>NC_073224.2:158234782-158545326 GCF_029281585.2 Gorilla gorilla gorilla
CTAGTGCTTTGAGTGCTTATTAGTAGTGCCAGGCAAATTGCTAAATAATTTTTATAATGAAGTCTTCATTCCATTGCTGTGACAAATACTACAATTATCACCCCCATGTATGAAGATATATGTATATACATATATCTTCATATATGCATTTAAATATATATATCTTTAAATATATATATAAACATATATATATCTTTAAATCTATTTTAAAAGAGAACTTGTGTGCCCTAATATTCTAATATTGTGTTGGGTATGTACCAGTAAACATATTTATTCAGAGAATCATCACAATGTGTTCTAAGAAGTCACAAATTTCTTAGCGTAGCTTCTATTTTTGCTTGATATTTTCACCTTTGTTCCTTATCTCCAATAATTATAACAATGGCTAGCAATTAGTGTTTCCTATCTCTCAGGTACAAATTTAAGCAATTAACACGCGTTGTCTCATTAAATGCTTTTAATAATTTTGGTGTTATTATTACCTCCATTTTATATATGAAGAAAAAGAGGCACAAAGAAAGTAGTATGTCTAAGTTTCCAAAGCTACAAAGCAAGAAAGTTGGATGTTGAACCTACTACACTGTGTTATTGAAAGAAAGAAAAAAAGAAAGAGAGAGAGAGGAAGGAAGGAAGGAAGGGAGGGAGGGAGGAAGGGAGGGAGGGAGGGAGGAAGGGAGGGAGGGAGGAAGGGAGGAAGGGAGGGAGGAAGGAAGGAAAGGAAAGGAAAAGAAGAAAGAAGAGAGAAAGAAAAGAAAAGAAAGAAAGAGAAAGGAGGAAAGAAAGAAAGAAGGAAAGAAAGAAAGAAAGAGAAAGAGAGAGGGAGGGAAGAAAGAAAGAGGAAGGAAAGAAGGAAGGAAAGGGGAGGGGAGGGGAGAAGGGGGAGGAGGAGGAGGAGAAGGGGGAGGAGGAGAAGGAGGAGGAGAAAATAAAAAAGCCGGGCATGGTGGCTCACGCATTGCCTCATTTAATGCTCATAATAATTTGGGTGGTATTATTATTCCCATTTTATATATTAAAAAAAGAGGCACAAAGAAATTAGTATGTCTACGTTTCCAAAGCTACAAAGCAAGAAAGTTGGATTTTGAACCTACTACACTGTGTTATTGAAAGAAAGAAAGAGAGAGAGGAAGGAAGGGAGGGAGGGAGGGAGGGAATCTATGAAATCCAAAGGAGGGAGGGAGGAAGGGAGGGAAGGAGTCTATTAAGTCCAAGAAGCCTTATTGTCATTTTTTAGTTTCTATCAGCACACCACCATGACAGATCAGGAGGAAGTACCTGCTGGCTGGCAGATGTGTAGTCATGGGATAAAATATTTTCTATGAAGGACCCCACTCCCCTTGTCTTCTCTCCAGTGACACTCCAAATTCCTTAGACCACAACTCATTCTCACAATAGACTAAAGAATATTCCCCCAAAACATGCACCATCATATATTCAAAAGATAGTCTCCTTTAAACATTTGCCTTTAGGGAAAGACATTCAGCTTCTGGGATTCCTTTCTGGTATTAGGAGTAATAATGACAACCTTCCAGATATTTGAAGTGTTTGATATGATGGAAATTGTTACTTGACTGATCAACTAAAAAACAGATCAAAACCAAATAGAATATTTGTTTATTCCACTTCATGAGCTTACATTCTAATCTAAATTTTTAATATTTACAATCCAAATTGACAAACTGGATATTCTAATATCATAATTTCTGAAATTATGTACTTTTGTATTTTGCTTTAAAGAAAATTATTGTATTTTCTCAAACATATCAATATACTTTTGGGCAAATAAATCTTTGATAGTACATTCAACCCTACTCCATAAATTTACTTGATGCTGTAATTTTACCTGTGTTTGTTACATACTGATATGGTTTGGCTCTGTGTCTCCACCCAAATCTCATCTTGTAGCTTCCATAATTCCCACGTGTTGTGGGAGGGACCCGGTGGGAGATGACTGAATCACGGGGGCGGGTATTTCCCGTGCTATTCTCATGATAGTGAATGGGTCTCTCAAGATCTGTTGGTTTTAAAAACGGGAGTTTCTCTGCACAAGCTCTCTCTTGCCTGCCACCATCCACATTAAGATGTGACTTGCTCCTCCTTGCCTTCTGCCATGATTGTGAGGCCTCCCCAGCCATGTGGAACTGTGAGTCCAATTAAACCTTTCTTTTGTAAATTGCCCAGTCTCAGGTATGTCTTTATCAGCAGCATGAAATTGGACTAATACACACACCTAGATATTGATAACATGAATAGATACAGCGATGTCTTCAGTACCATTCTAGCACATTCCTCATGTACGCCTGCATAGCCTGTTCTTGTTGGAATTCACTACAAGTTTACACAACTAGGAAACAATGTAATCTATTATTTGCTGTGCTGTTTTAAAATAGTTGTATTATAGCAATGTAAGTAATATAAAAATTTTACCTGTCCACATATTATTTCTACTAAATTTTCTTTCTCTGGGGAAGTATCATTTTTGGTTTAAATAATATTTGTTGCTATTTTAATACCTACTGTAGCTATTTGGCTTCTTCATACTAAAGGAAGTGTATTAAAAGGCCTTTAAGACAAAAGAAAACAGAAAACCAACTGGGCACAGTGGCGAATGGCTGTATCCCAGCAACATGGCAAAACGCTGTGTCTACAAAAATTAGCCAGGTGTGGTGGCGAGGACCTGTAGTACCAGCTATTCAGGAGGCTAAGGTGGCAGGATCACCTGAGCCCAGGAAGGTCGAGTCTGCAGTGAGCCGTGATCATGCCACTGCACTCTGTGAGACTCTTGTTTCAAAAAAAGGAGGAAAGAAACAGAAAACCATTACTATAACTATCAGTACCAAATGTCTAAGAGATCATAATTGTTTTCATTGGAAATGAAACAAAAGTATAGTGCCTTTTTCTTTCATTATTATAATGCTGCAGTTTTAAAGAGTGGAGATGGAGAGAGCCCTCTGCTTTCTACACCTCCAAATGTGTCTTAATCTATTTGGGCTGCTATAACAAAATGTCATCAAATGGGTGACTTATAAACAAGAGAAACGTATTTTTCAAAGTTCTGGAGGCAGGGAAGTCCAAGATCAATTGCCTGCACATTCAATGTCTGGCAAGGGCCCTTCCGCTTGAACTTCCTCACAGAGATAGCTTCCTTCTCATTTTAATGTCACATGGTGGAAGGGGCGTGGGATCTCTCTCTTTATAAGGCCACTAAGCCCTTTCATTAAAGCTCCACCCTTATGACCTAATCACCTCCCAAAGGCCTCACCTCTTAACCATCACATCTAAGATGAAGACTGTAACATATGAATTTGGGGGAGAACATAAACATTCAGACCATAGCAAACTGTATTATAAAACTTTATAACATGTAAAAGACTTTTCTCTAAACTAACGTGAAAACTATTCCGGGATTATGACAACATATCATGGAAGATGTTGAATTTGAATAAAATTTTACTATTTTCTTATTTTGAAACAATCTTAAATCACAAAACTGTTGTAATGACAAATAACATTTTTTCAGAATTATTTGAGAGTAATTTGTCAACATGATATGATACTTATTATTCCCAAATACTTTAACATATTTTTTCAACAAACAAGGATATTTTCCTTTATAACTGAAATACAATCACTGAAATCAGAAAGTTAATACTGATACATCACTATAATCCTCAGATCCCCTTCAAATTTTGCCACTTATCTTAATAATGTCATTTATAACAAAATGATCCAGTCCACAATCAAGCATCAAATTTAATTATTATGCATTTTCAGTCTTTCGATCTGAAAGATTTCCTTAGTTTTACCATGGCTTTCATGAATTTGACGGTTTTGAAGATTGTGAGTTAGCTTGTTTTGTAAGATGCTCCTTGTTTAGGTTTCTCTTTTGTTTTCTCATTGTCAGATTCAGGTTTCCTCTCTTTGGCGGAAAAATCACAAAAGTGATGCTATGTTCATTTCATAGCAACCTATCAGGTGGCACATTACTCATGATGTGAATACTGATCTCATGATTAAGGTGATGACTGTATAATTGCTCTTTTCCTCCTTTTTATAAGTATATTGCAGGGAAGTAGAGTAACTTTCTATTTATTTATTTATATATGTCAGAGTGGACTCATGGATATTCCTTTTACCCAACAGATTATAATCTGCTGTTACTATTATTATTCACTTTGATTTTCAAATTGTCCCAGATATGGTCAGTGTGATCCTCTTCTGTCTGACATCTTTCTTTGACATGTCCCTGGCATTGTTTTAATACTTCCGTATTTCAACACAGTAATATATTCCAGGCTCGTTTTGTATTTTTCATGCCCCAGCCCTGGAATCAGCTATTTCTCTAAGGAGTCTTAATTTCTTTTAGATGAGAATGTTATTGAGAAACCAAGATCTAGGATGTAGGTGTGCCCATTGTTTTGGGGCTGTCATTGTTCTCAGGATCCAGAACCAAGGAGATATATGCACATAAAAATCCATTTATCTATCTGTCCGTCCACATATTACATTGATATTTATTTCCATATATATCTATATCTATGAAACACTGCTTCCTCCATTTCCAAACCAGCACCACAGGGTCCAATGTAGTTTATCTCTCTGTTTTTTGTTTTTTGTTTTTTGAAATGGAGTCTTGCTCTGTTGCCCAGGCTAGAGTGCAGTGGCACCATCTTGGTTCACTGCCACCTCCACCTCCTGAGTTCAAGCAATTCTCTGCCTCAGCCTCCCAAGTAGCTGGGACTACAGGCACCTGCCCTCATTCCTGGCTAATTTTTTGTATTTTTAGTAGAGACGGGGTTTCATCATCTTGGCTAGGCTGGTCTTGAAATCCTGACCTTGTGATCCAGCCCCATCGGCCTCCCAAAGTGCTGGGATTACAGGCGTGAGCCACCTGGCCCAGCCGTAGTTTCTCTCTCTTAATATTTGTAACAACTTGTCTGACAATGAAACATCTGTCTCCTGTTATTTTTAATATGTTTACTTTTTGATCAACCATCCTACCTGTAACCAATATCCTATTGCTGTTAAGCATCTGACCCTTCCCATTCAGGGGCTCTGCTCAGCCTGTTTGAGCTCCGACACTGTTTAGGCTACTGAGGCTCTCTGTTCACACATCACCTAGAGAGTTCCACCTTACTTGTCCCAGCTTCATAGGTTAGGTGAACAGAAAGATAGAAAAAGAAGAGCATGAGAAGAAATTGAGATACTTTTGAAAAAGCTTGTCTGCTATGTAGATTCTAATGCTATTGCATATCACATATTTAATTGAAAATTTCTCTTTTTATTTGAGAAACTAAAAAATTCTAACTAGACTTCACATATTTGACAAATATTTATTGAGTGCCTACTCTGTGCCAGTATAATAAATTTTAGTAAAAACCCAATTAACTGCAGTTCTCAATTAATCAATATATTTTACTTACTGGCTTGTTTCTCAGGGAAATTGGCCAATTATAAGCAACTACATTCAGACTGAAGATTTATTCAAAACAGGGTCAGTCATGAAGTCCGTATGAATTTTACTCTAATTCCCATACTTATATATTACCTTATATAATGAGAAATGACATTCAAAATTATGAACCTAAAAAAGACTATGAAACTCACTATTGAAATATTGCTGTGCTAACTACAGACATTTTAGAAATCTTTTCAACAAGCATAGTTTTATTCAATTAACCATAAAATTATATTCTGAAAGCATCCAATTTCTAGTTTATGTATTCATTTAACAAACATTTATAATACATCAATATATTCCAGGCACTGTTCAAGAAAATAAAAATCTCTCAAAGTTCCTGTTCTGATGGAGCTTACCATCTAGTAACAGGAAAAAAGACAATCAACAAGCAACAGCAATATGTGGTATGCCAGATTATTAATGGTACTGGGAAGGAAAATGAAGAAAAATGAGAGAACAGAACATGAACAAGGAGAAGTAACGGTAGATGTGCTGTCTTCAATGGTTAGTTTAGTTTTTTCATGTCATCAGTTTACCATTTATTTGGTAAGAGTCTCTTATGATGAGAAATATATTCTTCTCATATTTGTTTGCTGTTTTTCTTTCATATGTTTGGGTCAAATATGTAGCAAACTCTTAACTGTCTAAATCATTTTGTAAGGTCTGGAAAGACAGCAATCAAAATGGTAAATTGGGGAAGGTAGAAGGGAAAGAAAGAGTTGAGGTAACAGTTTGAGTGGAATTTTTAAGGTAAAAAAGAAAATGTTTTATATTGATTGGATTTTCCATGTGCATTACATTATCTTCATAATTTTAAAATCTATTTTTATTTTAAAAAATATTTTCATTGTAGCTGTTCTACTTCAAACAGTATGCTGGAAGAATTCAAATGTCCTAGAATAAGAATGAGGCCAGGCACAGTGGCTCACCCCTATAATCTCAGCACTTTGGGAGGCCAAGGCGGGTGGATCACCTGAGGTCAGGAGTTCAAGATCAGCCTGGCCAACATGGTGAAACCCCATCTCTACTAAAAAGACAAAAATTAGCCAGGCGTGGTGGCACACACCTGTAATCCCAGTTACTTGGGAGGCTAAGGCAGGAAGATCATTTGAACCCGGGAGGTGGAGGTTGCACTGAGCCAAGATCATGCCACTGCACCCCAGCCTGGGTGACAGAGTAAGACTTCATCTCAAAAAAACCAAAAAACAAAAAAAGGAATGAATGAGAAATAAGAGACTGAGATAGACAAAAAAATTTATCATTCATTAACCACTTTTCAGATAAATATGTTTCACTAACTCCCTCAAATAGTGACTCTATTTAAATAATTTAAATTACAGATATGGTCAAAACTCTTCTACTGTTTTCTTTTTTCTTTCTTTCTCTTTTTTTTTTTTTTTTGAGATGGAGTCTCCCTCTAATGCCAGGCTGGAGTGTGGTGGCGCGATCTCAGCTCACTGCAACCTCCGCCACCAGGGTTCAAGTGATTCTCCTGCCTCAGCCTCCCGAGTAGCTGGGATTATAGGCGCGTGCCCAGCTAATTTTTGTATTTTTAGTAGAGACGGGATTTCACCATGTTGGCCAGGATGGTCTCGATCTCTTGACCTCGTGATCTGTCCATCTTGGCCTCCTAAAATGCTGGGATTACAGGCGTGAGCCACCGCGCCCAGTCTCTTCTATTATTTTCAAACAAAAATTGACCATTTTAGTCCTTAGCTTAATAGATGTCTACCTGTTCCAATAATACCATTATAATATAAAGAATTGATACTATTAGTTAAAAGAATAGAAAAGTAAGAATGTGAAAGCAGTTAAATTCTAGGATAGATTTGTGAGCAGAAGTTAGTAGCATCCATCTGTAAAAGAAAGAGCACCAAACAAGGAATTTTAAAACCTGGCTTAAAGTCTTCCTAGTTCTTGTTATGTAATTTTGGGCAAGCTACTCCTACTTTCTTACACCTAGTCTTCTTTTTGGTAAAATGAGGATAATCTCAGCTTTTGTCTAAAGTCAGCATTTAGAAATAAGATTCCCAGAATTAAATGAAAAAATCCAATAAAAAGAAATCTACCAGTCTTATGTGTTTCTACACGTACTTTGTCTCTTTCTCACTCCTTCTCTCTCTCTCTCTCTTACACACACACACACACATACACAAACATTAAAGGAAAAATTATTTTTCAGTCAAATAAAGGACTATGTTGAATACATCCTATATTACCATTTTCAAATAAATAATGTTTAAAATATAATTTGAGGCCGGGCATGGTGGCTCACACCTGTAATCCTAGCACTTTGGGAGGCCGAGGCTGGTGGGTCACCTGAGGTCAGGAGTTTGAGACCAGCCTGGGGAACATGATGAAACCCCGTCTCTACTAAAAATACAAACAATTAGCTGAGCATGGCGGCATGTGCCTGTAATCCCAGCTACTTGGGAGGCTGAGACAGGAGAATCCCTTGAACCTGGGAGGCGGAGGTTGCAGTGAGCCGAGATCACGCCATTGCACTCCAGCCTGGGCGACAGAGCAAGACTCCATCTCAAAAATATATATATATACACACATGTATGTACATGTATATATACACATATACATATATACACACTTATGCATATATATACACATACATATATATGTATATATACATATATACGTATATGTGTGTATATATACATATATATATATAATTTGAATTAGTATACTAATTCTCAGAGAGAAGAATGGCCAAAATAATGGTTGTGTTATTTAAATTATTTTAAAAAGTATCCAATAATATTGTTTTTCATTCTCAGAGGCTTTTTATAAAATATAGATTAAACAGCTTTAAATATATTTGTTTCAGCTGGGCATGGTGGCTCACACCCAGTAATCCTAGTACTTTGGGAGGCCATGGCAGATGGATCCCTTGAGCCCAGGATTTCAAGACCAGCCTGGGCAACATGGTAAAACCCCATCTCTACAAAAAATAGAAAAATTAGTCAGGTGTGGTGGTGGGCATCTGTAGTCCCAGCTACTCAGGAGGCTGAGGTGGGAGGACTGCCTGAGCCTGGAGAGGTTGAGGCTGCAGTGAGTTGTGATCACACCACTGCCCTCAAGCCTGGGCGACAGAGCAAGACCCTGTCTCAAAAAATTTTAAAAAATATACATTTTTATTTTACTAAAATTGCCTCCATAATATTTGGCATCCTATAACTTGAAGTTTAATGCATTTTTCTTTTAATATATACCAATTTAGTATATAATACACACATATTTTCAAAGGCACAATGTCTAATGAGGAATTTACAAATTATATTAGAAATAAAAATCAAAATGAAAACTTTCCACAAAATAAATAGAATGTACAAACAAATATCTCTGAAGGTTCCTGTTATTTATCTCCATGCATTATAAGTTACATTTTATTTCTTTTTGATCAAGCAGTATCTGAATCCATTAAAAAATTTCTCTTGACATATTGACATGCTTTTAAAGCCCTCTTTGAATTGACAAGCCTAGCAATACTCATTCTTTTGGCCTCGAGTCATTTTATAAGATAAACAAAATCACAGAGTATTTACTAGAGACCTCACCTACAAAACTAGCCAACTATGCCCTGGATGGCAAATTTGGATGGGAGGGAGAAACAACCCAAAGAATTTACAAGCTAGCTGATAAAATATTCAATGAGCAGCCTAGAAACCACATAACAAAGCATTATATTGCAGGGTATTTGTTGTAAAGCTACATTTCCCCCCTTATAAATCCATAAATAATATTTATGCTTTTCACATAAATTTATATTCAAAGGTAGAACCCTATTATCTGTCACAGTGTTACTGTGAATGAAATGAGATTGTATTTACATGAATAACACTGAGTGTACTAACAGCTGGGCTCTGTTTTCGTACATTGATCCATTTAATCCTTATGACTCTATAGGATAGGTATTAGATTGAATCATATGAAATTGCCATTTTTGTTGACTATCGGCAAAACTCTGTTTCAACCTAATACCCACTATTTCTCCCATTTTATAACTGAGGAAACTGAGTAACTTGCCTAAGAAGAATAATTGTTTTTCCTATCTTACAATTGAGGAAGTTGATGCTCAAGAAAGCATACGTGACTTTTCCAAGAATGCACAGCTGTGTGCTTCTCAGAGGGAAAGATCAAGAGAGAGAACATTTGCAGATGCACTTTGTAAATTTCATTGTGCTATAAAAAAGTTAAAATGTTTTTGTTATTATTAAGTCTTTTCTTCCTAACTCCACATTGGGTCTTTTATTGCCCAACAGCCAAGGATTACCAGGGAAGGATGCCACTAGTTATCAAGACAGAAGTCTCTCATATTTGTCATCTTCTGAGATGATTCCCCCTCTGAAATGATTGGGTGACTTGCAATCCCCCATTCCTTGTTTTTCTGTTGTCAACTCAGTCCTCAATGATGAGGCACTGGAGTACTTTGGTTTGTTATCAAATTATTTCCTTCTGTGCTTGGAACAAATGAGTTGCAAGGGCTATTGGGAATAATATTTTAAACAATGAAACATTGTCATCTCTCAAGTAGTACATGAAACATATTCTTCAAACATAATTTCATATGAGCTTATTTGAGCTGGAAATAGAGGCAATTTAGAAAATATACACAGCAAAAGAAAGAGGAACCTAAATACGGACATCCAGTTGTCTGTTTTGTTCTTCCACTCTATTTTCACGAGTGTGTCATCCTCTCCCTTGTAATAAGAGGCATTTTGATACAGTAATTTTGAGCAGTATTTGGTACACTAAGTCCAGGAGAGACAATCTTCAGCCCTGGAGTAGAGAACACTAAGATCTTTCTCAGCTTCTCATCATGTGCTGCCTTTCCAAAGAAGTACTTAAATACTATTGCTAGTTTCTTTATAAAAATTCCACCTTCAACAGTAACATTTTCTCCTTATGGTTCTCCAGAACACAGAGGGCATAGTGGTTACCAGTGCCTGAATCAGGAGCTAATCTGTGTTCAAAATCAGACACAAACTGTGTTTGAAAGAAACTTCTGTCACTCAACTATCTGTGTGACTTTGAGCAAGTTGTTTTATATCTCTATTCATTGGTTTTTCATTTGTAAAATGGGGATTATATTAGTTCCTACTCCATATAGTTTACAAGTACTTTAAATGGGATAATGTAAGTAGTGTTTAGAATATTGCCAAACATGTTCAATATTTTAATGGATAGTGATTTCTCATGAAATTGTGAGCATGTCTTAATTTAAGATTTAGAAACACAAGTGTTTTTGTCTGCTCATAGAATACTTAAACATCTATCAGGAATTTAGGTTCATTTCCTTAAAAATTGATTCATCACACTCTTTGCAAGTATCTTATTCTCCTACTTTGTTCCCTAGGTATATCTTTAGCTTCCCACTTCCCACCATTTATATCCCATCTTAGTCTTCCCACAGTAAATACATTTGATCATCAGCTACATCTATCCTTGTCCTTTCCTTTCCTTCAATGTTGGCATGTATTTCATTGCTTATCTTTATCACTTATGATAACTGCTATATTACAAAAATAGACATCAAATGCTGACACAGGTTAGCAATGCTGGGCACTTTTCAAAGCACAGAAAAACTGTGCCCTACAATTAAAGCTGGTGAACTAGAGACACATAGAAGAACAAATTAAGATCCACTCACCACCACATATATGTGGTTACGACAATAGAAAATTGCATGTGAACATCATACACGGTAATAGAGGAGCTTTGCACTGGGAGAAAAAAGTAAAATGTGAGTTATAAGTCACAGTAGGTTAATAGATGACTGCTAGCTCTAATTTGCTCATTTTCTTATAGAACCTTTAATTACTTCATTTCTAATGCACTTAGGTTTGCCAGTAGTAGTCTTTTTTATTCTTCTAATAATAGTTCCTAAGGTACATCCTATAAATTATCCCTTTCCTTTTCCTCTCTTTCCTCTCTTTAAACAATTCTGAGAAATGGAGAAAAAAATGTGAACTATAATTTTAAATAACTTCTTTGGATTAATACAAGTGCAAAAAAAAAAAAAAAAACCTTCTGTTATTAGCACTCTGCTTTCCTGCCCCCATAAGAATGTCCCTATTCTTATACATGCCAGTTTGTCAGCTGCAGCCATTGCTGCTGACCTGCCGTTTTCTATTAAAGCACCAACTCTAGACAAACAAGCCCTCTCCATTCATTCCCTACATTCTTTACTTCTTTAACTTGTTCTAATTCCATGTTTGCTCTAAGAACCCTCAATTTCAAAATCCCTCATTAGGCTGGAGGAAAGTACTTCAAACTTTCTGTTTCCTTTTACTCTGTAAAAAGGCTAGCTTTCTCCCTAAACTCATTTGTTCAGTTTTGTCTCTTAGCTTCCTTACCTCTTACATCACTCTTTTGCAAGAACGGTGCCTTAAAAAAAAAATTCTCTAAGCCCTGTCCCTCTTGTCTTTAAGATGCTTCTGCAAATCTCACCTCTAGATTAAGTGGAAGAGATAAGTGTTAGTACTGAACTTGCCCAACAATTTAAGTGATGACTATTCTGTATTTGATAAAACAGCAACAACTCACAATTTAGAAATTCTGGGAAAAGCAATGGCCTGGAGACAGAGAAAAATTTGTGGTAAGACTGACTCTGTGGCAAATATTAATAATTAAATACAAAAAGAATAGAATTTTTTTCTTGCAAACATAGAGACATTCATTCAGTTATGCATTCATTCATATCATAAACTTTCCTAATCTCTTAGTACGCTAGGGGCTGGAATGATAATAACAATCACAACAGGAAAAATGTCTCTTTTCTGGAGTGTTCATTTATGGAATAAGTTTTTGTGTCAGTTCTTTCCTTGCATTCTTAACTCTTCACATGATGCCAAAAGAAGGAATTTGCATCTTTTGAAGGCAAAATATACAAATTAGACATAACACACTTGATTTTAAATGTTGAATTCAATTTTAATCAGAGTAGTCTAAAGTATGATAGTAAAAGGATGGATTTGAAAATTGAAATGTTTTCTTCTTTTTCCTTTTCTCTTTTTTCCACTAATGGAAGAACAGTACAAGAGTTTAGCAATATGAAGAAAAGAGGGATAGCCATGCATTAGATAACAAACCTTTAATGAGTGAAGTTGTTTATGATTCCTAAGGAAACTACACTTAAACAAATTATATTTCATATGTTTTCATAGATTTGATTTAAAGCATCCTTTTATGCCCAACGAACTAGGTAGGAAACATACTATTCCCAGTTTAAAAGAGAAAAAATTTAAAGAAATCATATGGCTAGTAGACAAAGCCAGGATTGAAGCTAAAACAGGATTTCCAAATCCTGGACTGATATTTTCCCCACTATAATACATACTACTGCCTTTTAAAAATGCACATGCTAATGTAAACCTAGGGCAGGAAAACTTCAGTCTTTTGTCATACAAATAGTAAAATATACACCACATTCACAGTTAGCTTATGTTTTATATATTTCATAGATAATAAGACATTTGAAAACAAATTAAATTTTTATCAAAATCCTTGGCAAAGTTTGCAGTTTCCTTTTGTGTGTTCAATTTTTTGATAAAATTTTAATATATATTTTATATTACAGTAGGAAAAAAGCATGTACACTTTGATTTCAAAGTCAAGTGAATTTTGAAATTCTGAGGCATGGCTCTGACATCAAAGATATTCAAATAATCACCACACTGATAACATTAACTTGATTGAACATTGCAGTCCTCTTGGTTAGAAATATTTAAAAGTTGTCTTTGGTTGATTTCTCTTACTAAGAAAAATATATCTTCCAAAGGGAATTCTGTCAGGGGCTATTACTGCATTTCCTTTTAGAGGAAAAGTAGATAGATTTGTGTAAAATTCACATGTACCTTTAAATTTTAAGTGCAAGAGATCCCAAGCCTTATAAGAAGTAAAGGTAATACTCTATGAAATTTAATTGAATATATCCAATTATGATGTTCTAGTATGATCATTACTATGTTAAAGTTGATCTCAAGATGTGAATGTTGAAATGTAAAGACTAGATCTGCGTGAACTATGTTTTAGTATCTCAGTGGTTAGCACTAAAAATGTAAAATATACTGCCCAGTAGGTTTTCTAAAAATAAGATGACTCTAAATTCATAGGAAATCATAAAATTATTTTTTAAGTTCTTTTCTTTTTCTTATACCTTCCTTTACCATGTTTTGTTTTGTTTTGTTTTTCCATTTCCTATATCTATTTTGGCCTCACTCTTCAACTTCATTTTACTCCAATTTTCTTTACTCTTATTCTATAATCTGTCTTTTTTTTTTTAGAATTCCCTTGTCTCATCTTCACCTATGATTAGCCTCTGGCCTATAATACACAAAACGGCCATAAGACCATTCAGTATACTGAAAACATAACACTCTGGTTTATAATATTTCTTTTCTCTATGAGAAAAAATAATTTCCTTTCTTCCTATGGTAATAGAATCCTTTAACCATGTCTTTCCCCATTCTGCTCTATAATCCATCACTCTGCTTTTCCACACTCAACTTACAGTCTCTGACCCTCCTTCTCTATTACTTTCTTTGAGGTCTGAATCTCTTTCATCTCTTTTGCTATATTGCATAAATTTCTTCTCTCAAAACTTCCTATTTCTATTCATAGCAGCCAAGGCTGTAGATATTCCATTTGTGGAGATAATGTAGAGGAGAAAGCCCACCAAATGGTTTAACTTGCATATACTAAATGTTGGCTGGAGCTCTGAGTGGCAAGTCTATATAGCACAAACAGTAAGCACTATGGGAGCTCAAAACCTTTGAGACATATACCCGTGTATGTCTGGATTTTATTTCTGTGTCTGAATAACCACGTTCTTGCCTCAACCCTGTTAGGCTTATTTAGTGCAATTGTTCAGGCCAAAAAGCATTGAAGCTTTCACAAAAATGTTGCCAAATTTAACTTAGCTTCACAAAAATAACAAAAAGTAAAAAAATGGTTTTAAGCTATATTTGTTAATGGTCATTACTTGGAACTCAAACATAAGATGTCATTTCAGACACGGCTACTAAATAAACTAGAAATTATATTCAAGGATGCCAGAAACTTACTGTGCTCTGTCCTGGTTCAAATAAACCTTTTAAAGTGGATATGCATATAGTAGTGGTATGTACTCGGTAGGCATTTAATAAACCCTTGTTTAATGAATAAAAACAGAATAATCACCATTTTGTAAAATAATTTGGAATGAAAACGCATGCACAATCTACCATCTTTTCTTAAAAGTGACTTCACCCCAGTATTAATTTGTTAGATATTACTTTCCCAGATGTGGGCTAACAAGTAAGTTCAGCCAACCCTCATCTTCCTTTGACATCATAATATCTATTTCCTTCCAGAAGGCCTATTTCCTGAACAATCCATGTGATTATATTGCCACAGTGGTGGTTCCCAATCTGGATTGGTATCACTTCTCTATAGGGACTTCAGAAATGCATGTACATTTGTGTATTTATGTGTTTGTGCATGTATGTGTTGTGTCAGGCATCTGGTATTATCAGAATAACTGAGGAATGCTATTGGCATTTAGTGGGAAGGGCCTAGGCATGCTAAGGCACCCCTAATGCCTGGAACAGCCTGGATAAAGAAAGGGTGTTATCTTATCAATAAAGCCAAGAATTCCTCTGTTTAGAAACACTGTAGCATTGTGGAGATTTGCTTAGCATGCTGGGTAGACCGAGTCTAACTTTGATTTTCGTAAGGCCTCTGCTGAGGCAGGTATCTCTGGCTCAATTTATCTGCTTTATTTTAATTATCTAATATTTAAGTCATTGTTACCAGATTAGGCTAGTTTTCTTTGCCTACCATAGGATAAGGCTGGGGTAGAAAATAGAGTAGCTTATATAATGTCCTAACATAAACAGTTAATAAGAGCTCATCTTGGCTCTCTCTGCCTGCTCCAGGCCAGGGCATTTTCTCGAGTAAGCTGATGGTGTTGCTTCTAAGGTAGAGGAAATGGGCCCAAGGGTTCTGTCAAACCATGAGTAATTTATTGGGCAATTACTATACGCCGGTACTGTTGTAGATGCATACATGTATAATCTCATTTTTAGCATTCCAACATATCTATTCTCTTTTCACAGATGAGGAAACTGAGGCATCAGTTAAATAATTTGCATAAGTCACAGAGCAAGTTATGGAGCCGAGGCAGAACCCTGCAATTTGACTCCAGAGACTGCATCTTAGCAACTAAAGTTGTCCTAGGATAACTGACTTAATTAATTCAACTCTTGTCTAAAGTTGTGGTTTGGTTTTGTTTTGTTTTCTGCCTGCCAGGCTTGCTTTACTGTTTGGTTCATACTGAATAGAGTGCCTTGTCTACAGTTACCAGCACAAAAGGTTTTTGTGAAGTTCTTTCTAAAAGTAAAAGCACCCAGCATTATCAGGAGAGCACTAGGCCACTGGTCCCTGGGGTAGCAGGCATAGAGAAGCACCCAGTGGGATGAATGACAGCAGAAGTAGCTCAAGTCCTGCTGGCTGGAACCTTATAACCAGGTTAATTGTTGTGAAGGTAGAATCCAGAGAAATGATCACTTAGGTCACCAGGCCAAGGGCCTCAGGTAAAGAGCACAGTTCAGAGGCTGAGGTGAGGCCAAGAAAGCATGAGGAAAATGAGGTCAGCAACACAGGTGCTAGAATGCCAGACTGCATCTGGAAAACGGGGGTAGGCAGATCACACCACATTTCAGGTTCACTGTGTGGAATAGGGAGAGGTCAAACTGGCCAATGCATAACAGAAAAAAGGATACCCCACTGCATGTAGAGGGGTCTCTTCTTCATCTCACCTGAACTGCCATGTCAGCCCCTTTGTGCCCAGGCTGTCCGCTTTTTCTGTAAGGTCCTGACAATAAACACTATGATATCATGACAGTAATGTTTGCTGTCACTATGTCCCAGTCTTAGTATTAGTTTCCTAAACTGGTTGGGCTACCTCTAGAAATTTGTGGAAACGTTTCATTTTTCCCTCTGCTGCTTCAATGACCTTCCTTGCTGTTGAGCTGTCCCTGCACTGGAGCAATCAGAATGAGACTGGAGAGCTTCTTCAATAGTTGCTGAGTATAACACTAGAAACCATTATAAAAGGATGAAGTCTCACTCAGAGAATCTGCCGTTCTTCCAGTCATGAGAATTAGGACCCCAAGAAAGGGAGACTTTTGTTGGTGTATTGCTTATCACTTAGCACAAGACTCAATCCTGACCTACATCCGGATCTGGATCCTGCCAAATTGTATGGCACCATGAAGACATAATCAGACAATATTGATACATTTTTTGTAATGCAGGATACATAGAGTGTCTTTATTTTATAACTTCATTATTTATTTAAATTTAGGTCTGAGGCCACTGTGGTCTGTCTTAACACACTGTATCAAATTTTGAATTCTAATTTGGGTTTCAGTCTGTTCACAAGTCTAGTTATATCCAGAGAATCAAAGGATAGTTGGATAATTCAGCAAAAGTATTTTATGGGGTAAATGTATCTTGGCTGTCTTGTAGAATCTGGACACCTTTTGTTTTTTGCAACTATAAATTAAAAAGAGACATGCGTTGTTTTAATTTTAAAGGCAAGACCTGAAAGGTTCTACTTGCCAGGATGACTCCAGAAGTTCCAGAGCTACCATTCTGTTGGTTATTTAATCAACTTTTATTTGCACACTCAGATGATACTGACAATTTTGTAGGCTCTTGAGGTGATAGAAAGTAAACATATACCCTGACCTTAAAATATATAAATACACGAAAATAATCTAAGCCATAAGAATATTCCCTCTTTTATGGTTCAGACTTGTAAGTTAGGAAAACTGAGCTCCATGAACATGACTAGATATGGTTTGGCTCTCTGTCCCCACCCGAGTCTCATGTTGAATTGTAATCCCCAGTGTTGGAGGAGGGACCTGTGGGAGGTGACTGGATCATGGGGGCAGATTTCCCCTTGTTATTCTTATGATGGTGAATTAGTTCTCACAAGATCTGGTTGTTTAAAAGCGTGTGGGACTTCCCCCTTAACTCTCTCTCTCTTTCTCCTGCCACCATGTGAAGACACGCCTGCTTCCTCTTCACCCTTCTGCCATGATTGTAAGTTTCCTGAGGCCTCCTAGCCATGCTCCCTGCAGAACTGCGAGTCAATTAAACCTCTTTTCTTCATAAATAACCCAGTCTCGGGTGGTTCTTTATAGCATGTGAGAATGGACTAATACAATGACAAAGATTACTAGTTGGAGCCTGGTAAGAGGTTAAGATTGAGGGAGTTGGCCGGGCATGGTGGCTCATGCCTGTAATCCCTGCACTTTGGGAGGCCGAGGCAGGTGGATCACGAGGTCAGGAGATCGAAACCATCCTGGCAAACATGGTGAAACCCCACCTCTACTAAAAATACAAAAAATTAGCCGGGCATGGTGGCGGGCACCTGTAGTCCCAGCTACTCCAGAGGCTGAGGCAGGAGAATGGCGTGAACCCGGGAGACAGAGGTTGCAGTGAGCTGAGATTGTGGCACTGCACTCCAGCCTGGGCAACAGAGTGAGACTCAGTCTCAAAAAAAAGAGTGAGGGAGTCTCTCTAGGGCTATAAATGGAGAAAAGGCAAACCTTATAAATAGCTGGGATAAGAATGCTCATGTAAAATTCCAGGTGGCATCTCTGTCCTCATTCCACATCTACTTATCCACATTGAACACTTAGGCTCTGCTCAGGATTTTCAGAGTCAAAAACATTAAAGAAGCAAACCAGGAATCATATTTTGGTTATAAGGCATAGAGATCTGGATCTAAGGGAAAATCAAGGTTAAAAACTGAAATTGGCCTCTTATGTCCATGTCAAGGAAGAGTACACTCCTGTCCAACATCAAACTACAGGTGATACTGGGTTTAGCTCTGCTGAATAATCCAATAACCCAATAAATAAATAATCCAATAACCCAATAAATAAATTATCCAGGAAATAAATAAGAGGAACCCCATTAGGTATAGGATGGTTAGAAGAGAAAGGTACAGGATGATGCTGGTGCAGGGATTCCCTACAACATCGAGGGGAGATACCTCTTCTACTTACTTCTTGTGCTTCTCTATAACTGCCTCCAAGAGTCACTGTCTAAGTTCAATGAAATGAACCATTTAAGCACAAAATCTTTAATTCATTATAACCTCAAGATACTATTGTCTGCCAGTTCAGTACAGCATCATAGAATGACCATAACATAGAGTCAAACTGATTGTCAGTTTGACTCCTTTTTTTTTTTTTTTTTTGAGACGAGATCTTGCTCTGTGGCCCAGGCTAGACTGCAGTGGCGTGATCTCGGCTCACTGCAACCTCCGCCTCCTGGATTCACGCCATTCTCCTGCCTCAGCCTCCCGAGTAGCTGGGACTGCAGGCGCCTGCCACCATGCCTGGCTAATTTTTTGTATTTTTAGTAAGACGGGGTTTCACCATGTTAGTCAGGATGGTCTCGATCTCCCGACCTCATGATCCGCCCACCTCGGCCTCCAAAAGTGCTGGGATTACAGGCGTGAGCCACCGCGCCCAGCCGTCAGTTTGACTCTTAGCTTGACATTTATTATTTGTGGCTATCAGAGAAGTTTACTTACACCTTTTTTTTTTTTTGAGATGGAGTCTCACTCTGTCACCCAGGCTGGGGTACAGTGGCATGATCTCGGCTCATTGAAACCTCTACCTCCTGGGTTCAAGCAATTATCCTGCCTCAGCCTCCCAGGTAGCTGGGATTACAGGCACCCACCAGCATGCTGGGCTAATTTTTGTATTTTTAGTAAAGATGGGGTTTCACCATGTTGGCTAGGCTGTTCTTGAGCTCCTCACCTCAAGTGATCTGCCTGCCTCAGCCTCCCAAAGTGCTGGGATTACAGGCGTGAGCCACCATGCCTGGCCAACTTACACCTCTTTAAGCCTCAGTTTCTTCATTGATTAGAGGACTTAAGAGACAACATATACCAAAATAATGCCTTGTGCATGGAGGTCATTGGTATGTGGTAGGTGTGTTTATTATTTTCCAGTACCAATAACTGTATTCATTTCCTGTGGCTACTTTAACAAGTGACTACAAACTGGGTGGCTTAAAACAACAGAAATTTATTCTCTCACAGTTATGGAGGCAAGAAATCCAAAATCAAGTTGTAAGTTTTGTTTCTTCAGGAGGCTTCGATGGAAAATCTGTTCCATGTCTCTCTCCTAAGTTTGTACAGCTGTTAGCAATCCTTGGTTTCCCTTGACTTGTAGATGCATCACTCGAATCTCTGCCTCCGTCTTCCTGTCACCTTCCCCTCCATGTTTTCTTTCTTTTCTTTCATTATAAAATTAAAAATTTTATTTAAAGAAATGTTTTTTAACTTCTTTTTCTTTGAGATGGATGGAGTTTTGCTCTTGTTGCCCAGGCTGGAGTGCAATGGTGTGATCTCGGCTCATTGCAACCTCCACCTCCCTGGGTTTAAGCGATTCTCCTGCCTCGGCCTTCCGAGTAGCTGGGATTACAGGCATGCACCACCATGCCTGGCTAATTTTGTATTTTTAGTAGAGACAGGGCTTCTCCATGTTGGTTAGGCTGGTCTCGAACTCCTGACCTCAGGTGATTCATCCAGTTCGGCCTCCCAAAGTGCTGGGATTACAGGGGTGAGCCACCGCGCCCAGCCTTTTTTAACGTTTAAGTTCAGGGATACATGTGCAGCTTTGTTATATAGGTAAGCTTGTGTCATGGAGGTTTGTTGTATAAATTATTTCATCACCCAGGTATTAAGCCTTGTACCTATTAGTTATTTTTCCTGATCCTCCCTCTCCTCCCACCCTCTACCTTCAAGTCAGCCCCAGTGTCTGCAGTTACCTTCTTTGTATCCCTGTGTTCAAATCATTTAGCTCCCTTATTCCAAATAAGGTCACATTCTGAAGTTCCAAGTGCACAGAGCTATTAGCAGAGGGTAGAAGGACGCTCTTCCACTCACTACAACATATGTTATGGGCTAAATTGTGCCCCGTCCCCCACATTCATATGTTAATACCTTAACTTCCAGTACCTCAGAATGTGACTGTATTTGGAAACAGTGCCTTTAAAGAGGTAATTAGTTAAAATGAGGCCCTGAGGGTGGGCCCTAATCTAACCTGACTGGTACCCTTATAAACAGAGGAATTCGGACACACTGGGAGACACCTGAGGTACTTGCACATGGAGGAAAGACCAGGTGAGAACAGTGAAAAGGCAGCCATCTGCAAGCCAAGAAGAAAGGACTCAGAAGAAACCAACCTTACCAGCACCTTGGTCTCAGACTTCTAGCCTCCAGAACCGTGAGAGATTTCTGTGGCTTAAGCCACCCAGTCTATAGTATTTTGTTATGGTAGCCCTAGCAAACTAATACAACACATACAGTTAATGATTGGTCTGCTTTCTTTAGTTTCTTTAGGTTTCTCTGGACAGCAGCTTATACATTGAAGCTGACTCTTCACAATGTGGTAATGAACCCTTGGTTGCAGTGACCTTACAATGTCAAGGGAGCTCAGATACTACCTCATGCATCAGCCAATATCACCTTTTGCAGCAAACTTTTGTTTGATCTTCTTGCTGAAGTAAGTGAATTATAGTGAATATAGTCAAGTAGCTTGATAAATGCAATTCTACAGTATCTCAGATCATCATAGTGAATATTATGGATATTGTAAAACATAGAAGGTATAGAGGATTTAGATTAAGAGTACTTGAAATTTCTTCAAAATAAAAATCCTTATCATAAGCTTGTTTTGTTATGGTCTTTTTTTTTTTTTTAAAGTTAAATGTAAAAAAATTGGACAATTGACAATTCTGCCTAAGAAAATCAATAAAAGTCTTAAGACATATATATGGTATTCCATCCATTTCAACATAGCCATTGTGATTAGAAGACAAATGTTAGGTCACTTAGTCTACTATCCTCCACTGGCAAATTCTAAAAGCTAGTTTTCATGAGCATGAAACTTTGCATCTTTTTATTTATGGGCTTCAAAAAACCCTTAAACTCGTAAGTGTTATCTTTTTAAACTAGTTTATGATTTTCACAGCTGCTATTTCAGTTTGTTTTATTGCTTTTGTAAAGAGCTCTGAGATTTTTATGAAGGTGCTAGCCTTATAGTGTATGTTTAATCACCATTTCAGTAATCATTATCTTTGTCATTTAAAACAGTACCTCTGTAAGGCTGTGCTGGCATTAAATAATATACATAAGCAATTAACAGTAAATATTAATAATGATATTGGTAAACTCTAAGACATAAAGGAAGAACAATAGAGTTTAAAAAGCATATGTAGTTCTCTCAAGCTTTTCTCTGACAAGTATAATTTCAAATATATTTATTGTTGAGATATGTAGCTGATGTATTTCTTACAGCTGGAATACCTAGAGATTTTACAGCAATACATCAACTAGTGCACTAGGGGTGGATCTCACATTGTACTCTCTTAACAATAGTTGGCAGCAGGTAACATTCCTTTCTTCTGTGTCTACTCTGACCTGCTCCAAGGTCAAGATAATGAATATGTGATCACTACTCACTTCCCTTTGAAAATATATGGATTTCTCACAGTTATCTACCTGTCCCTTGACTGTGTTAACAGCAATAAGTAGGTTACAGAGAAAAGAAAAAGGGACAGGGACTAGTGATACTCTAGTCTCTGTGGATAGCGTGAGAATTGGAACAATGTTTGGATAGCATAATGGGTCAAGTGCCTTGAACAGATTGTCTTGGTCCAGATTATCAACTCTATAGCTGAGTCTCTCTCTTTTTCTGATGTATCTCAAGTGCTTAGCACAGTGCCGGGAGCACAGGAGTTGATCAATCAATAATCTTTAATGGGTAAATTAATGAATTAACAAACTGCAAAGTGCACTGCCACTCTTCTTTGGGAAGAATTTGTTAGTTGCTTAGTCAACAGTGATAAATGGTAGTGAACACTGTCTGGCAAAATTTAAAAAAACAAACAGGCCATGTTGCATCAGGCTGAAGCAAAGCATTATCAAGATGTAGAGAGCAGCAAGCACATACACACATCTGTGAAATACGGAAGTAACTGCAATTACCAAAAAAAAAAATTTGCAAAGCATAAAGCAGTTCAAACTGAATATATAATAAGCTGATATATATGCTGCAAAAAAAAAAAAAGATGATAGAACATTTGAAATCTTAGGGAGTCTCTAGAGGAAGTGCAAAGTCATGGCATTTATTCTGAAAAGTTCTTGAAGGAAATCAGTTTTGAATCAGATTTTGAAGAAGGTGAGAGTTCTCATTTGGTATAGATAAGTACAAAATTGATAGATTAGAAAGCCAGTGTAGGAATTTAAAAAGCCTAATGGAATTAAGGGAAAAAAAAGCAGGTGGGAAAAAAAATTTTAATGAACTCAAGTAACATAGAAACACTTAAATAGGAAAACCTAACAAGTATATGCACAAATGTTCTAAGAATGTATTAAACATAATACACTGGTTCATTTCTGTAAATAATATCCTTAGACCCTAGCAGGAGGGAGGCTAGCTCAGATAATGGCTTCCTGACGTCAAATTATTGTGATTGCCTACACAGCCTAGTTAATAATCTTTCAAAATGTAACCACCTGTGAGTGAGATGTTGAGGAAGTAATAAATAAACTATTTTACTGCACCTCAGAGACATATATTCATAATTTTACCATACCTGAATCATGGGAGGGTAATTGTGATACCTTAGACATGGCATCCTATAAAATTACAGGTTTTGTCTGTGTATATTAGCTAAAGTAGATAATCAGGTTGATCAATAATGTTAAGTAAAGAATAAAACAACAAAAAACTTCTTCAATTATCTGAATTATTAAGGTAAGAGTGAATTTTATAACAAGTATATTTTCTGGATCAGTGGTTCTCTACTTGTTTGAAGCACTGAGAACTATTTTTTTTTTTACTTTTTGAGATGGAGTCTCACTCTGCCGCCCAGGCTGGAGTGCAGTGGCACAATCTCGGTTCACTGCAGCTTCTGCCTCCCAGGTTCAAGCGATTCTCGTGCCTCAGCCTCCTAAGTAGCTGGGATTATAGGCATGTACCACCACACCTGGCTAAGTTTTGTAATTTTAGTAGAGACGGGGTTTCACCATGTTGGCTAGGCTGGTCGCGAACTCCTGACCTCAAGTGATCCACTCGCCTTGGCCTCCCTGGAGATTACAGGCATAAGCCACTGTGCCCGGCCCTGCACTAAGCACTATCTGTTGACTGAATAAATAGCATGTTTTACACTTATTTCTTTGAATAAGTGTGTTATTATAATTAGTAAATTTAAATTTTATTTCCAAAGATTTCTAACCTCAAATATAGGACAAGTGGCCACCTCTATAGGAATGGGAGCAATTATCAGAGAAAAGGGGTAAAAAGGGTTAAGGCAATATGTAAAACATCTAAAATGGTATTTGTTACAATGTGCCTGGTGTTGGCCATTGTATATGCGTTTAATAAAAGTGGAATTCTTCAAGGATGTTTTCTGGTATAATACAGGTTTTCTAACTGAAAGAAGTTAGGGACCACTGAGCTACACAATTGCTTAGATCTGTGCTGACAGTTGTGACTTCCTAGGATCACTGGATTAAAGAGCATCTTAGCAGCTTTGACATCTTTGTCTGTCTTAGTGATTGATGCTCATCACAGTGGTCTGAACCATGGTGAAACTATCTCTATCAGTCATTAAGGAAGGCTGTCATGTCATGCATATTGCCACAATTTGAGGATATATCTGAATAGGAGAAGTAATGAAACTGCAAGATGACCAATCCCGTAAATTTAGCCATGTGTCATATATTGCAAGACCCAGAGTATATGGCCAGAATGATATTAATGATGGAGATGGCTTGATTTAAATAGTTTATTGTTCATACGTGTAACTTAAATGTAATTTATTTTCTTTTTCCTCAAAAATCACCCTAGTTACAACTGGAAAGATTAACTGTCAGAAATCAGTTAAATGAGAAATAGAAAATGATTTAATTCATTCCATAATAGACTTGAATTGCAATGGAATTGAAGGGGGAAAATATAAAATTATGAAATGCAAAGAAAATGAAAAAGATGGAAAAATATGTACATCATTAAATCACTAGTTTCGATGAATCATTTTGCTTAGTATAGACAGCACAGTTGGATTATCTCAAAAATGCTTGAAATGTGGCATTGCAAGAGGTAGTTCTTTTCATTTATTTAATTTTTGCAAAGTCAGGTAATTTTGAGAAAAACAGTACTGCAAGAAAGTACTAAAATTGCAAGATACAGCAGCTCAGTTAAAAATAACTAGAAATAAGAACCCATACTTAGTAGAACAAAAAATAAACTTTAGAAAATTGTTTTTGTGGAATCAAAGATCTCTGACAGGGACAAATGGCAAAACACTTAAGTAGAAAAATAAATACAGCGAAGCTTAGCAATAGAATTAAAACTAGATTTTTAGAAACTGCTGATTATCATAAATGACTTTTAAATGATGGCTGGAAGATTATTTAAATTGTATACTCAAGTTAGATTAATAAATTATTATATAATAATATAATAAATATTATATAATAATTCTTCCTATATTTGTATCCTAGCATCTAACAAGTGCAGGCACATTGTGACATATGCCTTTTGGGATGTTTATCAGATCTAACCCCTCTCCTTTAACTACTCCCATATCAATAGGGCATCTTTGCTCCCATATTTGAAGTAGGGGATCCTTCCCTACGGTCATAGCAGATTGGGCTGGAGAAGAAGGACAGTTACCTCCCCAAGAGAAGTGGATCTAATTCTCTTATTTGGAACTGGAGCACAGTTAGTTAAGTGCTTGAATAGGAAAGGGATCTAAAGCCAGTGCAGAACCATGTTTCAGCATGGACAGGCACTACAGCAGAGAGAGAGGAGAAAAAGAGAGACAGAGAGATTGAGTGGGGGCAAGAGCAAGAGAATAAAAGCAGATGCTCGGCGAGAAGAGACAGCCCCATGAGATGTTCGTGTTCTAGGTCCTAGTTATAGTTCCACATGAGATTTGATTGGATTTCCCAATGTTGGTTTATTTGCATTTTCTCTATAGTTTTTATAATAAACTTCGATTGTGCTTATGTATTAGACTATGAGTTACATTTAGGGCATGAAGAAAAAAAGTTCTGCAGAGAATAGAGAGAGCTAAATATTAGGCAGGGTCATCACAGTTATCTAGGTTTCTCTATTTGGTGATTTAGTAAAACACAAATACCTGCATTTAAAGGCTTTTTACATGTTAATATGTTATGAGGTAAAGTAGGCTTAGTGGCTTCTCTAGTCATGTGATTTCTTAGTGGACTGAAATATGATTCCCAAACACATAATCCTGCTGGATTTTGCTTAGTCAAAATTTTAAGATTTTGAGATATTCAGCCAAAATCAGGCTACAAGTTTCTCACCCTGTAGAACTTGTTTTTGCCTAAGTAAGCATGATTGGACACAATTTGCACTTCTGGAAAAAGTAAATAAGTTAGAACAAAAGCCATAATGAGATACCATCTTCTGTCTACAAAACTGAAAAGAAAAAAATATAAATCCCAAAGTTGATGAGAATTTAGGGAAATGGGTCATCTCATACTTGGCTGTTTGAATTATGATGAGAAATATACCAATAGTCACTTGCTCATTGAACAAATATTTATTAAATATACTCTAGGTGTTAAACATTGTCCTACACACTGGTATTTAGCAGTAAACAAAACAGACAAAAACCTTTGCCTACATGGAACTTGTAATTTCCTAAATCTTTAAAATGTTAAAAGAAGTTCATAACCTTTTTACCTAAGAGTTTTACTTTTTAGATGTATATATATATTTTTTATTCACACAATGGAATACTGTGCAGCCATTAAACACGATGTTTTTAAAGACCATATGATTATGTAAAAATTGAGTTTTCAGCCGGGCGTGGTGGCTCACGCCTGCAATCCCAGTACTTTGGGAGGCTGAGGCAGACGGATCATGAGGTCAGGAGATCAAGACCATCCTGGCCAACCTGGTGAAACCCTGTCTCTACTAAAAATACAAAAATTAGCTGGGCATGGTGGCGCGTGCTACTCGGGAGGCTGAGACAGGAGAATTGCTTGAACCAGGGAGTCGGAGGTTAGGGTGAGCTGAGATCATGCCACTGCACTCCAGCCTGGTGACGGAGCAAGACTCCATCTCAAAAAAAAATTAAGTTTTAAAGGATTATCTATAGCAGGTTCTCATCCTTATACAAATAAATATAAGTACTAATATACATATACTTTTTAAAGAAATATGTACTAAAACATTAATGGTAGTTGTTTCTGTGTGATGGGATTATAGATAATTTTTATTTTCCACTAATTATGTCTTAATATTTCTAAATTTTCTGCAATAAACCAGTATTAATTTGGTCTATTTTGTTTCAAGTCTAACATGGATGCTGTCTCATATTTTCACAAAATTGAGAATTAGAAGCTCAATGAGGGCAAGAACCCTGCCTGTCTTGGAAACTTGGTTGAATCAATGAATAAGTCAGCATCAAAGAGAAAATTTGCATACTTCAGTTAAAGGAGAACATTGTAGTGCAATTGTTACTGTACATGTTTGACATCAGCAATATCTACAAACTGATTACTACTTTGTCATTCAGTTATCTGTATTAAAAATGCCACATGAAATTTAATGTAAACTTGGTTCCATATATGTCATTTAAAATATCCTCTGAAAGACACAGTGTACATAAAAGAGAATTCAATTAAAAGCAGTGAATCCCTAATGATAGCTTAGGATGGATTCTTATTCAGGCCTGAACAGTTATCTGTCCAAAGTTCCTACTGTATGCATTCTAATTAAGGAAAAACAAAGCATTAGAAAAACTGTAGGTAACATGATGTGAGCTATAGAATGTGAAATGAAACTATCAGTCAAAAAAGTGTTAATGAAAAGTTGAAGTTTTAGAGTACGTATAGTGAACATGTGCTACTTTTACCCCTTGGCATCTATATTTCCCAATTCTGGTAAAATAGGACCTCCTCCTCCCAAAACCTTTTCTTTGGGGAACGATTCCTCAATCCATGTAATATAAGTAGGTTTGACCCGCACTCTCAACTCTAGTGCTGTCCAATACAGTCATGGCTATTTAGTTTAAATTTAACATACTTAAAAGAAAGTCTAAATTTTAGTTCCTCAGTTGCCTTAAGCACATTTTGAGTAATCAATAGCCACACATGACTAGTTGTTACTGTATGGGACATAGTAGATTATAGAACGTTTCCATCATCACACAAAGTTTTCTTCGACCACGCTAAGGGTTTCCGTAACCCAGTATTAATCCCATGTGACTGGTCGCAGGGATGAGTCCAGGGAAGGATGTATGACCCAAATCAGGTAGGTAAGAGCCAGGCTGAGGATTTCTGTAAGGGTTGTGAGAGAGAAGTTCTCATGACTATTGGAATAAAAGAGGGGCAAGGAGATGGAGCTGCTGCAGTTTCCCCAAGGGACGATCCTGCTGCGAGTGGACACTGTACAGAAGAGAAAATACCTACAAACAGAGAGAAAACAGGTCATTGAGATGCTTTCTGAGATCATGAATCAACAGTGCCTAAAGACTACCTGCGGATTGTTTTGGTTTTTGGGTTTTTGTTTTGTTTTGTTTTGTTTTGTTTTAGACATGGTCTGGCTCTATCGCCCAGGCTGGAGTGCAGTGGAGCCATCTCGGCTCACTGCAACCTCCGCCCCCCAGGTTCAAGCAGTTCTCCCACCTCAGCCCCGCAACTAGCGGGGACTACCGGCGCGCACCATGTCCAGCTAATTTTTGTGTTTTTTTTTGGGGGGTTGAAAATTAAGAATGTATTTTAGATTGTGGAATTTAAAAATCTAAAAGCACAGTACACATTTTCAGAAGAGGAATTTTACTATTACCCACTTATGGTGATATTTGCAATATTAGAATATAATTCAGTTAAATAAATCAAATAAGGAATCCAGAAGAAACTGTTCTTGAGTTAAACCAAGTACACATTGGCAATTTTGAGAAAGGAGAACATACGTTAACATAACACACAAGCTCAAATGCAAGTTTATTTATTTATTTATTTATTTATTTATTTATTTATTTATTTTGAGACAGAGTCTCACAGTGTCACCCAGGCTGGAGTGAAATGGCATGATCTCAGCTCACTGCAACCTCCACCTCCCGAGTTCAAATGATTCTCCTGCCTCACCCTCCCAAGTAGCTGGGATTACAGGCACCTGCTACCACGCCCAGCTAATTTTTTGTATTTTTAGTAAAGACGGGGTTTCACTATGTTGGCCAGACTGGTCTCAAACTCCTGACCTTGTGATCTGCCCACTTCGGCCTCCCAAAGTGCTGGGATTACAAGTAAGAGCCACCGTGCCTGGCGTCAAATGCAAGTTTATGTGGTGAGTGTTTGCTTTTTTTTTTTTTTTTTTTTTTTTGAGACAGGGTCTTGCCTTTCGCCCGGACTAGAGTGCAGTGGCACAGTCTCGGCTCACTGCAACTTCCGCCTCCCAGGTTCAAGCAATTCTTCTGCCTCAGCCTCCCAAGTAGCTGAGATTACAGGCACCCGCCACCATGCCCAGCTAATCTTTTGTATTTTCAGTAGAGACAGGGTTTCACTATGTTGGCCAGGCTGGTCTCAAACTCCTGACCTTGTGATCCACCTGCCTCGGCCTCCCGAAGTGCTGGGATTACAGGCGTGAGCCACCGCGCCCAGCTGTGGTGTTTTTAAAGGATTTTAAAAGCATGCTCCATCAGCATAATAGCTTTTTCTCATTTACAGAACAGATGCATTTCTGTCTGCTTGTGTACAGCAAAGGTTTAGAACCTGAATAAACTTATTTATGATTCCAGAAATGTGCTATTTTAGAAATGTACTCCATAGAATTTACTTCACTGCACCTACCACTGATTCTTCAAATAAGCAAAGTATGCAAGGTCTTATCCCATGAAAATGTTTTTAAGCACTAGCACTTTAAATTGAAACGTTGTTAGAAACATAGCAATGTCAGGTACAATGTCTATACTTAGTCTTATTTAAAATAAGAATTGAATGCACAACAGAAAATTTATCATTTTCTTTATCATTGGAGGGGAGGGAAAGAAAGCAAGCGGAGGTGGGGGTATGATTACACTATTTAAGGAAGAGCTGAATACAAAGACAATGGGTCTTTCATAGTCTCAACAACTCCACAATGAACAACTGGATTATCTCATTTATAATTCACATTGGATCAAAAAAATTGGTTCCCCTCTGTGCATATCAATTTAATTCAAACCTTATTATTTTCAAAATACAAATATGAATACTACAAGATAAACTCTAACTCCAATAGGTATTTTCTAAGTAGAAGACCAAACAACAAAGGGAATCCCTCTTTCCAGTGTCTTTTGATAATGACAAGATGTTGCCAGAGTGGAAGTCTAACACATAAGTAAGCATTCTCACGGCCAAGTAAGAAACTACAGTTGTTGTGGGTATTACCCTACCATTACTCTATGTATTACATATTAAATTAAACACAGCATTAAATATGCTTGTATAATTATGCCATTAATGATAATAACAGTGATGATGCTGGTGGAAAAAGCCTGTCTTTAGCCCAAGAAAAGTAAGGGAGAAAAATTTAACAAGCAGAAAGCAGACACAGAGTTGCGCATTTTTTGACTAGGAAAGAGAATTTTAAGCATAGAAATATAAAAAGAAAAGTACTCCCTCATTTCCCCTATGTGGAAATAATATGAAACATTTATTAGATATACTGGACAAGAACAGAACTAAGTACTCCAATTCTACTGCAGCATTACAAAAAAAAAAATCCCTTCACCACAGGGTGAGATTTAAGGGCAACCTGCCCAAGGATGCATGTTATATAAAACACAGCAAGATTGCCACTGCCCTGCCAAGTACTTCCAGTCTCTACCCAGGTCCTACTGAAATACTGGTGGTCCCAGTTAGTTTTATTGAAATAAATATTTAAAGAAAAGGATAAAGCATTTAAAAAGACAAGCCAAAATGCTTCAGGAACCACATATCTAATACAATGTTTATCCTCAAATGAGTTATGTTTGCCTCGCACTAATAAACTTTTATTTCCCTCAAATTAGAGCAATAATCTTCCATACATAAGTATCTTCCCTGCCCAATAATTCAAAGGAAAAAAATCCAAAATGATTAGTAAAGAAAAATATAAGAATTAACAGACCCTTTAAATTTGTTTTAAATATTTTTAAGGTTTAAAAAGTGTTTAAAGTTTGTAATTCCTAGTAGGAAAACATTATCTGAACGAGTACCCTAATGGCAAACCACCATAAAATGCTTCAGTTGCATTTGGGGGAGAGAGGTAGGGATTAATTCCTAGTAGGAAAACATTATCTGAACAAATACCCTAATGGCAAACCACCATAAAATGCTTCAGTTGCATTTGGGGGAGAGAGGTAGGGATTAATTCCTAGTAGGAAAACATTATCTGAATGAATACCCTAATGGCAAACCACTGTAAAATGCTTCAGCTGCATTTAAGGGTAGGGATTATCTTCAAAGCACCCCAGCTCTCTTGATGAGAAGGTCAGAGGTACACTGGTTTGTATTATTGCGACATCCATAAGGTAATCTAGGTTGCTTTTCCTTCAGCAAGGGCTTTATTTATCAGAAGGGCATTGTGCTTGACTCCCAATTGGCTGACAATTTACTGATAAGATTCATAACCTTTGGGTTGCTCTGGTATTTTGACAAATTTGCTGGGTTCTGAGCCACATCCTGGAAGGCCACCATAACTTCTGGATCCTGCATGTCTGCAAGAACCTCTAGATCACTAAGAATTTCATTGAGTCCAGGCATTCTGGCCATTCCAGACATTCCTCTGGGAAAATTACCAGGCATTCCCCCAGGAAAGCCACCTGGAAAAGAGCCATAGTGAGCTTCTGACTGTGGTCTGGCTTCTTCCTCCCTCCGGGCTCTCTCATGCTCTTCTTAAGCCTTCTTAACTCTTTCTATTCTTTGATCTCTCGCTCTTCACGTTTCGCTCATACTTTCTTCTGCAATTTCCTGTGCCCTAGGTTGAACTTCTTTCAGCATTGTACTAGCATCTTCATCGTAATCCAATTTACAGGCAAGGGCAAGATCATGGGCTACATCTTCCCAGTGGCCTAGGCGTCTGTGTGCTTTCCCTCGCCATTTGTAAGGCTGAACTGAATCAGGATTTATTTCATGGCTCTGTCACAGTCTTGGATGGCAGCATTTGGCTTCTGTAATTTGACGAAAACCCTGGCCCTCTTGGCATACAAAATGGCCAAGCGCAAATTCAGCTTAATGGCATTTGTGAATAAGTCAATGGCTTTCTGCAGTTCACCATCATTTAGGGCTTCAATAGCAGCCACTTTCTTATCATATGCCTGATCTCATCTCCTCTGTTATCTCTGCATTTTCTTTTTTTTTTTAGACGGAGTCTCGCTCTGTCGCCCAGGCTGGAGTGCAGTGGCGCGATCTCCGCTCACTGCAAGCTCCGCCTCCCGGGTTCATGCCATTCTCCTGCCTCAGCCTCCCGAGCAGCTGGGCCTACAGGCGCCTGCCACCGCTCCCGGCTAATTTTTTGTATTTTTAGTAGAGACGGGATTTCACCATGTTAGCCAGGATGGTCTCGATCTCCTGACCTCGTGATCCGCCCGCCTCGGCCTCCCAAAGTGCTGGGATAACAGGCGTGAGTCACCGCGCCTGGTCCTATCTCTGCATTTTCATCTCCCATTTCTTAAGGGGCATCAGTGTCTGGTTCAATCACCCATTCATTATCAACTTCTAGATCACTTTCCTCACTTGATGGTTTGTCTGCCTTTAAGTTTTCCTCCACCTTCTTACTATCAGGTTTTTTTTTTTCCCTTGGTATTTTCTTCAGATTTAGCTTTCTGAGTAGCAGGTGGTACTTTACTGCCATGCTCTCCACCCACTCCCTCAGGAAGCACATTTCCTCGGTGTGCAGAATGCTCGGATCCTGCTTACACATTTTCACAAGGGCCTGCTCGTTCACTTTGCGGGGGGTCTACGGTCAGGAAGCAGTGGGCGAAGCTGAAGAGCTGCAGCCCGGTTCCAGGCCCAGGCGCTGGCTTGGCGTGACCGCACAGAAGCAATTTTTGTATTTTTTTGGTAGAAACTGGGTTTTGCCATGTTGCCTAGGCTGGTCCTGAACTCCTGGGCTCAAGAGATCGTTCCATCTCAGCCTCCCAAATTGCTGTGATTACAAGCGTGAGCCACTATGCCCGCCCTACCTGCAGATTTTTAACTTACAAAAGCCAATAAATTTCTTTGTTGTTCAAGATCAATTTGGGTCTGTTGTTTGGATATATAACTAAAGTAGTATTAACTGAGATATATAATTGAAAGTGAATGAACTAAAAGCAGTGTGGTTATCTCTTTAATACCATCATAAAGCCTCAGAAGTGACTCCAAGTATATTAAAAGAGGTTTTGAGTTAAATTTTGATTGTAATTCAGAGATGAGAGTGACATGTAATTATACAGATAAATGTATGCTGTTGCCATTTAGCAAAAAGAAATTGTTTAAATCTGGCGGGGTGCGGTGGCTCACACCCGTAATCCCAGCACTTTGGGAGGCTGACGCAGGAGGATCACTTGTGTCTAGGAGATCGAGACCAGCCCAGGCAACATAGCAAGACCCCGGCTCTATTAAAAAAAAAAAAAAAAAGGAAATTGTTTAAATTTTATATAGTTTATTTTCTGAAAAGCTGTTATTAAATTAGTGGGAGTAGGTTTACATAATTGATAGCACCTTAGAACCCATGAATATTTATTTATTTATGTTAATATATAAAACATATATAGTATAATATATAAACATAAATATATGTTTATATATAAAACATATATAGTATAATATATAAACATAAATATATGTTAATATATAAGTGAGGATTTTTCCCCAATTCATCAGACTCACAAGTTATCCAGTTTTGCTTTATTGATATATAGGTGTTATATAATATTTTCTTACACTGCTTAAAGTGACTTGTGGTTGATTTTGGTGTAGCCTACTTCCATCTAATAGCTGCAATAGCCTTTTTATATTGAGTAGTACTTCCTTATGATGATATAGAAAAAAATTGTATAACTGAAATTTGTGTTACTAAAATTTTGTAGTTTCATATTTAATTTTAGATTTCTTTTCTCTTGCTTCTCACCCTCAGTTTTGTACCTCCTGTGAACTAGTTTGATGGTCAGAAGAAACAGTTTAAAAAAACGAACAGGTGAAGAAAATATACAGACCTCACTTGTTAACATTAAATAAAGAATGCTTTGGCCGGGCGCAGTGACTCATGCCTGTTAATCTCAGCACTTTGGGAGGCCGAGGCAGGCGGATCACTTTGAGCTCAGGAGTTTGAGACCAGCCTGAGCAACATGGTGAAACCCCGTCACTACTAAAAATACAAAAATTAGCCAGGCATAGTGGCCTGTAATCCAGCTACTCGGGAGGCTGGAGAATCGCTTGAACCTGGGAGGCGGAGGTTGTAGTAAGCTAAGATCATGCCACTGCACTCTAGCCAGGGTGACAGAGCAAGATTACGTCTCAAAAAAAAAAAAAAAAAAAAAGAAGGAATGCTTTTAATTTCAGTGCTGACCTTTTCAACTACTTTTTTAAAAATGTCTCTAATACAACTAGAAGAATCTCCATTTTCACTCTGGCAACCTCAGCAGCAATTTGTCTGCATATGCTACCATTACATTTTCATAATAAAATATAGTAAAACAAAAATAAAAATGCCAATAAAATAGATTTGTTTCTAAAAATAGCAGGGGGTGGAATGTGGTACCTGGACATGTTTTCTAACACAGTCAACAAAATCATGTTTTCTCCCATATCACATTTTAAAAATAGACTACCAGGTACAGGATAGCCCACTTGCAGAAAGGCTCCCTCAGGAATCAGCAGGAGATGTTCAAAAAATGCTCTGAGTCAACATGCTGACAGTGATCACAAAAAAAGACAAATTCCACTAGCATTGGGCTGTATACAAAGAACCGTCATATCCCAGACCTAAGGGATGATATATGATGCACCTGGAAAAGTGCATTCAGTTTGGATAAACTCAATTCCAGAAATATGTGGAAGACTGGAGAGAGTAAAGAGAAAAGAAAAAAAATGATGAAGTGACTGGGGAGGTGAGGTTGGGAAGGGGGCTTGGGAGAAAAGATTAAAGCAACTGGCTAAGTAACTTAAGATTTGACATGATAACAGCCAACAAATATTTAAAAATAGCAAATACTATGAAGACAGAGAAATTACTTGGGATTGTAAAAGAACACAGAGAAAGAAGCAGGATTGAGAAACCTGATGTTCTGGCTATGTGTAGACGAAGATAAAAAACTGAAAAATATAGTAACTTTTGGAATATTGTCTTAAGGAGTCTGTAGGAAGCTTTAATTCATAGCAAATTTACTACTAAACACAAAGAAAGCCATGGGTATTGGCAGATAATGATTGTGGGGAACGGATGGTGGCCTATATGACTAGAGATGTTCTTTCTTACGTAGTAGTTCTATAAATCTATTGTAATATGAGAACTCTAATTTATGTTGAAAAAGGGTATATTCCTTGCCATGAGGCAAGGTTTAAACCAAACTTTTAAAGAACCCATTATTACACAGTTTGCCCTGGGATCTCTGACTAACCCAGGGGAGAAAAGTGTTTTTAATCTGCAGTTTTCCAAAACCAATTCAATTAAAAATAATAAAAAATCTGAAATCCTGTCCATAAGGGTTAATAACTACAGAGGTGTCCAACAGATATTCAATCACAAAAATTCAAATGCTCTTTTCATTAAGCCTCTGGTGTCTTTTTCCATAGCTAAACCAAGATAATTGTTTTGGGGCTAATTTCTGAGGCTGTTTAATAACACCTCCTGCTAGACTTCTCATGTAAACTCAGCAAGAGGAAACATCCAGAGTAATAGAAAAATATTCTGTTCATTTTATAGCTCAAATTCACACTTTTCTTTACAAAAGAGATCCTGCTGTTTGAGTTTGGCAACTGTCATACCAACTGCTTTGGGGAAGATTGGATTAGAAGGCAAAGCTAACTATGCAGTAAAGTCTCCACTCTCCAGCAGGATTTTTATGTAAATTCCATTACAATTCATACTTTTGTAGATAATGAAAAGGATAAAAAACACTTTAAGGTTTCCAAGTCAGCAAAATAATGAACAGGACAGTCTGCAAACCACTTTACTACATTTTTGACATGTGGTCACTCATATAAATGGGCTTTGTATCTGTTCTTCTTTCACAGAGGATTTTTTTTTTTTTAATGCTACATTCTAACAACTCATAGCTCTACAGGTTATTGCTAATGTGTGAACATGAACTACAAACAGATCATCATACTTTTAATTTCAGTAAGTGGCAGATTTTGCATTATGTTTCCTTAAGAAAATATGGACAATCTTTTCTCCCAAAATGCGGTGGCTCACGCCTGTAATCCCAGTACTTTGGGAGGCCGAGGCAGGCGGATCATGAGGTCAAGAGATCGAGACCATCCTGGCCAACATGGTGAAACCCTGTCTCTACTAAAAATACAAAAATTAGCTGGGCATGGTGGCGCGTGCCTGTAGTCCCAGCTACTCAGGAGGCTGAGGCAGGAGAATCACTTGAACCCGAGAGGCGGAGGTTGGAGTGAGCCGAGATGGCACCACTGCACTCCAGCCTTGCCACAGAGTGAGACACACATACCTTATAGACTAATGGCAGTGCCAGAGAGGTATGCTTTTATAATTAACCAACCACAAAATTAAAACTACGTAGATTGATCTATAATTATTATTTTATGTAATTTGTGATGACATGTAAGGGTAAAAGTATGTTTTCACAAGACTAGCCTCTAGAGACAATATGTTTTTGGGTTTCCAAATGGATCTTTCTTAGCAATAGTCAATGACTATAACAGAAACAGTCAAGAAAATATTCTGTAGCACAATGCACAAAATGTATTATTTTCCTTCTGCTATTGTCATTTTAGTTCCATATATTGTCTTGTGCTGGAAGGTGAAATTCCCATTAGTGTCAATGGAGAATCCAGGCATGGAGTAAAGGAAACCCAAGACTTAGGCAACAGTGACACAATTCTCCAAGTGAAGCAAGAATGTGAACAAAGTATGCATTTGAAATATAAAATATTCTGGTGATCCATTATCCCATTAGTGGAGTTGAAGTTTTCAGGGATGTATGCTCATCTTTATTCTGGGATGACTAACGCACATGTAATATTCCCTTTGGTATATTTAATAATTTCACTCAAAATAGGAAGCCTATTGACATTTCACTTCATTGCCAAATCAAACAAGATTAGTCATATGAACTGTGTCTCACTGATAGATGAATTTTGATGGTGAAAAGTCAAAACATGATGATGCATAGCCTTTGACTTGTAGTTGGCCTTTTGGGAGCCATGCTGTGCCTCTTTCCAAAGGAGAGAAGCCCAGGCTGGGTTCCTGTGGACTTACCCGGAGAATCATATATAACTGGTTCATGACTTTTACACTCTAGAACACTTCATTCTCAGGGAGCTCTCAAGTGCATTCAAATGTTCCAGAAGCAGACATTCCCAAGCCTTTGCTTTGGGAAGTCCTGATAATTTAGAGAAACAGCCAGAAGAGAAAATGGAGACAACATGACCAACCGATGCTAAATAGAGGCAAAAGGCTCATGTATGCTAATAACAAGATTTCATCCTTAATGCAGGATTTTAGTGATTGTTTTACATGCAGTATCCCATATAAGCCTCATGACAATCTTATGAAGTAAGTCTGTTATTATTCCCATTTTTGGATGAGAAGACTGAAGATCAAAAACTAAATAGCACTTTATTTCTTTGAAGATCAAATGGAATATAGTGGAGTTGCATTTGAGCTCATGTCCAGATTTCTTAACCACTTTAAATATTACTTTAATCTTCCTTATTACCACAAAACATACACACACAAACTGTAATTTACCTTCTGTCCATACTTTTCAGAATATATATTGATTTTTGCTTTACCCTTTTATGCTCCTTTTGGTGGTTTCAAACCTGGATTAATCTAGTTCTTAGATACTGATTTTGTTGTTGATGGTGGTGGTGGTGTATAACTCTTTTATATGACCCTGACAAATCACAGATGGTTGCACTGCTTTAATTTCCTTTTAAGAGATTTTTCTCCAAAAGTGCCAGCCACATAGGGAAGAGAAGGTAGAGATTACTCAGTTTGTTGTTGGTCTATAAGGTTATGGCAGTAATAAAATGTAATTTCTGAGAATAAAATTATATTTTTAATGAAAACAGCAATACTCAATGAAAGAACACAAACTTGTGCAGGCCCTGTACTAGATGCTTTGGGTGTAAGAACTCATTTAGTACTCAGAATAACACCGGGGAGTAAGTATTATTGTAACCATTTTACAGATAACAAAATAGAGCTCGAGTAATCTAAGGAAGCTGCTTAAGGTCATGCAAAGTCTATAGCAGAACTGATCAAGCACACATCTCTCTGCCTGCAGGGACTTTGCTTTTTCCTTTACCACACTGCCTGCCATATCCAGAAATATGAACTGTTCAAGCTACTTTCTTTAAGCCTAGAAATAAACTTTTAAGATTTGATGGACTGTGTTAGAGACCAAGTGAAGGTCATTAGTATAAAAATATAATAGTAAAATGCCTTTCTTTCTTCTCTTTCTATCACTTGAGACTTTCTTCTCTCTGCCCTTGCCCCATTTTCATATGAAATGATATCATATATTTCAGTACCTTGAGCAATTACGATGCTGTGGGGCTTTGAAGAGGCAAATCATCCCTAACTTTAGCATTGCCAAGCTCAAAGATGCCTGTGGGAACAGAACATCTTGCCTTTCTTGATCTGGTTGGCCTCAAAACCTCAGCTATTAATTATAATCCAGGTACTGTACAGGGGACCTAAGAACTCTACTTCCTTTGACTTCTGTTCCTCATTAGGTTCTGTGACCTTGGTCTCATGAAGAGACAATGGAAAAAAAGCAGGGGGATAAGAGATACTTCCCCCTCAGCACTTGGCCATTTGACATGTATGCAGAGCTATATTTGTCTCTGTCTCATCCTTTTGAAGGTAAGCTTGTGGGGAGTACCAGGCATGTCATGTCGCATTAAGTGCTCAGCACACTCTTACTCCACGCTTAACATAATAACTCTCATATTCATTCATGAGAAAAGCCTCCTTTTCTTATGTCCAGCCAACTGAAAAGATTCATAAGGATGATTTTAAAAGGTTGAAAGGCAACTTTAAGCACAAGAATTTACAAGATGCACATACACACTAACAGAAAAATCTCGCAGTGGTAAATTATACTATTTGAGCTGGTGCTTTTTCTCCTGTTTAGACCTAATGTCTGCATAAAATGTTTGTTCAAAGCTAGTACATATTGTTTTACTCAAGAATATATATATATATGTCTCTTTAGAATTAAAAAAAGGAAAAAAGAAAAACCCATCTGTTTGTGAATAAATGTGGCTTTTTCTTCTGTACATTTGAGTGGCCTGTTTGGTTGAAAGCTTATAGTACTTATTTTACCAAAAAAAAAAAAATTTACTAAGTTAGCTTCCTCTAGAAAATAAATCTGGATATGATCAGGAGCAGCCAAAGCAAGAAGCAGTAAAATCCAAAAATAATGTCACAAACAGCTTAAGTCACTTAACTTTATGTAAATCTGCTAAGGAGTAAAAAAGAAAAAATTAGAGCAGAAAAAATGTCTGAACAAAGCAGGTTAAAAACTGGGAGGAGAGAACTCTTGCATCAAAGAAAAAGAAACAAAAGAAATTATAAGCTATTCTTCTTTTACTGGAAAGAAATTAAGGACTTACACCTATGATACATTGAGTAGAAGCAACTACAAAAGAAAAGAAAAAAAAAAAAAAAACATGCCCAAACCTGTACTTGAATCAAGGTGGAGTGACTACCTGCCACAATTATATAAAACTGTCTCAAGTTATTGTTACAGGATTATTTCTGAAATAGGAGCTATTCAAGTATGTAGCACACTTCTCAAAATTCTCTCCCCTTGATCAGTAAGTTATAATATTTCAGCACATAGTAAATACCACATTCATTAATTTCTAATACTGAATCAGGGTTTTCTAAATCTTCTTTATCCCCTTTAGAGTTTTGTGCCTGACTTCTATTATATTGTGTATAAAAATGTATCAAAAATGATGCATTTTTTTACTCTATAAATTGCTAGGTAAAAATTATTTCTTGAGTATTAAGCATACATATATGCCTTCTCCCTGCCCTGCCCCATACTATAAAAGATTGCTTGAGGTGAAATGATTAGTCAGTATTTTAAAATAAAGAAATACCTTGATGCATGTATTTTTAAGAAGTTTGATACCACTCAGCCTCTATCTTTGCCTAATAGTGAGGTAACAATTTATTCCTTATTTTCTGAGGCAATCTTAATTTATGTCTCTTGCTCTGGCACAATTATTAATAGTATCCACTTTTACTTTCAAAAGTATCCAAATTTAAATGATAAATTATATAGGTATCTGATATGGTTTGGCTGTGTTTCCACCCAAATCTCATCTTGAATTGTAGCTCCCATAATCCCCATATGTCATGGGAGGGACCTGGTGGGAGGTAATGGAATCATCGGAGGAGGCTTATACCATGCTGTTCTCGTGATAGTGAATAAGTCTCATGAGATCTGATGGTTTTATAAACGGCAGTTCCCCTGCACACACCCTCTTGCCTGCTGCCATGTAAGAAATGCTTTTTCTCCTCCTTCACCTTCTGCCATGATTGTGAGGCCCCCCCAGCCATGTGGAACTGTGAGACCATTAAACCTTTTTTTCTTTATAAATTCCCCAGTCTCCGGTATGTCTTCATTAGCAGCGTGAGAACAGATTAATACAGTATCTCTACCTAATATCAAGGCAGCATGGCATGGAACGATCTAGGGCTTTTGAGACAAGCCCCTCAGGGTCTTTGCGTATTTCCATCATTTACTTACTGTATAAACTTGGGCGATTACTTATCCACTCTGAAACCAATTTTTCATCAGCAGCATATGGATAATAATAGCTCACAGACTTGTTGAGATAACACAAATGCATAGTATTATGTCTGGGTACATACACAAATGGGGACAATAAGATCAACTTACAAGATTGCTGTGCAGTTTACTTAAGATGATGAATTTATGCAGACTGCTCAGCACATGGTCGATACTCAAAAAATATCATTTTCATCACACTCATTCTCATCATCATCACTATCATTGGCCATTAGTGGCTGTTGGTAAATATTAGAGTTAATCGTTTCTTCCCTTCTAACCTTACCTCTTCTGGTACATGCTGATGTCACATCTGTGAAACATGCTTAGAAATGTGTATTATAGCCACAACAATCAGGAATTAGGAGCAATTTTAGACTGCTTGGCATGCTAACTGAACAGCATTTGGTCTAGTTACTGGGCAAAACACATTGGTTTGTCTGACATAAAAATGCATGTCTCAGAGTGTATCTCAAAAGTTCCCTCAATGCAGAGGACTATGAACTCTGACTCTTGGATGCTCTAGGAAGATCCTAGGTCCTTCCCTCTCAAGATGGAATGCCTTGGAAGTCTCCATCTTCAAATGATTTTCATTCCATTTCATTATATATCGGAGTTTTTTAATTTAAAAAATATTATAAGAATCCACTCTCAAGCCGGGCATGGTGGCTCACACCTGTAATCCCAGCACTTTGGGAGGCCAAGATGGGCAGATCACCTGAGGTCAGGAGTTTGAGACCAGCCTGGCCAACATGGTGAAATGCTGTCCCTATTTACAAAAAATTAGCTGGGTGTGGTGGTGCTTGCCTGCAGTCCAGCTACACAGGAGGCTGAGGCAGGAGAATCACTTGAACCCGGGAGGTGGAGGCTGCAGTGAGCTGAGATCATGCCACTGCACTCCAGCCTGGGCAGCAGAGCGAAACTCTGTCTCAAAAAAAAAAAAAAAAAATCTGCTATCCAGGTAAATTGGTGCTCCAGCATGAGAGGCAGTGTGTTTTCTGAGGCTTATCTTACACCTGATATAACTCTGCCAGTTCCTAGCTATATATATCCCAGTTGGAGAAAGAACAGGGTTTTCCCAGTTAGACACAGCTGGCTTAGAAGCCAGTTCTGCACACTGTGTGCTTTTGTAACTTTTGGCGTATTACTTAATGTCTCTGATCCTCAGTGTCTCGGTCTTAAATATGGGGATATTATGATACCCATTAAATTGTTTGATAATTAAATGTAATCATATCTGTAAGGTCACCAAGTCATATGTTAGGAATTCAATCCATGTCAATAATTTCACCTTTTTTCAGTGTTAGTTAAAATAGTTCAATGACATCATGTCAGGTCACATCGACGAAGACCGATTTGAATTTATTTCTATTGGGACACAGAGCCCAAAAGTACTTGAAAGATGACATCTGGCTTACCACATACAAATGTCTATGCAATACAACATGGAATCTCATGCAACCATCCAGGTCCTTCCTTCCAAATTCCCATAGTAACTCAACCTTTAGTGGTAATTTTCTATTAATGGCCTTACTTGACTGGGCATATATTTTTTTTAATCCAGTTGCCATATAGAAACCATATGGTTGAGATGTCTTTACACTTTACAAAGCATTGGTAAAATGAAAACAGAAATCATAGTCCCAGGCACAGGATTCGATTAGCCAAAGACTTCCTTCTTTACTTGGCGGACACTTGGGTGTCCTTCAGGATCACACTCAGATATATTCTCCTTTAGAGTGCTCTGAAAATATTTTTTTGCTTTCCTCTATCACTGTACTTATTACAAACCACTGAAAATTCATGTTCATTAATCTATCTTCTCCCTTAACCTTTGAATCTCTAGAGTAGGTTCCCAAAGTGAAGTCAGCAGATCCTCTGGGGTCCCTGGACCCTTTCAGGGGGATTTGTAAAGTGAAATCTATTTTCAAAATCATGTTAAGACATTATTTGCCTTTTTCACTCTGTTGACATTTGCAATGATGATAGAAAGCACTGGTGTATAAAACTGCTAACATCTTAGCATAACTTAAAACTGTGGCACCAAACCATATGTAGCACTATAGTCATATTCTTAACCACCTCACACTTGCAATAAAACAAAAACAAAAACAACACAAAACAAACAACAAACAAAAAAATACCAATTTTAAGTATGTCTTTTTAAAAACAATCATTGCTAATTTTATGAAATCTAAATCTCTGAATATACATCTTTAATATTCTATATGACAAGATGGATGCATGCAAAAAGCACTTTCACAGACTACCGAAGTCTGACCGTCTTGAGGAAAAGCACTTACGAGATAAATGTTTGAGTTGTAACCTGACATAGCTGCTCTCTTCATGAAATACCATTTTTACTTTAAAAAGCAACTGACAGACAAACGATGGTTATTCAGATTTAGGTGTTGTGCAGATATTTTTTAAACAATGAATGAAAGCAAGCCAAATCACTTCAAGGAAAACAATCAACAGTACTTATTGCCAATGATAAAATTCAAACATGCAGACAAGAATTGTAACCTGAAGAACAATTTGTATCTGTCATTGTGAACTTGACAGCTTCGTAATATGTAAAGACTTTTCTGATAAGCTTGGTGGTGATATTAACAGTGGTGATTCCTTTTAAAATGTTTTATGAAATATGCTGGCATATGGGAAATCTACATAACTCAGTGAAACAATACTTTCCAAATGACCAATGCATGATGTTACAAAATCATGCATGTAGTATATTGGTTAAAGATCTATCCAAAATATAAGATTAACCAATGTATTTTAATGCAGCAGATTTTTAAATGTTCATTGATATGGTTTCAGATTCCACCTTGCAACTAACCTTTAATAAACTATTTGTCAAAGTTTTATTCAATATCAAAGAAGAATAGCACATTTATCTGAGAAGGCTAGTAAAATATTATTCCTTTTTTTGCATCTAGTATCTGTACAAGGCTGATTTTCTTCATAAATATTGAATTAACAATTAAATATTTTAGATTTTCTCATTTTAATTTCTAATGTGGTAAATACTGAGAGACGTAACTCACAAAAAATAAAAGTTCTTGTTTTTTTTTTTTTATTTTTTGAGCAGAGTCTCCCTCTGTCACCCAGGCTAGAGTGCAGTGGTGTGATCTCAGCTCACTACAACCTCCACCTGCCAGATTCAAGTGATTTTCATGCCTCAGCCTCCCGAGTAGCTGGGACTACAGGTGTGTGCCACCACACCTAGCTAATTTTTTGTATTTTTAGTAGAGATGAGGTTTCACCATGTTGGCCAGGCTGGTCTCGAACTCCTGGCCTCAAGTGATCTGCCCGCCTCCCAAAGTGCTGTGATTATAGGCATGAGCCACCATGCCTCACAAGAGTTCTTAGAATCCTCAATAATTTTTGAGAGTAGAAATGGGTTCTTAGCTCAAAAAGTTTGAGAAACACTGCTATAGAAAGTAGCACTGTTCATCTTTCTGTCCAGAGTACCTGAGACTCGTGAGGTGCTTCATATGGGTTTATTTAACAGATGGATGAGTGATGAGTAAGTGAATACTGCCTATAATGCCAGAAGAATCTGACACGTTAGAAAATATCTTGATATGCAATATGTGATAAGTCAATTAAATTGCAATTTAATATTTCCCCTTAGCTTTGTTTCTTGCCTTGTAATGCCTATTTCCAAAACAGGTAAGGAGACACACCACAGGTGATTAGTTGTTCAGCCATGGTTAATCAACTAATTAAATCAAGTTGAGTTGGTGAGGGGGACGGGGAAACAGTTATTTCTCTATAAGTCCCTTCTCTGATAGCCAAACAATTGACTTTACTTCTTTCATTATCAATGTATACATTTTACAAGAATTTGTTTGGAATAGGATAGTTTTTAACATGTTTCGAAAATTTTTTTAAAGCTTGGTTGACCATTTTTTAATATTGTTTTATAATGATATTTTAAGGCATATTTAGTACCCACCTCAAAATTTCAAATGCCTCTTAATAGTCTGGAGAAGAGAGATGGATGGGCAGAAAAACTGGGAACTGAGGAGACAGTGAGTAGGGAAATCAAGTGTCAGCTAGATCAACCCATAGCCTAAGGACTCACAGAAACAAGAATAAAGTTTAAATTAAAAAAATAATAAACTCCAAACACTAAGGTTTTTTTTGTTTTGTTTTTTGTGTTTACTTTTTATACTACTATTCTGCTTCCTTCAAGCCAAAGTCGTCTCTTTTAAAAGAGAAAATATCTTCTTGATAACTCTGTACATGGGAAACAGCAGAAGCAATTTGGAATCCATGGTACATTTTTTTAGTCTCACTGAATAGAGGAGATAGTCTGTTGCTGGAAAGGAGCACCATTGAGTTGGCTGATGTAGTTAACATACGATACCCAAGAGCTAAAGCTCTCTAATTATTCCATAAAGCCTATTTTATCCATTGTAAAATGGATCTTGTCTCCCATTAGGTTGGTGCAAAAGTAATTGCAGGTTTTGCAGTACTTTAATGGCAAATACCGCAATTACTTTTGTACCACCCTAACGACTTCTCTGAAATAAGGATAACTTGTTCAATCAGTAGTATATCATCATTTCATTGGCAGAGTTTTAGTTTTTCTTTTTAGAATATAAAATAAGGGTACATCTTACCATTGATAGCATCTTAGATTCGATGAAATATAGTAACCTAGGAAGAAAATGTTTGATTCTATAGTTATATGGTGAGACCATATTCAGAAGTGTGGTCTCTAATACCTTGTCTGTTTTCCTTTCCTGTCTCCTTGGAAAATAATGGACCCATCTAATGAGCAAGTAAGTTGATGTGTTTCAAGGCAAGGTAAGCAAGTTTGAATGGCACTATTTGATCCCTAAGAACTTTAGAGTTTGGTAGAAAGCTTATACAAGCCCAAAGCAAAAAATAAAGGAAACTGTTTAGCTGAAGTATATAAATAAAATGTGATCACATAACAGAGATTTCTATAGAAGGAGTCCATCCTAATTTTTATGCTTCAAAATATTAAACATTTCCTCAGCTTACAATTTGGGATATATATATATGTGTAAATTTTAATGCAAACAATAGTATATGTAATTACCCTTTGCATTACACTTCTCTTCTGAAGTGCCAAGGAAAATGTGTGCAAAAACATTTATGCCTACATCATTATATGTGCATTGGCTAAACAATCAAAAGTACTTCTGCAGATGCATGTATGAAAATTAAGAGCATTCCCACTTCCTCATTCAGTCAAGACAGTCATGCTGTTCTGGCAACAGATATGCATAATGGAAACAATATTGCTTTAAATAATCAAAATACACAAAGGTACATTTTTCTGAATGATTGGAAATAACCCTGACAAATGCTTAAATTTGGTAAATTATGAGCTAGCCAAGTTATGTTTGCATAAATATAATGAAAAGCATTTTTAAAAAATTTAGTAAGCATATAAAGCACGGCATTCTCTTGGTAATGATTTCTTTGACGGATAAACCAACAACCATGCAAGGCAAGTTTGTGAAGGTGCCTCCTTGAGTGCTTTAGAATGTGTGTGTATGTGTGCATGTGTTTGTGTATATGTACACAAATATACGCACAAAAATAAAAAGTTTGCAAAAATTAGGTAAGTGGCAGAGATATTCTTACAACTAAAAAGAAATAGAGAACAAGCGTAGGCATTTAAAATAGCTACTTATATTTGAAAAGAAGAACACAAGCTAAGTGCAATTGAATGCTTTGTTGATATGGTACATGGATAATTCATATTCCCCATACATAACTCTTTGATAACACAGAGATTACCTATTAGGTAAAAACATAATTATATTCTCTTCCAGCAAGCTAGATATCACACCTCAGCTGCACTCTTAAACAGGTATCTGTGTGTAGTTGAAGAGGAGTTTTGGGTGGCTAATAAAAAAGTATTCGAATAGGGCAAAAATAATATTCTACTCACAGGTAATATGGTGCTATTTGTTATCAGATTGCTTTGGGTAGACCCGAGCACTGAGCATCCAACATGTGGATGCAACAACAACAACAACAATAATATACATTCAAGCAAAAGCCAAGGAAAGATATACATTCATTTAGGATTGTCCAGATTATCATGGTTTTTAAACTAAGCCTAATAAGGTAGGGAGACTGACCACTGAATTTGCTACATGGATAGCAAAGCTATTGTGAGAATTCTATAGCCTTTAAAAGTCACCAGAAGCCAAGGAACACACTTTTACGTGAAAGGATTATCATCAAGGCCTTTTCCTATGGGCAGGCCATACAAAACAAGAAATTTTCACATTCTCCTATGAGGATAGACTGTATTCAAAAAGATTAAATAGGCCATGAACAGTGGGTGGAGTGGAGATGACATTCTTAGGGGAAAATTCCTTTAATTCCTAAGCATGAATTGTAGGAAGAGCCTGATTGTGATTTATGGCCTTAGTCATCCTTTTTTTCCCCCAGATAATTGTACACTGTAATTTTTCTTTCTGATAATTAACCTTAGTCATCAAGTTTTTCCCCATTAACCGCCACCCACCTTCACTTGAGGATGGGAAGTAACAGCTTGAGAGAAACCAGGATTACAAGAGGCCTCTGGTTGGGTAAAATAGCGCGGCAGACCAAGTTAAATTTGTACTACTTTCCTTACCCTTTGAGGTAGTCCGTATTTCTTATCTTCTGTCCCTCCAACTTAGGGCTAAACCCCTAGAAAGCTTAATGCTTTGCTTTTGTTTCAGTATTAAAATACATTAGAGCCATTTGGTAAGTCCTTATCACCCAGCTTATGACTTCTCTTCCTATGAAGAGAAATCTCTTCATGAAATTTCTCTCCTGAAAGTCATCCATGACTAAGTCATTGTGACAGCTAATGTTCTCATGTTCCATCTTCCTTGTCTGTGTCTCCTCCTTGTTGCCTGATCAGGCCTTGCTTCCAGAAACTCTCCACCCTTTCTTCCTTTCTTGGGATATTCTCAGTTTTCTTTTTAACTGTGTGACTGCAACTTCTCATTCCTCTTTGCATTCTATGTGTATGTGATCTAAAAGTTTGTTCCTTGGCCCTTTTCTCACCTGTTCTCTCTTTTCGTTGACAATCTCACCTATCCTTTGGGTCTTGTCTGCAGAGGATGCCCACAGCTCTGCTGTTAGCCCTGCGTCTCCTCAGTGCTAAATACAGGTTTCCACCTGCACACTGCTCTTCTCTGGAAAGACAAGCTCTGGCACCTAAAACACTCATTACGTCCAAATTGGATTCGATATCTTCCCTCTCACATTTACATCCCCTCCTATGTTTCCTATTTTTTCAAAAATGTCATCACCAAGGTTTGAAACCTTAAAGTCAAGTATGACAGCTTTCCTGTCTCTCTGCAATAATATGCAAAACCCTGTCAATTTCTCCTCTAAGGTTTCTTGACCATTTATATCCTCTTTTCCATCCCTTTTTAAAAAAACAAATTATTTTTTTGTTTTTATTTTTATTATTATATTTTGAAACGGAGTCTTGTTCTGTCACCAGGCTGGAGTGCAGTGACGTGATCCCCACTCACTGCAATCTCTACCTCCCTGGTTCAAGTGATTCTCCTGCCTCAGCCTCCCAAGTAGCTGGGACTACAGGCGTGCATGACCACGCCCGGCTAATTTTTGTATTTTTAGTAGAGACTATGTTGGCCAGGATGGTCTCGATCTCTTGACCTCGTGATCCGCCCGCCTTGGCCTCCCAAAGTGCTGGGATTACAGGCATGAGCCACCGCAACTGGCCCCAAAATTTTTGTTTTTAAAGATAAGGTCTTGCTCTGTCTCTTAGGCTGGAGTGCATATAGCTCACCTGATCACAGCTCACTGCAATCTCGAACTCCTGCACTCAAGCGATCCTCCTGCTTCAGCCTCCTGAATATCTGAGACTACCACCATGCTTATCTAACCTTTTAAATTTTTTATAGAGGTGGAATCTTGCTGTTGCCTAGGCCGGTCTCAAACTCCTGGCCTCAAGCGATCCTCCCATCGCAGCCTCCCAAAGTGCTGGGATTATAGGTGTGAGCCACTGCGCCCAGCCCTTCACCTCTTTTCTATAGGCTGGCTTCCTGCTGTTCTTTCACAGGCTGACCTGGCTACAGGAATTTTGCCGTTTAAGAGCTGCTCCCAGCCGGGCGCATGGCTCACGCCTGTAATCCCAGCACTTTGGGAGGCAGAGATGGGCAGATCACCTAAGGTCAGGGGTTCGAGACCAGTCTGGCCAACATGGTGAAACCCCGTCTCCACTAAAAACACAAAAATTAGCCTGGCATGGTGATGCACACCTGTAGGCTTTTCTGCATCCAAACAACATTATACATTGCTGCCAGAAAAATAATACACAGGGCTGGGCGTGGTGGCTCACGCCTATAATCCCAGCACCTTAGGAGGCCAAGGTGGGTAGATCACAAGGTCAGGAGTTCAAGACCAGCCTGGCCAATACTAAAAACACAAAAATTAGTGGGGCATGGTGGCGGATGCCTGTAATCCCAGCTACTTGGGAGGATGAGGCAGAGAACTGCTTGAACCCGAGAAGTGGAGGTTGCAGTGAGCCGAGATCGCACCACTGCATTCCAGCCTGGGTGACAGAGCGGGACTCTGTCTCAATAAATAAATAAATAAATAAATAAATAAAACTAAACAACAACAACAACACAGTTTTGTTCATGTTTATGTGCATTCCCATATCTACATGCATTTGCTTCAGACAGTTGCTTTGCCAGTATTTTTCTTTTTCTGCAGAAGTGTCTTTTTCTGTCATCATCCTTGTTTCATCTCTTCAGTACCCCTATGTCATCCAGTATTTGAGTTTAACAGTTTTGTCTTTCCATTAGATGATGAATTCCTTAAGTAAAAGGCCTGATATGTTTATCTTCAAATCCCCCACATACACTCCAGTGCCTGACATAAAGTAGCTCCTCAAGAAATCTTTGGTTTTGAATTAAGGTGAGTTTCATTCCTTTGTTTAAAAATCTTCAACATTCTCTATTTGCCACATGTTACAAACTGTTTTACCTGGTCAACAAGACCCTTAGACTTGGGATCTGGGAAAGGTGGGGAAGAGGAAAGCAGAGAAAGAGGACCAAAGAAGAAGGAAATTGGAAGCAGCAGCAAATGGCAGGCTGGAAGTATTCTGAGACCATTTTTGTGTTGTTCCTTTTCCTACTGATTACTATCTGGTCCTTGAAGGCCCAGACATCCACATACCACTACCACTAATCTCTCCAGGAATCTCAATGCTCAGCGCCCCTGTTAGACCATATCCAGGCCCGCCACTCCCAGGGGATGCCCTGTGTCCACTGGCAGCCACTTAGTGACTGATGTGCTATGCTCTGTCTTGAGGCAGGAAAACCGGACTAGCCAGCTAAGCCTAAGAATGCACCTATCCTAAATGCTAATGGTAATTCCAGACGCATTAAGCAGACAGTCAGACCTTTAGGGCCTTCTCTTTTTGCCAAGTAATGCACAGGTATTAGATTTAACTGGTTTTTAGGAGATGGCTGCCCTGAATTTGGTGTTTCACCCAGGTGGTATGAGCCAACAGAAATCTGGGTTGTGTAAGAGGGGAAGTACGATGATGATGGGAGGCCTAAGCATCCCCATACAGGCTTGTGTCATGTAGTTAAATGAATACATTTACTGTTACCAGCAAGGCCAAAGATGAGCAGGGGGAAGGGGTAGCTCCAGAGAGATGATGGGTTTTTCCTTAAAGACTAAGCTCTTTTGTGGCTTATTGGCCTCCTTTACTTCATATGCAGATATCTGCCCCACACTTCCTTCCTTAGTGTAGAATACAAGAGCACTAAACTAAAAATAAAACAAACAAACAAACAAACAACAAACAAAAAAACCCTACTTTTGGTGGGCTGATATTGGAAAATGTAAACTTAGAGACTGTTAGGTAATCCTAAGTCCAGACTCATTACTCATTTAACCTTGGCACAAGTTAATGTTTAAGTGAAACTTTATAATAACCAGTTTCCATTTCTTCATTCTCCTTACATTTTTTTACCCATTTTCATTGTAAATTGTTTTACATTATTTTGCTCTTCCTTTTCTTCGGTATGAGAATAAAGTTGTTTTGATCTCTGTGTCATTTCCACCCTTTCCTATACTTACTCTCCCAGGAGATGATCTCACCAATGTCCACACCAGACCAAAGGCATCTGGCACATGCTCTCATAACTTTCCTCGCCTCCACCGCAGATTTCCTGACACCATCCTCTTTTCCTGTCCTTCTCTCTTGGAGTAAGACAACAACAACAACAACAGAAAACAAAAACTCTCTAGCTAGCATAACTACCTGGATTCTCCCCAACTCCTGTTCCATTAATCACACATTTCCCCTAACAACTCCAATTGCCCCTGCTCCACTGATTTCTTCGCTTCTGCAAACATGCTCAAATCTCCACTTGCCTAAAACTTTTCTTGCTTACTTCTCCCTCTTCACTTTCTGGGTACAGATTCCTCACATTTGCTATCTTCAATTATTCTCCCCTTCATTCTTCTCATGCCCTTGAAATATGTCTTCTGTGGAATACATATTTCAGCCCACAAATCTGAGGAAACAGTTCTTGTTGACCTAATCATTGCTGACTCACTAGCTGCTTTCATTCCTTCTATGGTTCTCACGCTGTATTAATCAGCGCGATTGACCATCCTGAACTACCCCAGTGTGTTGTGCTTCTACACTGGGTTACATGCTTTCTTCATCTCTGTAGCTAGAGTGTTCTCAGGTTTCCTGAAAACTTTCTAGTTGCAGAATAAATTCTCTACTTTCTTCTTTACAAATGTATTATCTTTCTCTCCTATCCCTTAGTAGCTTCATGAAATTACTTGCATCGTCTGTGAATATGGTTCCTTTCATATATTACCATAACCCCATTAGAATTCATTTCTTATAGGCAAAAGCCCCTAAGATGTTTTTTAACTCTCCTTGGTAAAGATACCAGTAATCCACGTAACAAACATTTTTTAATATTTTGGTCCCAGCAAGATGGTGTTTTCTTAATTCATACATATTTTGGAAATTTCTTTTTGTTTTTGTTTTTGTTTTGTTTCCTAATCATGTGTGTCTGACCATGACAGAGCCATAAGGAAAAGTTGTTTGAGCTCAGGGTACTTGCAATTCATAGTTGTTCTCTGAAAACCACTGTTCCGAAATTACTGTGTTGTACGTCATGAAGATACCCTGGAGTTCTTTCACCATCCTGGATTTTCTTCTTCCTTCTTGCATACTTGTGATATGTAGCATGAGAAGGTTATGACTACTCTGAAAGTGAAGTGGAAGCTTAGGTGGTATGTATGAGTGTTTTTATTGCCACCTTCCATCTTTGTACATGTACATTGGCAGAGTTTTTAGAAAGAAGGGGTGATGCTGTCTAGCTGGTGTTTCTCAGCTGGTCATATTGAAAACACGTAGGTAGATGCCTGCCTACTTGTGGTCAGACCCAATGGTGTAAAGTGCCCCATATCCACCTACATGTTGTGTTCACTTTTTTTCCTTGAGAAATGACTATTCTTACAGATATAGGCTTTCAGGGAAAGGTATGACAGCCTTCCTCTTCAATATATTCTTATAAAACTTTTGGGCTTGCCTGATAGACTCTTTCACATATCCATTAAATTTCCATTCAACCCTCAAGACAGAGGTAGCTTCCTTCATCTTACACAAGAATAGGGCTGAAAGAATATCAGAGAGTCCCAGAAGGACCATGAAAACTGTATTTATGGAAGGCCATAGATTCAAGTTTCTGTAATGTGGGCTTTCCCCCAAGGTAATGACTGCTAAAAACATCTATGTCCCAGAGAACTGACGTAGGTTCCTTCCTGAGACAATTCCTGGGAGAAAAGAGATAGCCAATGCAGAGACTGTATCTATCTGGCTTACTATAGTACATCCTCTGCTTTGCAGTGTCTAACAGAAATGGGTGCTCCATAAATATTTGTAGAACTGAAATGCATTGAAATGTTGGCAAGAAAACAGACAGCACTGATAGTAGTACCAGATTTGGGGAACTTGGGCAAATTCCTTATTTTTTTTAATACCATTTCCTTAATAAATTATCAGATGTTCCTGGTGTAGTGATTTAGGCAGACTTTTTCCCCTAGGGTGTTGTCCAGATAGTTGGGAATTTGGTTGAAGCTGATCTCTGAAAATATTCAGTGGTCAGAATGGAAAATCTCACCGCAGGACATTCTAGGATTAGGTACTTTCACAAAGAAATCAGTTCTACTGAAGCTTCTGGACCCAGCCAATGCTGACTACAAGATACTAGATTCGACAGACAAGTAGGCAATACAGCTGTGTCTCTCCCTTTGTTCCTCCATGGGATTTAATCATAAACTTATATTGTTTGAATATAGTTTCACTAATTATGAAATATGATCAGTTTGGACAATTACATGAAATGTCAAATAGAAATATCCCAGACCTGGCATCAATGGTTATAAATCAGTGTTCTAGTAATGTTTAATGTACCCTCAACACTTTTTCAGAAACCAAAAACATTTTATTTTAATCAAAAAGAAAACAAGGTATGCCACCGATGAAAATGACATACATATTTTTGTGCTTATTATTTAAAGAAAGGAGAAACATCTGAAATCTGTTTGCTAACTACAGTATAATACAAATTAGCCTGCAGGCACCGTGTGTGCCGTACCCTGTCTGCTTGCCAGCCCTGCTTAGTCCCAACGTATTAATGAGCAAGTGCAAGTATTTGAACAATCAGCATTTCTGCATTTGCATGCAAACTCTCATGCTGTGTAATTATACACAGAGCTGGCACTCAAATTAATTAAAGCTGATTTTTCTGTGACTGCAAACTGGTCATATCCTCAGCTTTGCCTTCCTATGAAGTCATCACTCTACATTCAACGTGACACTCTGTCCCCAGCATTCTTAGTAGTGCTAATGTTCGACAATTGTGAATCCGGCAATATTTTAGAGAGCAGCTGACAATGGCTGGGTGTTCTTACGCGTTTCCTCTCCTATCTTTCCCCCTTCTGGAGTATACAGAACAGCTTTTGAACACTTGCTTTGTAATTATCTCAAATACTAATGCAAACAAATTACATATATTGTTTCAGTGGGTTCCCTCCCCTCTGTTATGACACCACCCACTTGATTAGAGCTTACAAACAATTCATCAAACTTTAAAAATTTGTTTATTTGATGCCAAGAAACAATTAGTTGTGATGGTTTTGGTCTTAATTTTGAAAAGGCTTTAACAAATGATGTTTTATTTTAAGAGACAAAGATCTTATAATTCAAAATCAGGGAGATTAGGAAAGAAAGAAGCACCAATGACTGCTAGATTCGATTAAGACTTTTTGAATCCTTATCAAACATAATGGACTTGAAACGGAGACTATTATTTGCCAGAGAGATCCGTAAATGTTAACTTCTAGGACAGAAGGCTTTCCTCAACTCTTCCACAATAAAGCCATCTCCTTTGCTTTCTCCGTTCCTCTGAAGGAAATGTTCCTGTGACAATTCTTTTGAAAAGACATCTTCAGGGCAATTAAGATGTCATTATGATTCTCTTTTCATAAATTTAAATCTCTGAATAAAGGTGGCTACTAAAACATCATCATGTAGGGCCTCGGGAGATGAGCTGCTTTGACATTTTCCTCTGAAATCACCCGTTACCACACAAGCACAGCTCACCATCTTCCTCATTTCTCTGCATTTCATTAGCCAGAAACTGTACCGACAGCTATTGCAGGGGCTGGCTATCTCTTTTTAGAGCAGGCACCAGACAATTCTATCCCTCAAGTTCAAGATCCCGAAATACACTGGCAAGATTGCCCTAGTAATCTACATTTGAAAGGGAAGATGGAGTAGTAGGGGATTTCTTTATACTCTGACTTTAATGATCAAACAAAGAGATATAATTGCCCTTACCTTATCAGTTGTAATGCTGGATCCACATAGAACACAGTTATCAAGCTCCCTTCAAATTCCAACTGGCAAACAAGTGAGAAAAGAGTATTGAGCCTTTTCCAGAGAGGCTCCTGGGGAAATCACAGTCACAACACTATTAAGATCCCAAGCCTGCCCTTCTGTGTTTCGTCAGGAATTTCCTAAGCAGACAGGTGTCATATTGGCATGAATTTTGTTGCCAGGTACATTTTAAAAGTTGGGTGTGGCTGTGATCAGGTAGCCAGTTCCACCTGTCTCTAAACCCTCATAACCTCCATTGCTTTCAATATTTTGCTCAAGTACCCAGTGACTTCATGATTTACCCACGCACTGGGCCCGACTAACTGAGGTGTGGGAACAGTATCGAGTTAAGCAGCACAGTCATTGTAGTACACAATGCTCATTGCTACTGGCAAATACCTATTTGCTGAATCAGGATTGGGTTGCAGTGAGCAGGACTGGGCTGTTCTACAGCTTTCTGTTTGTTTCCTTTTTAGAATCACCCTCTTCTAATTAAATCTAACCATTTAGCAAAAATGGGCTCTTTTTATGTTCCTGTCTTAAAAATATAGCTTTATTTAAACACAGAGAATGACTGTATTTTCACCTTTTCTAAAGCAACTGTTTGCAAAACAAAAAGCAGAGGAAGAAAATAAAATCAGAGTTCCTCAAACAATCAAAATGAATATCGCTGTGTATGTTGTATGTTGTATGTTGTACATTTTGCTTTTAAATTTTCTGATAGCAAATCAAATACATGTGTTAGTTATGATCCTTTTACTTCTTCTAAAGAGAAAAGGATAATAGGAGAAGCTTTCTGTAAACTTATTAAGGAAAGGAAATCATTTTTGCTCCCTAAGGAGCAGTAGACAGTTCATTTATTTTATTGTTGATTGTGGTATTAAAAAAAAGTTGGTTGGCCACATATCTCTTTATAGTCATGTATGTAAATGGAATTCAGGTATTGAAGAAGCAAGACAAGATTTTAGAAACATGCCAAAATTACATGTATTATTTGTCATGCAAGTATAACATGATCAAAGCAAAGTATAAAAAATATAGGGCTAAATAGATGGAAAGGTCACGCATTTGACTTGTAATTTCAACCCATTTTGTCAATGTACTGTGCTCTGGAGGTGGGATTTTAATTTCCTCAGACCCCTTGATTCCTTAATGACATTTAAATCAAGCAAACTGTGCTATTTTTAGATTGATTTGGTCTCAAATATCAAAGTTTCATCCAATATCTTACCCAAGCAAAAATTTCTTACAAAATATTGCCTTTGCTTCAACTTGCCCATCACATCTGGCACAAGATTGACATGTAATGAGTTCAATAAATATTTGCTCAGTACATGTTTGGAGGTACATTTATAACTACATATATGGAAATTATAAATTGTATAAATCAACTAACCTACAAACTCTTGAAGGCTTCTTTCATATATAGGATGTATACATGGTATGCACATACATGTGAGCAGTAATCATTGGCCAAGTAAATTAAAATTAAATAAGTTGAAGATAATACATTGCTACCTCTAAGACAATCTAGTTTCATTTTAAACGAGATCTTCCTTATTTTTGACCAATACCTTCCTGAATTTTCTGTTCTTTGGTATGAGCTTTTTCTAAAGCTTCTGAGGATAAATTTAATCCTTATTCCACATGAAAGTTATTCAACTATTTGAAAAATGGCTATCATTTTTCTCTACGTCTCCTCTTTCTTCAGACTGAACATTCCTTTAATCATTATAACATGATATGGCTTTTAATGCCTATCACCATATTGGAGAGATTCCAGTTTGTCCATGCCTTTCCTAAATGTGGCAGTCAGAACTGAATGCATTATTTGAAATGTGGTCTAATTATGCAAAATACATGGGTACTGATGCCTGCCTTGTTCTGCACTCTATTTCTAATAATTTAGAATTCTGTGGAGGCAGGAAATGCACTCTGAGGAGGGGCGGGCATCATTATTATTCTTAGCGCTTGAACTTTTACAAAACTAAAACATCTAAAAACATCTAAATCTTTTTCATACCAAATTCTGTTTAATCAAACCTCTTACAACTTTTTCCATCCATTCTAGAGTTTATCTCTGGCACTGGCTCATTGTTCTAATTATTTGGGATATTTGGATTCCTGATTTTGCTATCCAGTGTCTTGGTTACCTAAACATTTCATTTTGTGTCATTCTTAGAAGACATCTGAGTGGCTACTATGGGTCAGGCAATGATCATACCAAGGGCAAGATGACAGGTCCCTTTCCTGAAAAAGCACACAGCCTGGCAAGGAGCCTGACAATATCATTATTATGCCTTCCATGCTTTCCTTCAAATCACTGGCAAAAAAAGTGCTAGTGCATGTCTCAGAGACCTCTCTTCAGATTGGCAACAATCAATCAACCCTAGATAATGAGAATAAAACAACTCCTATCATTTTTATTGAGCACTTATTTAATAAGGAGTAAAGAGCACTTTATGTAAATTATGTCACAAGAAACACAGAATCCTTATGACATAGATAATTTTAATCCTTATTACAGTTTAGGGAATTATGGTTCAGGAAGCTTATGCAACTTTCAAAAATTTTCATGGTTGATAAGGTGCAGGGCTTCAATTTGAAACCCTAAGGCTGTCTGACTCCAAAGTTCATTCTTAATCACTTTTAAAGAGATAATTCTGCCATTTTGGAAACTTCCTAACCATATTCTAAAGTATCTCTAACTTATCTTCTAGGAACATATGAGTATTTCGATTAAAATACTTGCAAAAATCCAGTTATATTCTCTTTTGAAGAGAAAACATAAATTAGTTTACTTGCGGCTGCTTTGTTCTTAGCGACCCCATGCTGATTCTTAATAGTCAGTGCCATTTTTCAACAGGCTCACTTTTAGTTTAATGATTGTCTACAGTTTGCTAGAGACTGATATCAAACTCATTGGTTTGTTCTGAAGTTCTGCAGTTCTCAGAATCCTTCATTTCTGGTAAAATCGAGTTAACATCAACTCCTCTCTATTTTTTGTTTTGTTTTGTTTTGTTTTTTGTTTTTGTTTTTGAGATGGAGTCTCGCTCTGTCGCCCAGGCTGGAGTGCAGTGGTGTGATCTTGGCTCACTGCAAGCTCTGCCTCCCGGGTTCACGCCCTTCTCCTGCCTCAGCCTCCCGAGTAGCTGGGACTACAGGCGCCCGCCACCACACCCGGCTAATTTTTTGTATTTTTAGTAGCGACGGGGTTTCACCGTGTTAGCCAGGATGATCTCTATCTCCTGACCTTGTGATCCGCCCGCCTCAGCCTCCCAAAGTGCTGGGATTACAGGCGTGAGCCACCGTGCCTGGCCAACTCCTCTCTATTCTTGCCTCTGCCCCATTCTCCATGATATCTCAAACATAATTGTCAGAGTTTCCACAAGCACATCCGAAGTTCTTTCTTTCCTGAAAAACACTAGAATTTATTTATGTGGCTATCTGCTTCACCTTCTTGGGGTTCACTTCCTGCGATGGGAGTTACTAGAAGTAAAGAATGACTTGTTCTGTATAAAGCTTTACACGGACAACACACTAAACATATTTGTTGAAAAAAAAATCTACATAGCCGAGAGGGAAAAAAAATTCTGCTATGCTGTTTTGTAAAAATGAAAAAAGATGACTATTTTTGCCTTCTTGGGAGGAGCAACACATATATCACTTATGAATAGTTCTTTTGTTGAGGAAAACAACTAGATAAATCTAGAGAAGACACTCAAGTTGAGAAAGTCTAGGTCCTTCTGGGTGTGGTCTGGTAAGCAGCACTGGATGGCGAGAGAGCTACATTTCTCTATAATAAATTAAAAACAATTCGTCAGTCTGCAAAAGAAGACTTGGAAATGGGAAGAATGGAAGTGAGATACTGCCCAAGAACATGGCAGAAAGCCCAGAACACAACAGAGGAATACAGCCAGGGAGGAATTTGAAGGAGCTCACACTTAATTCTTTTTTTTTTTTGAAACAGAGTCTCACTCTGTTGCCCAGGCTGGAGTGTAGTGGCATAATCTCTCGGCTCACTGCAACCTCCGCCTCCCAGGTTCAATCAATTCTCCTGCCTCAGCCTCCCAAGTAGCTGGGATTACTGGCACGCACCATCACATCCAGCTAATTTTTGCACTTTTAGTAGAGATGGGGTTTCACCATATTGCCCAGGCTGGTCTCTTAACACCTGACCTCAAGTGATCCACCCACCTTGGTCTCCCAAAGTGCTAGGATTATAGGCATGAGCCACCATACCCAGCCTCACACTCAATTCTCAAAACATAGCTGCCTCAGCCGTGTGCTAATCCAAGGGGTGACACAGAAATAGCAATATAAGGCAAGGTCCTTTCCTTCCAGATGGAAATATAGTCAATGATCCCAATTTAGTAAAATGAAAAGTATCTTTAGAAAAGAAAATAGTGTCTATTTGGTAATTTTTACTATTCCAGTGTGAGTGGGTATTAGAAAATGATAAAGTATTATTATTTATTAAAATGAATATATTTATGATTTATTAAAAATAATTTTTAATATATTTGTATATCTTTTTATTACATAGAAAGCCTAAGATTATTTTTGGTAGGTAAGCACAGAATGAAAGGACGGTATGTTATCAAGAGACTGTCGAGTCCCCACTTGTGAGAGATTTTCAGAAAGTTTATTTTACCCTATCTAGAAGAGACTGAATAATCAGTTTCATCTGAATTTTGTAGGAATAACCAAAGAATTAATAGGAAATAAAAGATTTTTGAGACTTTTCCAGAAGAATATTGATATTATTTTCAATATTCCTAAAATGTTCTTAGTCAAATAAATATATGTATCAATAAAAATAATCAATTCAAATGGAGAGTATAACACATACTATTAAAAGGGATGCATATATGTACATATGTATGTGTGTGCTTATTTAAGATTCACAATTTAAGAAAATGTAGGATTCACGATGTTCATCAAGGTTTGAAAGTTAATTTGTTGCTGAGAATGGTTCTCACTGGTAATATGCAGTACTGGAAGCCACAGTACAGTAGCATTACAGTAATTCATTACAATGGGAAGACGAACCTCACTGAAAAATTCAAGAAACTGAACAGTTAGTTACAGAAGGGCAATTATGGGACCTGGTCTCATTTCATTATCTAAGATGAGTGAGAATAAAATGCAAAACTGACACATAAATGATGCAAGGCATATTAGGTTTGAGATTTCTTCTTTTGTTTTAATTAAGTTTTTATTAATAAGTGCTTTGAATTATATGATCTTATTTTGATGCTGGCTATTTCAAAGAAAAACAGTGTATGGGGCTTATACTAGATTATGTTATAGTAATGCTAATCACTAATTTTTTTATTACTATGTACCAGATAGTGTGCTAAACATTTTACATATATTATCTCATCTATAACTAACCACATCGGTAGTTTCATTATCTATTTTAACAGAGAAGAAAACTGAGGCACAAAGAAGTTAAGTAACTTTTCCAAGATCACACTGCTAGCAAATAATTGAACCAAGATTGAATTCAGGTAAAATCTGGAGACTGTATATTCCTACTCATTTATTTTGCATCTTCTAGGTGCTTTTTTTAAATGCACATAATATATTCTCAAGTGTTTTTCATATGATCTATACCCTTAGGAAGGAGAGATCCATTTTCCAAATTTATTTTTAATGCTAAAGTCTTTAATGTCATCTTCAAGGTGAGTACAAAATATACTTATGTCCCTTAGGACTCAGCTAACTGGTCAAATTACTTAGGTATCTTTTGTTGATTTCATTGGGCAGAATTAATTGCTGTCTCCTCTGTATCCCTCATATAATGTACAGATGCCCATAATATCCATTGCACCTATGTATTTACATATCTGCTTACCTCCAGGGCCTAGCTCAGTGTCTGGAACACAGTAAATATCAAAAAATGTTTGTGGGATGAATCAATAACTCGGGCCAGTCCATACCTTTTCTGCGTCATTTTTCTATATATAATTTCCCCTGCCAGCCACTGATTTGTCTCCTGCTGGGGTAAAACAGAGTATTGTCTTCTCTGGACTTTGAATTAATGTTTTCCCTGTTTACCAAACCAAAGTGGTAAAGAAACTCATGTTCCAAGCAAGGAACATTTTTGATAAATAAATGAGTTTAAAATGCTGAATCCACAGTGTCATGCTGAACTACCTCAAAAAAGAAGTTGCCCAAACTTTGTCCACATTCCCTGGGATAAATGTGGCTCGATGCCATTCTCTCCAAAATCTTTATTATGAAGTAATCTGACCCATAGTTTAAACAGACAGGGAAGTCATAATGTGTCACCCAACATAGACCTTGGGAAAAAAGTAAATCCAGTGCAGACGAATGCATTAGCCTAAAACTATTGTATCCCTTCTTCATTCTCTTATTTGACATTTATTGAACAAATGATGAGTCTGAATAAATGATGGTTGAGGGAGAGGAGGGAGGTTGCAGATTGGCTCTGAGACAGCTGCAGAGAGCAGGGGAAATTTAAGTGGAGCACTGGGACTAAGGTTTAGTCAGGAGACGGGAGAATGGCAGGTAGACAGGATGAAAAGCACAAGGAACAGCATCAAGCGTATGGGGACATGGGAACGCGCGAGCTCTTGGGCAATTGTGAGAAGTTCAGGGGAGCAGAAGGCTCTTGGAGGAGAGGAAAGAAGGATGTGTTAGCCACACATCAGTTCAATGTAAACATTTTATGGTAAAAGAATACAAGCCACAGACCTGCACTCTAGGCCTACCTCTGTCATGAACTCAGGGCATGGCAATATGAAAATCCTTTCACACCAGGGGTTCAAAAATCAAATGCCTAAAATGACCAAGCTAGTAAAGATTAATGAGTGAGGAGTGTGGGTATAAGACAATAGGAAGTGCTACTGTGTTGTCAGGGGAATATTGGCCCAGTGTCATCCAGTGGTACCAGAACTTTCAACTTTCTAGATAAGTCAGATATCTGAGTTTTTATGTGAAATCTCCAAATTTTAAACTATTGACATCTAATTGAATGTTTTATTAAATATTATACTGGCAAAAAATGCCTATTACTGCTCTACAACACCTGATTTAACTTTCTATTCTATAAAATGACTTGATAATACTTGTTCAATCTTTCTGAAAAGATTATTAAAAAGATCAAATCATCTTTAGATAAACACTTAGAGAATTACGATGTGCTATAGCAATTTATGTATCATTTTTATTGTTATTAATGTCACCAATTCTCATTTTTTGCACAAGCCTACTTGTGTCTTGCTTGCTCTTCCTGGTCTTTATTTTTACTTTATTCTAACAGTAATTCAAAAAAGAGCTTAGCATACAATGGCCTAATATCAAAGGAATTGGCTTAACACTGCGGGGTCAAGATGGGTTGGCATCTTTGTTATCCCACATAATTCAATCAACTTGAGTAATTGGATCTTCTCTTGGCAGTAGGATGGGTATAAACACTTTAAAAACACATTATTTAATTTGATTTATTTATTTATTTTTTTTGAGACAGAGTCTCTCACTCTGTTGCCCAGGCTGGAGTGCAGCTAATTTTTGTATTTTTAGTAGAGATGGGGTTTTGCCATGTTGGCCAGGCTGGTCTTGAACCCCTGGCCTCAGGTGATCTGCCCGCCTTGGCCTCCCAAAGTGCTAGGATTACAGGCGTGAGCCACCACACCCGGCCTAATTTGATTTTATGCACATATATATACTGAGGAAAAATTGCTTTCTGTATACTATATGAAAATGGCTTATTTGTGCATGTGTGTGAATATATATATATCATATATACTGTATATGAAAGTGTATGTGTATGTATCATGTATACTGTATATGAAAATGGCTTTGTGTGTGTGTATATACATATATGTGTGTGTATATATATACACATACATATATGTATATACACACACACACCCATATATATATATATATATATATGCCATTTTGCCTCAGCCTACACAACTCTTGATAATCAAAAGTCCTAAAAAGAGGGCTGGGCGTGGTGGCTCACACCTGTAATCCCAGAACTTTGGGAGGCTGAGGTGGGCGGATCACCTGAGGTTGGGAGCTCAAGACCAGCCTGACCAACATGGAGAAACCCCATCTCTATTAAAAAATACAAAATTAGCTAAGTGTAGTGGCACATGCCTGTAATCCCAGCTACTCGAGAGGCTGAGGCAGGAGAATCACTTGAACCCAGGAAGTGGAGGTTGCAGTGAGCCGAGATCGTGCCATTGCGCTCCAGCCTGGGCAACAAGAGCGAAACTCCCTCTCAAAAAAAAAAAGTCCTAAAAAGAAAACTAATAGTTGGTATTACCCAAGCATATTGGTATATGCAATCAAAATACTCTGAATTCTTAAATTATTATTATTTCTTTTCTACAAAGTAGAGATTCTCATGTACTTACAGAGGTTTTGGTTAATGCTTTATCTTTAACCAATTTATAGGCTTAAAAAAAAAAAAAACAAGCAGAACTGATACCAATGACTACTAAAGATGAGTCCCAGAACTAAAGATAACAATTAGATATTATCAGGCCTCCCCAGATGAAGTTGCAGAATCTCTTTCTTTCACTTTAAGCCTTTAAACAGGATTTATCTCATTTGTCTCAGATGATTTTAGTGTGGTCCTCTCAAACAGTGACCTCTCAAGTTTTCTGCACATGTGCTTGTGCTGGTTGACAGGACTGTACGATTTTCGTGCAATGTATTCAGATCCTCTGTGGAATGTGTACTCTTTTAAGAAACCCAAAATCTCATACGAATCTCATAAATTTTCCCCTGCTGCTGATTGGAACTTCTTCAGAAGCAGTACCAGAATAACCAGGTCTTCTTTAAGTGCTTCTGTAAAGACTTTATTTCTGCAGCTGTAGCTGAGGCTTCCACTGCAGGCAGCCCAATAAGGTTTAGATTACAAATGGGAAATAAACCTCTTGAAGTCGTATTCTGAATGTACCTACCAGCAAGAGTGAAATGAATCACATGCTTCCTTTTGGTGACATGTTACTCTATAACGTTAGGAATCTCAGCAGGAAAAGTGTAGGTTTGCCTAGAAAAGAGAGTAGGAAAAATTTACAAAGAAATGAATAACCTAGAAAAAAAGTAAGGCAGGTGGCCAATCCTGTGATTTTTAACTAGGAATATTAAAACACTGAGCCCTTTGTTTAGATAGCCAAAACTACTCTTTTACATTTTAGAAATAGGACTTCAACCTCATTTCATCCTCTCCAAGATAGTCCCGGATTAAATGATGAATAGAAGTTGGATACTAAATTTTACAGTCTTCTTTTCTTGAGACAGAGTCTTACTCTGTCACCCAGGCTGGAGTGCAGTGGTAAGATCTCGGCTCACCGCAATCTCCACCTCCTGGGTTCAAGTGATCCTCCAGCAGCCTCAGCCTCCCTAGTAGCTGGGACTACAGGCGTGCACCACCACGCCTGGCTAATTTTTGTATTTTTAGTAGAGATGGGGTTTCGCCATGTTGGCCAGGTTGGTCTCAAACTCCTGACCTCCAGTGATCTGCCCACTTTGGCCTCCTGAAGTGCTGGGATTACAGGTGTGAGCCACTATGCCTGGCCCTAAATCTTACATTCTGAATATGGCTAAGAACAAATAGTACTGGGAAGATCAAATCGATGTCATCTGCTGTTGACAGTATGGGTTACAGTGAAAAAGAATTGGAAGTAGTCAATCCCTGCTTCTCATCAAATTATTTCCCTTTCTCTTTGTCCTCCTACTCCTGTAAGTAAGTTGGGGTCAAAGGAAAATTTGGGATTGAGTGAGAAGCACCTCAGATGTTGGGGAATGGAAGAAATAGTAACAGAGTCTGAGTTCCAGATTGGGAGAGAGAGATCTCATCCAAAGACTGGGTCTGGTCAGTGAAAATGAGAGGGCACTGTGAAAACTAGGACTGTGCTCAAGAGAGTTGCAAAATCACAATCTGATGAGGCTTTAGGGAATCTGTAACAGCAAATCAGTCAAAAATGCTTACTTAGCCTCAGTCTCAAACGCACTGGCTCCTTCCTGCCTTTTGATGACCCTTCCCCTGATTCCACTCACAGGAGCCAATTCTAAAGTTCCATCGCTGCATTCTGTCACCCACACAGCCCCCTGCAGCCACATCTGCCAGTGGGTGGACGAAGACAGCAGAACAAACAGGTTTGGGTGTGGTGTGGTTCTTGTCATCTTGCCAAAGGGTCACAGTCATTTTTAAAAATCTTTTCATTTACATCTCAGAATGAGAGTGTGAAATATGATGTGAAAAATCTGAGGCCCCACAAAATGTTTTTTTGTTTTTACAAATAGACCATTTAGTTGAGTTCTTTTCTTGGCTGAATGTCTCTGCTTCAGGCTTGGGTCCTTCTTAAGGAGAGAGACTGAGTCATATATTTCTGAAATCCAAAAATACCTCAAATATAACAGGTGCTTAACAGATCTATGTCGAATAAAGGAAAAAAATCTTTAGAAAATCTAACATTCTTTTAGGTGTTCTTTTAGCATGGCTATAGGTCAGAGATAGGGAAAGATTTATGATATCCTAGGGAAAGAATCTCGGCCAACTGAAAGTGTAAACTTTCCTAAGTCAGGCAGACTCACTATAAGAGGAAAGCTGACAAACGCTACATTTTATTTATAATCATTAGCCAAATAAACTACTGTGTCTTTGTTACATTAAAATAGTATTTGAGATTTCACCCTTCACCACGTCCACCAGAACAGGCGCTGGTGGACGCCTGTTCTCCACAGCTGAGAGACCCATAGATGGTTCACATCACAGGACTCTGTGCAGACAATCCCCAGTACCAGCCTGGAGCTGGGTAGACTTGCTGGGTGACTAGACCCAGAAGAGAGACAATAGTCACTGCAGTTTGGCTCACAGCAAGCCACATCCATAGGAAAAGAGGGAGAGTACTACATCGAGGGAACAGTCCGTGGGAAAAAGAATCTGAACAACAGCCTTCAGCCTTAGACCTTCCCTCTGATAGAGCCTCCCCAAATGAGAAGGAACCAGAATGCTAATCCTGGTAATATGACAAAACAAGGCCTTCAACACCCCCCAAAAATCACACTAGTTCACCAGCAATGGATCCAAACCAAGAAGAAATCCCTGATTTACTTGAAAAAGAATTGAGGAGGTTAGTAATTAAGCTAATCAGGGAGGTACCAGAGAAAGGCAAAGCCCAATGCAAGGAAATCCAAACAATGACACAATAAGTGAAGGGAGGAATATTCAAGGAAATAAATAGCTTAAAGAAAAAACAATAAAAAATTCAGGAAACTATGGACACTTTTAGAAATATGAAATGCTCTGGAAAGTACAAGCAATATAATTGAACAAGTAGAAGAAAGAAATTCGGAGATCGAAGACAAGGTCTTTGAATTAACCCAACCCAACAAAGACAAAGAAAAAAGAATAAGAAGATATGAACAAAGCCTCCAAGAAGTCTGGGATTATGTTAAATGACCAAACCTAAGAATAATTGGTTTTCCTGAGGAAGAAGAGAATTCGAAAAGCTTGGAAAACATATTTGGGGGAATAATCGAGGAAAACTGCCCTGGCCTAGCTAAAGACCTAGTCATCCAAATACAAGAAGCATAAAGAACACCTGGGAAATTCATTGCAAAAAGATCTTCACCTAGGCACATTGTCATCAGGCTATCCAAAGTTAAGACAAAGGAAAGAATCTTAAGAGCTGTGAGACAGAAGCATCAGGTAACCTATAAAGGAAAAGCTATCAGATTAACAGCAGATATCTCAGCAGAAACCCTACAAGCTAGAAGGGATTGGGGGCCCTATCTTCAGCCTCCTCAAACAAAACAAATGTCAGCCAAGAATTTTGTATCCAGCAAAACTAAGCATCATATAACAAGGAAATATTGTTGTTTTCAGATAAACAAATGCTGAGAGAATTAGCCATTACCAAGCCACCACTGCAAGAACTGCTAAAAGGAGCTCTAAACATTGAAAGGAATCCTGGAAACACATTTTCCTGTGTTTCCTCTTTAAAGCATAAGTCACCCAGGACCTGTAAAACAAGAATATAAGCTAAAAAGCAGAAGCAAAAAACAAACAAACAAAAAAACAAAGTACACAGGCAACAAAGAGCACAATGAATGTAACAATACCTCACATTTCAATACTAACATTGAATGTAAATGGCCTAAATGCTCCACTTGAAAGATCCAGAATCGCAGAATGGATAAGAACTCACCAACCATCTGATGCCTTCAGGAGACTCACCTAACACTTAAGGACTTACATAAACTTAAAGTAAAGGAGTAGAAAAAGGCATTTCATGCACATGGACACCAAAAGTGAGCAGGGGTAGCTATTCTTGTATCAGACAAAACAAACTTTAAAGCAACAGCAGTTAAAAGAGACAAAGAGAGACATTATATAATGCTAAAAGGCCTTGTCCAACAGGAAAATATCACAATCCTAAACATATATGCACCAAATACTAGTGCTCCCAAATTTATAAAACAATTACTAACAGATGTAAGACATGAGATAGAAAGCAACACAATAATAGTGGGGGACTTCAGTACAGCACTAGACAGGTCATCAAGACAGCAGTTCATCAAGACAGAAAGTCAACAAACAATGGATTTAAACTATACCTTGGAACAAATGGACTTAACAGATATATACAGAACATTTCATCCAACAACCACAGAATACACACACATTCTATTCAGCAGCACATGGAACTTTCTCCAAGATAGACCATATGATAGGCCATAAAATGAGCCTCAATAAATTTAAGTAAACTGAAATTATATCAAGCATTCTTTTAGACTACAGTGGAATGAAACTGGAAATCAACTCCATAAGGGACCTTCGAAACCACGCAAATACATGGAAATTAAATAACCTGCTCCTGAATGATCATTGGGTCAAAAATGATCAAGATGGAAATTTAAAAATTATTCAAACTGAATGACAATTATGATACAACTTATCAAAACCTCTGGGATACAGCTAAGGCAGTGCTAAGAGGAAAGTTCATAGCTCTGAACGCCTATATCAAGAAGGCTGAAAGAGCACAAACAGACAATCTAAGGTCACACCTCAAGGGACTAGAGAAATAAGAACAAACCAACCCAAAGCCAGCAGAAGAAAGGAAATAACCAAGATCAGAGCAGAATTAAATGAAACTGAAACAAACAAAAAATACCAAAGTTAAATGAAACAAAAAGCTGATTCTTTGAAAAGATAAATAAAATTGATACACCATTAGCAAGATTAACTAAGAAGAGAGAAAATCCAAATAACTTCACTGAGAAATGAAACAGGAGATATTACAACTGACACCACCAAAATACAAAAGATCATTCAAGGCTACTATGAACACCTTTACACACATAAACTAGAAAACCTAGAAGAGATGGATAAATTTCTGGAAAAATACAACCCTCCTAGCTTAAATCAAGAAGAATTAGATACCCCAAACAGACCAACAACAAGCAGCAAGATTGAAATGGTGATTAAAAAATTACTAACACAAAAAGTTCAGGATCAGAAAGATTCATAGCAGAATTCTACCAGACATTCAAAGAATAATTGGTATTAATCCTTTTGACATCATTCCACAAGATAGAGAAAGAAGGAACCCTCCCTAACTCATTCTATGAAGCCAGCATAACCCTAATACCAAAACCAGGAAAGGACACAACCAAAAAAGAAAACTACAGACCAATATCCTTGATGAACATAGTTGCTAAAATCCTTAACAAAATACTAGCTAACCAAATCCAACAACATATCAAAAAGATAATCCACCATGATCAAGTGGGTTTCACACCAGGGATGCACGGATGGTTTAACATATACAAGTCAATACATGTGATATGCCACATAAACATAATTAAAAACAAAAAATCACATGATCATCACAATAGATGCAGAAAAAGCATTCAACAAAATCCAGCATCCCTTTATGATTAAAACTCTCAGCAAAATCGGCATACAAGGGACACACCTTAATGTAATAAAAGCAATCTGTGTCAAACCCACAGCCAACATAATATTGAATGGGGAAAAGTTGAAAGCATTCCCTCTGAGAATGGGAACAAGACAGGGATGCCCACTCTGACCACTCCTCTTCAACATTGGACTGGAAGTCCTAGCCAGGGCAATCAGACAAGAGGAAGAAATAAAGGGCATCCAAATCGGTAAAGAGGAAGTCAGACTGTCACTGTTTGCTGAAAATATGGTCCTTCACCTTGAAAACCCTAAAGACTCCTCCAGAAAGCTCCTAGAACTGATTAAAGAATTCAGCAAAGTCTCCGGATACAAGATTAATGCACACAAATCAGTAGCTTTTCTATACACCAGCAGCAACCAAGTGGAGAATCAAATCAAGAACTCAACCTCTTTTAAAATAGCTGTAAAAAAAAAAATACTTAGCAATATACCTAACAAAGGAGTCGAAAGACCTCTACAAGAAAATCTATAAAACACTGCTGAAAGAAATCATAGATGACACAAACTAACGGAAACACATCCTATGCTCATAGATTGGTAGAATCAATATTGTGAAAATGACCATACTGCCAAAAGCAATCTACAAATTCAATGCAATCTCCATGAGAATACCACCATCATTCTTCACAGAATTAGCAAAAACAATTCTAAAATTCATATGGAACCAAAAAAGAGCTTGCATAGCCAAAGCAAGACTAAGCAAAAAGAACAAATCAGGAGGCATCACACAACCTGATTTCAAACTATCCTATAAGGCCATAGTTACCCAAACAGCATGGTACTGGTATAAAAATAGGCAAATAGACCAATGGAACAAAATAGAAACTCAGAAATAAACCCAAATACTTACAGCCAACTGATCTTCAACAAAGCAAACAAAAACATAAAATGGGAGAAAGGACACCCTTTTCAACAAATGATGCTGGGATAATTGGCTAGCCACGTGTAGGAGAATGAAACTGGATCCTCATCTCTCACCTTATACAAATATCAACTCAAGATGGATTGAAGACTTAAACCTAAGACCTGAAACTATAAAAATTCTAGAAGGTAACATTGGAAAAACCCTTCTAGACATTAGCTTAGGCAAGGATTTAATGACCAAGAACTCAAAAGCAAATGCAATAAAGAAAGCTAAATAGCTGGGACCTAATTCAACTAAAGAGCTTTTGCATGGCAAAAGGAACAGTTGACAGAGTAAACAGACAACCCACAGAGTGGGAGAAAATCTTCATGATCTATATGTCTGACAAATGACTAATATCCAGAATCTACAATGAACTCAAACAAGTCAGTAAGAGAAAAACAAACCATCCCATCAAAAAGCAGGCTAAGGACATGAATAGACAATTCTCAAAAGAAGATATACAAACGGTGAACAAACATAGAAAAAACGCTCAACATCACTAATAATCAGGGAAATGCAAATCAAAACCACAAAGTGATACCACCTTACTCCTACAAGAATGGCCATAATAAAAAAATTAAAAAACAGTAGATGTTGATGTGGATACGGTGATCAGGGAACACTTCTACACTGCTGGTGGGAATGTAAACTAGTACAGCCACTATGGAAAACAGAGTGGAGATTCCTTAAAGAACTGAAAGTAGAACTACCATTTGATCCAGCAATCCCACTACTTGGTATCTACCCAGAGGAAAAGAAGTCATTATTTGGCCGGGCGCAGTGGCTCACGCCTGTAATCCCAGCACTTCGGGAGGCTGAGGCAGGTGGATCACGAGGTCAGGAGTTCGAGACCAGCCTGACCAACATGGTGAAACCTCATCTCTACTAAAAATAAAAAAATGAGCCGGGCATGGTGGCGCGCGCCTGTAATCCAAGCTACTCAGGAGGCTGAGGCAGGAGAATCGCTTGAACTTGGGAGGCAGAGGTTGCAGTGAGCCGAGATCGCACCACTGCACTCCAGCCTGGGTGACAGAGCAAGACTCCATCTCAAAAGAAAAAAAAAAGAACTCATTATTCAAAAAAGACTCTTGCACAAGTGTGTTTATAGCAGCACAATTCACAATTGCAAAACGTGGAACCAACCCCAATGCCCATCGGTCAATGAATGGATAAAGAAACTGTGATATATATATATACACACATACGTACATACATACACACACACACACACACATAATGGAATACTATGCAGCCATAAAAGGAATTAATTAACAGTATTTGCAGTGACCTGGATGAGATTGGAGACTATTATCCTAAGTGAAGTAACTCAGGAATGGAAAATCAAACATCGTATGTTCTCACTGATGTGTGGGAGCTAAGCTATGAGGACGCAAAGGCATAACAATGATGATGGACTTTGGAGATTTGGGGGGAAGAGTGGGAGGGAGGCAAGGGATAAAAGACTACAAATATGGTGCAGTGTATACTGCTCGGTTGATGGATGCACCAAAATCTCACAAATCACCACTAAAGAACTTACTCATGTAACCAAATACCACCTGTACCCCAATAACTTATGGAAAAAAAATAGTATTTGAAAACATTCTGTATAAGGCAATGGTGCTTAATATTTTGGGGTTTAAAATTACTTCTAGAAATCCAAAGAAAGCTATGGACTCTTTTCTGAGAAATATGCACATTCATGGCTATTCAGAAAACAAAACCCGTTTTCTTTTCTTTATTTACTTTTTATTTTTGAGATAGAGTCTCACTCTGTCACCCAGGCTGCAGTGCAGTGGCACTATCTCGGCTTAGTGCAAGCTCCGTCACCCTGGTTCAGGCGATTCTCCTACCTCAGCCTCCTGAGTAGCTGGGATTACAGGTGCCTGCCACCATGCCCAGCTAATCTTTGTATTTTTAGTAGAGACAGGGGTTTCACCATTTTGGCCAGGCTGGTCTCGAACTCCTGACCTCAGGTGATCCACCCGCCTCGGCCTCCCAAAGTGCTGGGATTACAGGCATGAGCCACTGCGCCCGGCCCAAAACAACCCTTTTTCACGAACACTCTAAAGCACTTTCATGGACAAACCTGTATACCAGGTTAAGAACTTCTATAAAGGCAAAGCCCTTGAATGGTGACCTTCAAGGTCCAGAAGAGGGCTTTTAAGAAAAGGTTTATTTTAAGGTTCAGAACAATAGACTCCTATATAGCGTAATCACACATTCCATCCATTCCAAGAGACTGAATTGAAAGAAACAAATATGCACATGGAGCTGCCCCCTCTCTGTGGAGGTAATGGAATTTTCATGCACACCCCACAGGGCAGAAGAATTCAAAGGCGCTTGTTTAAGCCAGATGACATGCAGCCACGTTACGGCCAGACCACACTAGCCTCACATCCAAAGAGACACACACAGTAGGTTCACTGCAGTGAAGCATATGAAACATAGTAGAGGTATGGAGTTTGTGCCTTTGAAGCTTAACGTCAATCTTAAGATAGTTCCTAAACAAATGAAAAAAGAAATTACTGTCATTAATCACTCTCTGATTCTTAACAATATTTTTTTCCTCAGTCCTAAAATATAAGCCGATTACCAGCCATTCCCTGAGATTCAAAGGCCAGGGAAGAACTTGCATGAGAAAACAATGTGTATGCATCTCAGTTGTCTTTTCTGACCCCTCATCTCCTCTCTTTCCAGCAACAGCTTCCTTCCCGTAATACTTTCCTTCTTGCAATGGCAAAGAAAAAGAAAAAATATATATATATATATACACACACACACACATACACACATATATATATGTATATATATGGAACTTTCTAACTGAGCCAACTTCAAATTGCCAAACCAAAATCTGGAAGGTTGCTTTTTAAAATGCTTTTGTAGCCAAACAGATGTACTTCTAAATTTTACTTCACTTCATTCACTGGCTTCTCCCCACTATATTTAGGATTCATTGCTCATTTTCTTATCATTTTCCATTTCATTGCTTTTGTTTCACATTCAAGTAACTGTAGGTCAAATGTACTCCAGACTATTCTGTTAAAGACATGTTAAAATCAAATAGAAACTGTATGATTAATGATATGAATCATCCATTTTATAAAAAAACAAGAAAGTAAACAAGTGCTTGGCAAAGCCCCACCTGCTTTGCTGCTGTTGCGGTGCTGTGCATATGGTGAGGAAAACAATTCCCCCTTCTCAAGGCTGAACTAAAATTAGGCTCCACCTGCAAGATGTTAATGAAAACTTACACAGCTGCATTCCAGAAACAAGTTACACAGATTGCTTTTGGAAAGCTCTGTGTAAAAGCAAACTTGTTAGCTCTTTGCCTAATTCCCAAACTGTAGTATTAATTTTAATGGCAATTATTAGCACAATAACCAACTGATAAGTAACCTCAAAAGAGATCTGATATATCCGATAGGAAATACACTGGGACTTTATCCACACATATTGCTGAGTTTAACCCTTTACTCACACATGCATTCTTCCTGTCTCTTCTTTGGCACTGGCTTTCAAACAGAAGACAGGAGAACATGTGAAGTCACTGGAATGGGTCCCAAACAGTTCCAGTTCATATGGAGGCTCCCCTTATCCACATGCTGCTTACTGGGAAGAAGAATGAGAAGCACATGCTTCCTTTGCCCTCCATCCCTTCTGCAGGTTCTCAAGCTTTCTTTGGTAAAGACTCAAATAGGAACCAAATTACATCAGACTCACATCCACCTTTCTCTTACAGATTTAAGATATAGAGGCAGCTGGTGAATTCTCACCAGAGCAAGCAGTCTCTCCGCTTCATTTCCAGGTCAAGTCTTCACAGCTCTGTGCTATAGGCCAAAGGGCTCATTCTTGTTCCTCATTACTTTCCTAGGTCTTACTATAGTGCTTATCCTTGGAGGGAAGATGTATTATAGTTTAATTATTTAGTAAACTTTGTGTGTCAAAAAATTCAAGAAGCTGCCATTGGGGGATGGAGAATCTCTGCCTTTTAAAAATCCCAGCCTTGAAAAAAAATTCCTTTTCATCATTTCCTTTACTTGTAATTTCTTTAGTTTTATCAAGGAGCAGGAAATGCATGCAGTTGTTCTGAGTTGATCTATGTTCCCAACATTGCAGGTGTCATTGTATAGATTCTTAATATTTTCATACTTGCCCCTTCTTTTAGGCTCTGATACAATTTAAAAAAAATTTTTTTTCTGAAAGTCAAATAGGCTGAATTGGATCTCGAGTGGCAAAGTCAATTTCTGTTAGAGATTAAATAATGGAGAAAACAGCAATGCTAACAAGTAGAAGAAGGCTGCCTTTCATTACCCCATCTGATTTCATTAGCCTAATTCACGATTATTAATTATCGGTCTGATGAGATCATCAGTGTAAGCATGCCAGCCTCATGATGGTTGCATTTGGGGAATATTCAGTCTTTTTCAAGATTTCTACATAGCCCTAAGCCGACATTCCGGTTTCATTTCCATTTTCGGCTGCTGCCCTACTCAATAAATGTATCTGAACCGCCTATGAAATGAACATTGCTGGAATAAACATTTTGTTTACTACCCAGACCTGCTTTGCAACTGTCAACAAAGAAATATAAGAAGAGATTTAAGTTTTCATTCCTAGATAGTGAACTCCTCTGTGTTTCTACAATGCAAGTCATTACAGACTCAGCTGCCCCCTGAGATTGAGCAATTCTTGTGCACATTGTAACAAAGGGCTGCCGATCTGGCAGTGTGGGAGTGGACTGGGCCACTTAGATAAGTTTCATTCACTGTAGGAGCCCAAGGGAACAGTGCATCAAGGCAGCTGTGCTGCCTCGGTTCGTGGTGTAACTTTACACTATTTTCCCTTTAAGTCGCTACTAATCCCTTGGGTTTACATGTTTTTTGGGGCTGCATCAGAGAAAAGCAGTGTGAAATTGCCTGAAAGCCTCCTTATAAATAAGACTTACAATATAGACCAGCTCAGTTGATGAAAAGACTGAAAGAAATGCTCTTGAGGATCCCAAGAACCATTTTACAAGGTTCCCACTGTGATTTTTTTTGGTCTCTGCTTAGTGACTGCTAAAACAAATTACTAACTAAATTAAAATCCCATTGGCCCCAAATTCAGAAGTAAACAGATCTTTAGCATGAGGTACTTCCAGTCTACATATTTATTAACAAATATTTCTTGTTTAAACTCTATCTTCTCTTTCTAGAAAATATTACTCCTTTGATAAACAGAAAAAGGAGAAAGCAAGAAAAGCAAGAAACCTGGTATAGCAAAGGTTGGGACACTAGGCTAAGGTTCCAGGGCCTCCTGGATTTGCTTCCTAAAACTATGTGCAAAGCAGTGGTGTGGACCAGGTATAGCCTTCGTGGCTTTTAATTCTCAGCTCAACACTTTGAGGTATTATTGCTCCATTTTAAAGACAGGGAAACCGAGGCTAGTAAATGGAAGAACTATTCATTTAGTATGGGAGTGTCTTACTTTAAAAGAATCCTGTTTTTTTTTTTTTTCTTACTACCATCCAGAGAAGCTGGAAGACCTGTCCTCATTAGCCAAGAAGACATAGAGAGGCAAAAGATAAACACTCTTCCGTCTTTATTCCTTTGGGTTCTTCATTACCACCAGTGGATCTCTCATGTTGACTCTAAAGATTCTGGAAATTGGCCTGACCTCCTACCCTATTCCCCTTATGGAAACACTGACTCCTCTTACACCTCCCATTTTTCTTACACTCCATCCTGTCCACCCAGCCTGCCTCCCTGTTAGTTTTCCTACTCTCTGAATCCTCCTACGAAGAGCCATTTGGAAACAATTTCGAGGTCCACCTACTTTCCTGTGCATCTGTCTTTTGTAATTTAGAGGAGGGACTGTGTGTTTTCTCCTTGTCATGTTTATGCCTCATATTCTGTGGCTACCTAATAAATGCTGAATAATAGCAGCTTTATGACAGTGCAGAACCAGAAACACCGGTTCTGATATTTAGTATTTCATCACCAACAAGGAACATTTATTCACTGTCAGCACTATGCTAGGCACTAACTGCAGTTAATTACCAAGGCCTGCCTCTAACCTTTGCACACCAGGATGTTTGGCTTTTTTCTCTTATTTTCCCGACAAAAGAAAAAAATGGGACCACCTCGGAACCTTCTCATTAAATTCACAGCATCCTGAAGAGAGAGGCCTGTACTGTTTAATAGAAGGGGAGACAAGATACAGAGCATGCTTAATGCGAACTCTGAGAGGTAGTGGCAAAGTCATACATAAAGGCCACTTTGCTGTTATATACATTCCTGGCTTTCCTTTGTGCTAGCATGGAACGGGAAGAATGGACAATCTGAAATGTGTATTTTCCAGGAATAACAAAAATACCTCTGTGTTCATGCTATGTCTAAACAAGTAGAGTAAATTAAACTTCAAAATTTAGGCCAAAGATATAGTTGCTTGTAATATCAACATAAGTGATTCAGAAAGGTTGTTGTTTTGTTTTGTAGACAACCCTAAATAATTATCCAAATTCTGTTTCTTTTGCTTGCCTGCGTAGACAGAGGCTACAACTACACTATAAAAATAAAAGGCCACTTTCAAATTTGGGACTTATTAATTCATGAGCTAACCCATTATAACACCATCGATTTTTTTGTTGTTCTCAATTGTTAATTCAGTAAGTATTTATCAAATACTGCCACATGTTTGGCTCTATGCTATACACTGGAGCTCAGAGATCAGAGTAGAGACAGACATGTAAACAAGTTCCTAAAGAAATATGGTGTGGTATAATGGATATAATTATAAGTCCTAGAGGAATGATAAATTCTTCCTATGTGCTCTGAGAAGGCTACATATGGGAGGTGACATTTCAGCTGTGTCTTAAAGATGAATAGTTGTTCACAGTCAGAGGGTGGGAAATACATCATAGGAAAAGGGAACAGCAAGTGCAAAGATAGAAGTTCAGAGAAAATAATAGTATATAGTGTATTTGTTACATAGGGTATATGATGAGAAATGGTAGAAGATGATGTTAAACTCCTTAGTGATGAAGTCCCTTGCGTGTCACTTTAGGGAGATTAAATTCTGTTTTATGGTCATCAGGAAGTCATCGAAAGTTTTAAACAGAAGGATAATGTGATTGCATTTATCCTCTAGAAAGATAATTCAACATAAAGAATGGGTTGGCAGTAGTTGAGTCTTCGGGTAAGGGTGAATTACATGGTCATTATTTTAGTCAAGGCCTGAGGTAACGAGGGGCTTAATTTAGACAGTACAAAGGAAGATGAAAAGAAGAAAATATAATTGAGAGATATTTAGGAGATAGAAATGACAGGCCTTGATAACTAATAGGACACGTGGGAGAGAGAGATCAACTTGAACAGTTTTCTAGATGGTGATGCTTCTAAGGGAAAATATTACTATCATTTTGTTGCACCCCATCCCAAATATTTCAGGAGCTATACTGAGTTATTCCTTTATGCTAGTTTATTCGAATCTCACCATAGCAATGTGACGTAAACAATAGGTGGTTTTATTCCGGCTATATGAAGCTCAGGAAAGTTAAGACAGTAGTCCAGTCTCTCAACTAGATCACAAGGAGTTGGGATTTGAACCTGAATCTTCTGTTTAAAAATCCAATGAGTTGGGCCAGGTGTGGTGGCTCATGCCTATAATCCCAGCACTTTGGGAGGCCGAGGCGGGCAGATCACCTGAGGTCAGGGGTTTGAAACCAGCCTGGACAATGTGGCGAAACCCCCTCTCTACTAAAAATACAAAATTAGCCAGGCGTGGTGGTGCATGCCGGTAATCCCAGCTACTTGGGAGGCCGAGGCAGGAGAATTGCCTGAAACCGGGAGGCAGAGGTTGCGATGAGCCGAGATCGTGCCATTGCACTCCAGCCTGGGCAACAAGAGCGAAACTCTGAAAAAAAAAATAATAATAATAATCCAATGAGTTGGCCAGGCACAGTGGCTCAAGCCTGTAATCTCAGCACTGCGGGCGGATCACGAGGTCAGGAGATCGAGAACATCCTGGCTAACACAGTAAAACCCTGTCTCTACTAAAAAATACAAAAAAAATTATCCAGGCGTGGTGGCGGGTGCCTATAGTCCCAGCTACTTGGGAGGCTGAGGCAGGAGAATGATGTGAACCTGGGAGGTGGAGTTTGCAGTGAGCTGAGAACGCGCCACCGCACTCCAGCCTGGGCGACAGAGTGAGACTCGTCTCAAAAAAAAAAAAAAAAAAAAAAATCCAATGAGTTCTGTACACATTTCCACAGTCTCCAGGTAACATGCATGCAATTTCCCCCTTAAAACCTTGTTATCAGGGCCCAGGATGGTGGCTCATGCCTGTAATACCAGCACTTTGGGAGGCCAAGGTAGAAGAATCACTTGAGTCCAGAAGTTCAAAAACAGCCTAGTCAACATAGTGAAATATTATCTCTACAAAAAATTTTCTAAAAATTTGCTGGGTGTGGTGCTGTGTTCCTGTAGTCCTAGCTATTCGGGAGGCTGAGGTGGTAGGATCACTTGAACCCGGGAGGTTGGGCTGTGATTGTACACCACTGCACTTCAACCTGGGCAGCAGAGTGAGATCCTGTTTCAAAACAAAACAAAACAGGCCGGGCGCGGTGGCTCACACCTGTAAGCCCAGCACTTTGGGAGGCCAAGGCGGGCAGATCACGAGGTCAGGAGCTCAAGACCACCCTGGCCAACATGGTGAAACCTCATCTCTACTAAAAATACCAAAAATTAGCCAGGCATGGTGGCAAGGAGGCGGGTGCCGGTAATCCCAGCTACTCAGGAGGCTGAGACAGGAGAATTGCTTGAACCTGGGAGGCAGAGGTTGTAGTGAGCTGAGATCGTGCCGTTGCACTCTAGCCTGGGCAAGAAGAGCAAAACTCCGTCTCAAAACAAAAACAAAACACAAGACAAAAAACCTTGTTATGGGTTTTTGAATCAAAACCAACCATAAATTTGATCAGTAGGTGTTAGGACCAATTTAAAACCTTCATTTTGCATGAAATCATTTTCTTAAAACTGTTTATTTGCCGGGCACAGTGGCTCACGCCTGTAATCCCAGCACTTTGAGAGTCCGAGGCAGGTGGATCATGAGGTCAGGAGATCAAGACCATCCTGGCTAACATGGTGAAACCCTGTCTCTACTAAAAATACAAAAATTAGCTGGGTGTGGTGGCACACGCCTGTAATCCCAGCTACTCGGGAGGCTGAGGCAGGAGAATCCCTTGAGCTGGGGAGGCAGAGGTTGCAGTGAGCCGAGATCACACCATTGCACTCCAGCCTGGGTGACAGAGTGAGACTCTGTCTCAAATAAAATAAGAAAAAAAAAAAAAACAGTTTATTTTTCCAATGCCTGGACAAATTTCTTTGCTGCTAAAAACAATAACAAAAACCCAGAAAATAAGCTTAAACTTCTGTTAACTTATTTATAATTTAAAAAACAGTGACACCTCTTTGTTAAGAAAAAAATCTTTGCCACGAAAAAAATCTTTGCCACAGTGGAGTCCGTTAGAATTAAGGCCTCATACATGAGTAGAATAACATAAGTTTTCAAATAGTAAATCACCTAGGTTTCAGCTCATTGGAGATTTGACTTTCAATTTTTCAGTATTACTGATTCAAAATACTTAGGAAGATATACTGTCAAATTAAAATATTTCTAAAGTTAACTGAGCAGAAGTCTCTTCTTTCCTAACAGCACCGTAGGCTTTTATTATGTAACAGGCTATTAGATGGAAACAAAAAAAGTTATGCTCTTTTGTGTTGAGACCACCTAATTTTCCTCAATTATCTCTACTTCTCAGTTATGTTATTTCATTTCAGTGTGGTGGATGCTTTATTTCCCAGGATCTTCTTTTGCCTTTGTACTGATTTGGGAAGGTATTCGTTTGCATGAGATACTTGCACCTGGCCTGAAATCTGTGAAAGGGAAAAGGATGAAAAAGAGAAAATGATATGGCCTCCAGCACTTTCTTCTTTCTTTATTTTATTTTAGTTTTTATTTTTCATATGAAACAGTTTCCTGCAAGGATCTTCTATATACAGTGGAAGATGCTTTTGATATGTAGATCAAGCAAAATGGTAAATACATAGCCCTCTCTTTTCAAATATTCCCTTATTCTACAATGTGCTTGTAGTGCCAATTTCTTTGATTTCCATGAGGCCTACCCTTGGGTTTGTATTGTAACTTGGTATCTTTCCATTGTCTCTTACCACAAAAATTCCTTTTAAGAAACTGCATTCAGAATTGAATCCATCAAACTTCAGCTGCTCGTTCTCCTCCTCCTTATGGAAGATTTAGTGACTAAGTGTTTGCTTTGATTTTCTCTCAAACTTTGAGGGTTCTTACTTTCTCTCCTAATTGCAACAATTTGGTGTCCCCTTTTGCTTGGGCGTAAATAAAAACAGCAACAAATGGTTAAAAGACATGGGGGCGCACCGGTGCACATGGCTGACTAGCTGATGGACTGCAAGTTTGGGCTGTCAGGAAAGAGATCTTCCCACAGCACCATGCACTGGCAATTTCAACATGCGCGCTATGCCCGGCACAGTGGTAAGTGTTCTACGTGCATTGCAGTTCTCCTAGGAGGACCAATAAGGCAGGCCATGGTATCACTTCCATAGTTTCAGATTAGAGAATTGGGTCTAAAAGATTTTAAGAATCTTTCTCAAGGTCATTCAACTACTAAGTCCTAGAACTGGTCTGTGAACCCAAGTTTTGTTTATGTTTCAAGGCAAAAAAGGTAAACTTTACATGAAACTTTACAAGAAAAACACTATTAAAATTCTTAAAATTTTATATTAAAGACAGATTCATTAGATATAACATATTTTAAAATGTGATTTTATTTTATCCAAATTGCATTCAAGTGTTAAATTTTGAAATGTTGCCAGGACTCAGATAATTTATAAAAATTATTTACATGGGTCATTTCTGAAAAGGTCAATATGATGATTTGGTGATCTTAATGAACAAGTGGATCATCCCACAAGCATTCATTCATAGTTACTGACATTATAATGATTTGATTCAAACATTATAACCTCCATTATTAGAACATACTGGTTAGACTGCTATGGGAAAATTTTTAAAAAACTAGAAGAGGCTGGGTGCACTGGCTCACGCCTGTAATCCCAGCACTTTGGGAGGCCGAGGCGGGCGGATCACGAGGTCAGGAGATCGAGACCATCCTGGCTAACACGGTGAAACCCCGTCTCTACTAAAAAAATACAAAAAATTAGCCGGGCATGGTGGTGGGCGCCTGTAGTCCCAGCTCCTTGGGAGGCTGAGGCAGGAGAATGGTGTGAACCCGGGAGGCAGAGCTTGCAGTGAGCCGAGATCGCGCCACTGCACTCCAGCCTGGGCGACAGAATGAGACTCCGTCTCAAAAAAAAAAAAAAACAGAAGGCACAATTTCTGTTCCTCAGGGCTCACCTTCTAGTAGCATATAGAGGATAACTCTACAAATATACACAAACCATATTAGCAAATATGCACAAATTCTATTGTTAGACCATAGAAAAGTGAGACAATAATTCTGACTAGAGGAATACAGAGTTCCTGAAAAGAAGGAATTTTGTTGGGCCTTGAAAAAAGGGTAGGATTTTAAATGGTAGGTATGAATGAAGATATATTGGTTACTTTAAGATCAAATAGAATTACTCTGCTTAAGTATGCCTGTTGTCTCATTGAAAAACAAAACATACTTTCATGAAAAGGTAGGTATGTGTGGCTTGAAATGAATTTTTAAATGATGGATATTCTTTCTTTAAATGCCAGAAATAAGATATTTTTCTTTCTCATTGTGTGAAATAAATAAGACAAAAGCTGGAAAATTATAAAAGTCACTTGATTAAATGAGGCAAGCAATGCTTCCTAAAGGTTTCAATCCAGTGTACACTTTCCCTGAGGCTAGTTGGAACTAGTACACAGTCACAATTGCTCCATCATATGGGTGGCCAGTCAATGTGGTGCCAGCAATAAAATGTGTAATCAACTTTCACATGTTTTCAAACATTTCCGAATCACTTTGATCATGACTAATAAGAAAACTGCCGTTTCAGTTATAATCCATAAATTATCAAGGGAAAGTTCAGTTCAATACTCAGTATAATATTTCACATTTTATTTTTTTAACATAGAATAGGGCAATCTAGAAATATATATATATATCCTTAAAACATTAGTCAATTTTCCATTATGAAATCACGGTTCAATGTCAACATTTTTTAATTGTCATTTCCCACAAGTCCAAGTTGCTTTTGAAAACACGCTTACTTTGGATGACATTTCATCTAGGTTAAATGAAAAGTGATAACCTTTATGACAGCTTTCAAAACTGCTTTTAGCAGTTCAACCTGTGGCATCATTGTCCTTCCTCATGTAGCTGAATTTCTCTCAATACAAGAAAAAATAGTTATTATGGCAGAGCAGATACCAGAGTAACATTTCTCTATGCCAAGTGCTTTTTTAGCTTGTAAAGATGTTCCTAAATATGTATCAGTTCCATACCACAGGACACTGTTAACTTGAATAGTTAGAAAGTTACCAGGAAGCAGCATCCATCCAAGAAAGCAACATATAAGAGCTTGTTGAAAGCTGAAAATGATTTAGGGAGGGAAATTTCAGCAATGACAGCTTTTTAAATCTAATCAAAAACTCTTTCTACACCAGGAGACATTTAGTCTTCCATTGGCTCTAATAGGTATCTTAGAAATCTGCAGAGTTTTAGAAGGCTGCAGAAGGCTGCTAAAGCAACACTTGAAAGCCCAATTCTAAGATAAGACATTGTGACACCACTGATAATGGATTAATATGAAGGAGGAATCAGTATGAAAGGCTGTTGTCTGGGACATCATCTGAGACAAAAATCTTAAATAATGATAGCTCTAAAAGCTATGTCTTTTTAACTCATGCTGACATGATTTTTCTTTTTACACACACTATTAAAATTCCCGTTCCAAAGTAACAGTGTGCACACACACAAACATATCCATATACGCAACTGACACCAGTAATATTCACATAGGCTTTGCTATTCAAAGTGTGGTCTACAGACCAGCATCACCTGAGAGCTCATTAGAATTTCAGAATCTCAGGGCTGGGCGTGATGGCTCACACCTATAATCCCAGCACTTTGGGAGGCCAAGGTGGGTGGATCACCTGAGGTCAGGAGTTTGAGATCAGCCTGGCCAACACAGTGAAACCCAGTCTCTACTAAAAATACAAAAATTAGCCAGGTGTGGTAGCGGGCGCCTGTAATCCCAGCTACTCAGGAGGCTGAGGCAGGAGAATCACTTGAACCCAGGAGGTGGAGGTTGTTGTGAGCTGAGATTGCACCACTGCACTCCAGTCTGGGCGACGGGGCAAAACTCTGTTTAAAAAAAAAAAAAAAAAGGAATTTCAGAATCTCAAGACCCATCCCAGACCTGCAGACTGAGTCTGCATTTTAACAAGATCCCTGGATGATTTCTGTGCACATTAAGTTTGAGAAACACTGATTTAAAAACAAGCTTTAGAAGATGCATAGCTCTCTCATCCTTAAGACCGATGGATCTTAATTTAAAATCTTTATGAATCTCCTCATTATCTAAGGCAGTACAGTTTAGTGAATGGTTAAGAACAAGTACTTCCAAAAATTTCCTGTCCAAATGGCCTGGAGCCCACTTCTAGGGCCAGCGTGGGCCTCTTCTCTGGCTCAGTTCTCCTGACCAGTGTGACTGTCTGGGGTGAGGAACAGGGGAGAGATGAAGGTTAGGCACATACTTGGGGGGCCCCTTCTCCTACAGAATTTTGCAGAGAGTGGAAAGAGATTAGGGCTGGTCCTGAATTGGGGCCTCCATTTGCATTCTTGCCCAGGCCTTGCAAATGTTGACAGATATGGCTTATTAAAAATCAATCTGTGAGGCCAGGTGTGACGGCTCAAGCCTGTAGTCCCAGCACTTTGGAAAGCTGAGGCGGCTGGATCACTTTAGCTCAGGAGTTTGAGACCAGCCTGGGCAACGGGGCAAAACCTGGTCTCCACAAAAAATACAAAAATTAGCTGGACATAGTGGCGTGTACCTGTAGTCCTAAATACAGGCTGAGGTGAGAGGATCTCTTGAGCCTGGGAGGTTAAGGCTGCAGTGACCCAAGATCGTGCCATTGCACCCAGCCTGGGCAACAGAGCGAGACCCTGTCTCAAAATAAAGAAATATGTGGCTACACTGATGGTTTTATGAAACAGAGTCTTTTCGAATGTTTTGAAAAAAATTTTTTTTGTAATTCCTTCTCCCTCTCCTTACTGCCTCTGATTGGTGGGTTAGAGGGTGCTGGTCCAGATGCCATGTCCTTCCTTTTCACCTATTTTCTCTTCCTCCATTCACACTACTGCCAGCGTGGCACTGCTGGGAGTTCTGTTTCCTTAGAGACTCACATCTACACTCAGGCTTCTAGGCTTCGTGCCAGAGGAGTCCGTCAATGACACAGAGGGCAGTGTACTTTCCTACATATACAAGCACAGCTCCTACTGCCATCAGTGGGAGTTCTACAATCAGATTGAGAGCAGAATACAGTCTAGAATTGGAAATTTGTCCTCAAGGTAAGTCAGCATAAGTGGCCTGGTTACAGAAGAGTCACACTCCATAATGAAATAGCAAATGCATTGAGAATTTAGAGAAGAGTCTCTCCAAGCTCTGGAAGGAGAAGCATGTGAAAATAAGTTGAACTACAATCAGTCATCAAAGAATTTTGTAAATTTTCTGAAAGAAAGTATATAGTAAGTGACCCATTTATTAAAAGATTTTCAAAATTAGCCATCTCAACTACTTGAAAGATTCTGGAAATAAACAAAAAGTCTCTGAACACCACACACTTTCCTTACACACTGTTTCCTTTTTCTGACCTGCCTAATTCTATCCTTCCCCCAGGTCTCAGTTTAAATGGGAAGCCTTCCTAGATTAGTTTAGATGTCCTCTTTTTTTTTGTTGTTTGAGACGGAGTCTCGCTCTGTCACCCAGGCTGGAGTGCAGTGGCTTGATCTCGACTCACTGCAAGCTCCGCCTCCCGGGTTCACGCCATTTTCCTGCCTCAGCCTCCTGAGTAGCTGGGACTATGGGCACCTGCCACCATGCCCGGCTAATATTTTTGTATTTTTAGTAGAGACAGGGTTTCACCGTGTTAGCCAGGATGGTCTTGATCTCCTGAGCTCATGATCCGCCTGCCTTGGACTCCCAAAGTGCTGGGATTACAGGTGTGCGCCACCACACCCAGCCAGGTGTCCTCTTTTAGATGCTCTTAGAGCATCCTGCATTTTTTCTTCATAGCACCCATCTAATCTCATTAAATAGTTAACATGTCTTTTATATGTTTGTCTCTTCAGGTAGATTACAAGCTTCATGAGGACAAGGACCATATCTGTCTAATTATGTGACTGAAACACAGTAAATACTTAATAAATACTTGTTCAATGAATGCACATTTAGTAGCCTAAATATATACTCCCATAGTCTTTGTTTTTAGAGATGGAGTCTTGCTACATTGCCCAGGCTGGAGTGCAGTGTGCTGTGCAGTCGTAGCACACTACAGCATTGAGCTCCTGGGCTCTAAATGATCTTCCCGCCTCAGTCTCCTCAGTATCTGGGACTATAGTTGTGTGCCTCAGTGGCGGCTAAAAGTCTTATAATAAAAGCACATCCACCTCAATTTACAGGAATTTACTAGATCCTCACCCAGACCTATTGATACTACAGATGTAATTTAGGTGTATTTGTTTATCTATTGTCCCAAATTCCAACTTGTGTCTGTTGGAATTTGGGAAAATAGATAAACAAATCCACCTGAAACTAGAAAGAGAAGGCAGGGAGGAGAATAAGGTAGAGATAAAACAGGCCAGATTGACAGACAGTCTTAGAGCAAGAAGACAGAACACCACAGATAAAAACTAAAAGAACGTAATAATGTGGTGCTAATATTAGGAGCAAGATATTGAGGAGGGTATCTTTGTAACAAACTTGGGAATCCTACAGTTAGTGTTGATCGTTATTAATCTTAGTTAAAACAAGCAGGTGGGCCAGGCGCGGTGGCTCACGCCTGTAATCCCAGCACTTTGGGAGGCCGAGGTGGGCAGATCACTAGTGGTCAGGAGTTCAAGAACAGCCTGGCCAACATGGTGAAACCCAGTCTCTACTAAAAATACAAAAAAAAAAAAAAAAAAAATTAGCCGGGCCTGGTGGCACATGCCTGTAATCCCAGCTACTCAGAAAGCTGAGGTAGGAGAATCTCTTGAACTCAGAGGCAGAGGTTGCAGTGAGCCAAGATCACACCACTGCACTCCAGCCTGGGTGACAGAGCGAGACTCTGTCTCAAAAAAAACAAAAACAAAACAAAAAAACCCCACCAAAAACAAAAAACCAAGCAAGTGAAATTATATTCCATCTAAAACACTTTTGTATACTTTATTACATTTGATTTTCATAACATACACAAGGGGGCAAGCTATAGTAACCAGGAAAACTTGCTTTTTTTTTTTTTTTTTTGACAGTGTTGCTCTGTTGCCAGGCTGCAATGGTGTGATCCCAGCTCACTGCAACTTCCGCCTCCCAGGTTCAAGCGATTCTTCTGCCTCAGCCTCCTGAGTAGCTGGGATTACAGGTGTGCTCCACCACGTCCGACTAATTTTTGTATTTTTAGTAGAGATGAGATTTCACCATGTTGGTCAGGCTGGTCTCGAACTCCTGACCTCGTGCGTGATCCGCCCCACTTCGCCCCCCAAAGTGCTGGGATTACAGGCATGAACCTCTGAGCCTGGTCGGAAAACTTGCTTATATGAAATACCTCATTCCATGGTGAAGCTAATAAATTAGGTGCTACCACAGTTTCTCACTAAATATTATTAGAAGAATTTAGCTTTGATTTTTAAAGGTAATTTTTAGAAAAGAGATTTCATAATGATTTCAAAAAGTTTAAAAATTCAACACTCTTTTCAATAATGATTCACTGGGAGAGTTAGACATTATATTTAAATCAAGTTACCTAAATCTTACAACAGAGGTGCATAAATCACATAGATCTTATAAATATGCAGTAGATGTAAATTTTATTACTTATAATATTTTAAAAGTAGATGTCTTGGACATTAACTTATAATTTTACATTAATTATACCTCTATATTTTGACAATGCTCTTTAGAGAATGCTGAATTAAAAAAATACTTAGATACACCCTCAAAATCTTGCTTAGTTTATTTCTTTTAATTTTTTATGCTTACTTTATACTAGAAATGCAAAAACATATTTTAATTTTTCAAATGGTGTTAGTATCCAGAATTATATCTAATTTTTTCACTGAAATAAAGAATAATGACAACAAGATAAAAAGTACAAAGTATGTCAGAGGTGATAAGGAGAAATTGTTGACAGACGAAAGACATTCCCAGCTAAGTTCTTTAGTCAATAGCTGTTATGTAGCACTATAAAACTGTCTTTATACAAAATGTTCATTTTATGGCTCCTTCTATAGAAGATCAAAAATTAAATATATTCAGGAACATAATTAGAGGATTAATAGACAAAGCCAATGTACAAAGGGAGAGATTTTCAGGAAAAAAGTGTTATAAGCAGTTTTTTAATGACTGTGCTTTTGAAAACAAACGTGAATTATAACAATTGTTCTCTTGTTGTGTGGGAAGGGTCACATTAAATAACTCCTGTCTGATTTTATCCCCAACAGCATCCACCTAACCAGGGACAGGTTTTGCTTCTTTGATTTGCCAATGTAGGGATTATTTAGCACACCCTTTCTTTTGTTAGAGTTATAAATTCGTCTTGGTCTCAACAGGTAATCAGAGGCAAAAATATCCCATTGCTTCTTTGTAATATTATAAAGAACCAAGTAGGTAGTTTTGCATTTTGAGTTCAGTGTGTGCACTATTAAATATAATAGATGTGGCCACTTTCTAACTCTTCCACTTTCCAGATCTCACCTACTGAACATTTTCTTTTGTTTTCAAGGATATGATGTATACCTTCTAAAAGCAGAGACTTACTTTCTGCCATAATTAGAGGATAATTGTTCAAATCCGATCCCTAGCATTAGCTTCTGTTTAATAAGTTATTGTAAGATGGTTGACCATAAGGCCAATGGTTAGTCACAGCCCTTGTGGGTTAGTTTGAGCCAGGAATGAGATTCCAGACTTCTGAGATTAACCATGGTGAGGCTTTCCAGGAGCTTCTAAACATTCTATCTGGTAACAAATAGTGAACTATTTCAACTCTAACCTGGTTGTCATATGTTTTATTCATGGGCAATCATAGGAGCCGCCAAACAGATTATCATGTTTACATCAGGCCTCCTTAGAGAGAGAAATTCTTTAATAGTTGAACTAGCAGGGTCAGTCAGTACAGAGATGCCTGCGGGCAACCCAATAATAAATAAATTAATTAATAAGAGGAGAAGAAATGAAATCAAACACTGAGAGTTTAATGATGTCCTTCAGCAGTTACCAATCAATATGTTTTTATCTCTGGCTGAAAAGGTTATATTAAGGTTTCATCATTTTAGCAGCATCCTCCTTGTATTTATTTATTTTCAACAGGAGTGAGGAAATACAGAGGGGCATGAAAAAGTGCAGAGCCCACAGAAACCACTTCATTGGAGTTGACGAACCTTTATAAATGTCTGTTTATGGTACTGCATCTTTTGAGCAATTTGGTCTCTTTCAGTCATCTATGGGCCACACAGAGTTGCTCTATTGCTTCTGTTGGAAATAAATGCACTTAAACAGATGTTGTGACATGCAGTAGCATTCCCTTTCCTTGAGAGTCTATTTAAAAATTGATTTAAAAGGACACATGACATTTTGGCAGGGTAGGAGCTTTACTAGATTGTGCTTGCTTATCTGTTTGATTGTTTAGGAAGGATTTTCCACAACTTTGCCTTAGTCCAGCTATTCAGCTTTAGGGAAGAAACTTTATTTTCTGATTGGAAGAAGACACATGACCTAACAGCTGAGCTCATTCACGAGAACACTTTTCTCTCAGATCAGCAGTTATTATGCAGCATGTGGAGAATTACATGGAACCACCCAGAGTATCAGAGATACTCTGATAATTGAGACTGGTTATTGACATAAACATCATTCTCTGAAGGTTCATAAAGGAATTTTTTACAGTCATAGTATCCTAGAAATGGAAGGTACCTTGAACATCTCCATGTAGAGGGTTACCTACATTGCTGTTAATATTGGAGGCTTCTAGATATAGTCTCTCTCTCAGAGATTTATGAATTATAACATCTAGAGGTTCTCATATAGAGATAATATAACATTTACCTAACATGCATCTCAACAGGAATATTAACCTCCATTTCCCAGACATAGAGCCACGGAGGTAGGAGACCCAATGTCAACTCTGACTATTCATTCCAGTGACAACATATAATTGTATGATAAATGACATTTAAAATTGGAGTTGGGATTAGTAATACCTTCATGAGAATTTATTGCCTATATTGCTTAATAAAGAAATGAAATGTATCTCAGTTTAGGTATTAGTTTATTAAGAGAGAATGGCCAAAAAGGAACAGATGTTTATATACATAGAAACCACATAAGATATCAATTTTTAAAGGAAAATGCAACTGATATCAGGACACTTCCTCTGTGATTTCCAGGTACTTACGCTGTTTGTATGATGTATCTTTGCATGTTCTCTACCTCAAATGGTCTTCATAAACATGCTTACTTGGCAAACTCTACTAATTCTAAATAATCAGTTTATCCATCTATCTTTGAAGATTTTTTTGAAAATGCCATGCAGAGTTCATTATGAGTCACTTTCTTCTCTCTGCCATCACTGTGCCTTGATCAGAACTTTCTTAATGTCTGACCCACCTAGTATTTATTTTAATTATTTCTTTACATTTCTCCCTTCTCTGACTATGAGATCCACGTGGGGAGGGACAATGTCAGATTCATTGTTTATCGTATTCTTAGCCTCAAGTTCAGTACCTGGCACAGCATAGTAACTCAATAAATATATATAAAATAAATGAATTTGACCAAAACACACATGTATTAAGTCAGTTTCAGTCTAAAATTCTATCCAGATATATATATAATATCCAAATAAGATTAATTTAAGCAAAGACACAGTATTTTCAGATATCCTAGGACTATAGAGGGACAGAAAGAAGAAAATAATATTGCAATGCTATATCATTTGTAGACTAAAATAAAAACAGTTTCTTAAATTGTCTCAATTATCTTTGCCCTCAGATAGCTTTTCAGATTTTGGAAACTTCAGCGTGTGTTCTTTCTGAATCACTATCTGGTAAGCAAGGCAATCACAGAAATTTCTTGAATCTGTGCCTGGGAGGGAAACTCTTGAGAACTGAAAGAATTTGATTCACAAAAAGGTTTAGTACCATTCATGGAATGCATATTCTAATCACTTCATGCTGTTTTTTTTAAGGAAATGCCACTGATTGTTTCAGAAGGAAGCACATCAACACTATTATGGTGAAACTAAAGTAGAATTATGGGTTTCTCTACTTGGGCTTTTAAAAATTGCTTTTCTGAGGGGGTGTACACATGCATGCAGATCTTAACATCCCCTTGAATTATGAGAAGGTGGAAAAATATTCTTATTATAAATCTAGGATGTTGTTTACCTTATTATATTCTAGATGTCTGAGATGTATGTAAAGATACAGAAAATACTCATCTTTTCATCTGTTTATTTGACCAATATTTCTTTGAGAATTAGTTATAAAGCTTTGTGTTGGGCACAGAGGATACAAAGATTTTCCGGATCTGGATAATTTAGAAATAAAAATTTAAAAAGAAATAGTATATAGAAAGTAAAAAACAAAAACAAAAAAGCAATTGACAGCTGAGATATTTTATAACCTCTAGTAATACCAGAGGGCAGCAGGATATACAGTATACCAATGATCTTTCTAGCTTTGTAAACACATGATAAACCTCAAGCAAAAACGGACATCCTTCCCCCTCAAAAATATAAACCATACTAAATAGCCTTTATCCACCATAACTATTTACCGTACTTGAAAAAGTCTATAAATCATATACAAGAAGTACTGTGAGAACAAGTAGCCAATTCTTAAAGGTCATATTCTCTTCCATTATGATGCTACTAAACATGACTTTAACGATTAGCATGACCAGCAAATGCCTGGACCCTGCAAATGGGAGATTTAATAGCAAGACCAAATGGCCACAATGGTTACCACCTGCTCATTCCCTCTTGTAATCAATCAGGCCTAACCTAACAAAATGACCAAATTACAATGATAGGTTAAGAAGAACTGGACCAGCACACACTTACCAAGTGACATGGAAGTAATTTTGCCACTGTAAGGGGCAAGGAAAACTTCCTCTTTGCACTCTGAAGGTTCACTGAAAATCAACTAACCTCAGGAAGATTAACAGGAGAAAAGGCATCCAAAATTTATTAAAACTAGCACAAGCATTCCTGAGAGTCAGACAAAATATGAACTCAAAGAAGGGCCAGCTGATAGAAGCTTAACTACTCTATTCGTAGGGGAGAGGTGTATGGATCTGGGAGGTGGGAGGTGAGGGATGGAGCTGCCTAAGAACAAAGGTTGTCTTATGCAAAGTCCCCCAGGTAATCTCCTGGTGCTACCCTCAGAAAAAGAGAAGGAAAATCTATTTGGGTGTGGTGAAGTCTCCTAGTCTCCTCTCTGCTTGTTAGTTGATCTTTACTGGTTATTTGATGAGAGGGTTAAAGACAATTGCATTTCTCTTGGAAAGAAGCTTTCTTGGCCAGATAAGGAAATTCCAGAGTCCCTCTCTGTGCTCCTTACAGTGGTGGGAGGAGTGTTAGGGGGAATGGTGGGGGTGGGAGGGAGGGGTCGGGGAACAAGATAAGGTTTAAGTACCTTCATTCTAAGGCAGTTTGTAAGGCCTCTCAGCATTTCAAAGTGGCAGTCTCTGGGGCATGGCTTTCTGAACCTCAACACCACCATTACTTGAAAAACCTTTAAGCAGTGCGGAAGGTGGGGATGGTTAATGGGCACAAAAAAAGTAGTTAAAAAGAATAAATGAGGCTGGGCATGGTGGCTCACGCCTGTAATCCCTGCACTTTGGGAGACCAAGGTGAGTGGATCAGGAGATCAGGAGTTCAAGACCAGCCTGGCCAAGATGGTGAAACCCCGTCTCTACTAAAAATACAAAAAAATTAGCCGGGCACTGTGGTGGGCACCTGTAATCCCAGCTACTCAGGAGGCTGAGGTAGGAGAATCGCTTGAACCTGGGAGGCGGAGGTTTCAGTGAGCCGAAATCGGGCCACTGCACTCTAGCCTGGGTGACAGAGCGAGACTCTGTCTCAAAAAGAAAAAAAAAAAAAGAATGAATGAAGCTGGGCGTCATGGCTCACGCCTGTAATCCCAGCACTTTGGGAGGCCAAGGTGGAGGTCAGGAGTTTGAGACCAGCCTGCCCAACATGGTGAAACCCCGTCTCCACTAAAAATACAAAAATTAGCTGGACATGGTGGCATGCACCTGTAATCCCAGCTACTAGGGAGGCTAAGGCATGAGAATTGCTTGAACCCAGGAAGCAGAGGTTGCAGTGAGCTGAGATGGCACCACTGCACTCCAGCCTAGGTGACAGAGTGAGACTCTGTCCCAAGAAAAAAAAAAAAAAAAGAATGAATGAGACCTACTATTTGATAGCACAGTAGGGTGACTATAGTCAATAATAACTTAATTGTACACTTTAAAATAACTTAAAGAGTATAACTGGATTGTTTGTAACTCGAAGGATAAATGCTTGAGGGGATGGATACCCCATTCTCCATCATGTGCTATTTCATACTGCACATCTACATCAAAACATCTCATGTACCCTATAAATATATACATCTACTATGTACCCACAAAAATTATAAATTAAAAACAAAACTCTTAAGTTGACTTTATTCTTGGGCACTTTTCTCTCCTGTACTCTATCGTAATTAAGTAATACTTCCCTGGTAGGCATTCAAAATGGTATACAGACTGTTAGAGGATATCCAGTGGGGATGGGGGTGCAGCATTAGGGAGGCACCATCCTGTTGTTTTCAATACATTCACCCAGAATATGGTGAATACGTAGGGTGACCCTATGATTTATTGTCAAAACTTGGTGCTTTTCAAGTGAAAGGAAGTGCTATCATTAGTTAGACTAGACAACTGGTGTAAACTGGAACCATCCACGGCAAACTGAGATGTATAATCAACCTGTGAATAATTAGCCATATCTAGACAGTTTTAAATGAGTTAAGACAGATGAGTGAAGTTAATTGTTGTATATAGACTGTGTAAGGTCATTTTTTAAAAAAGTTTTGACCACACAGTTGATTACCTAGCCCTAGAAAGCATGTCATTGATTCAAAACAACTTGTTCCACTGTATCTTCTATAGTTTAAATGACATATTTAGATGCTTTTTCCATGGAATAGTTACGAATTCTTCACCTTTATTTTTCTATAAGCTTTGATAATCTAAAATTGTTACACTAATACAATGTCCTGAGCAACCAAAAACGTGTAATGATTAAAAAGTAAGATGCTTAAGGTTTGAATCAAGGAATCTGGAATATTGCTTTGGCTGTAATGTTACTAACAAATTGGACTTAACTTCATTCTGCCTTCATTTTCTCATTGTTACAAAGGTGATAGTATCACTTGTTAATTTCCTAGGGGCACAATAAAGATTAATAAAAAAATGCTTATGGAAATACTTTAAACACCTAAGATATTTAAATTTGAACATTTTCTTTCCTAAATCTTTATAGCAATAAAGAAAGTAAAAGAGGAGGTGGTGTAAAAAGTCTTAGTACAGAATTAAACATAGTAGTTAAAATAATGCAAAGAAAAATTTGTTAATAAAAGGAAAGGAAAGTCTTTCTGACTGGGCAACTTTCAGCCCTTGATGATTTGCTAACGATTTCAGAAATCCTTCCCAAAATCCACTTCACCCTGAACTCTCCTCTAACAGTTACATGTTTTCTATGTTCCCTATTAGATTGTATGCCTTGCAAGACCCAAGTATGCTTTATCTGTCATATAACTGCACAGTGTTTGACCTAAAGTAGGTACTCAAAACATATTTTTGATCAAATTCATTAATGTTGATCACAAATTTAGAGAAAATAGAATAAGACATCACTATTTGAATATTAACAATCTCTAATTTGGTCTCTGCCAGGTTCTGTTTTCTTTTAAATTTTTTGTTTGATCTTTTTCAAAGGTCCCCTTTGAAAAAGGAAAACCACTAAAACCTAGAAAAGGAAGCTTTTAAGAACTACTAAAAGTTCTATAAATTTTCACCATAGGATGCCTTTCTACTGTGTCACAGGGAGAACTGGTTTGGAGATTGAATGTGGATGTGGCTCTGTGCAAATCATCTATTTATTTTTGGAGGTGTTAGGTCAGTTGGTGACAGGACAGCACTAATAAGGGTAAGGTTGCTGGTTTTATTAGCTTTATACAGAGAAAAACTGCCTCAGAGTCACAGATTGTACCTCCAACCTCAGTGAGTTGTCTTGGGTCACAAAGGGAGTGCAGATTACTCAGTACAACCTATTAACAGTTTGGAAAACAAGCAACTGATGGCAGATCTAATATACAAAAGACAGCATATTATTACTTTTTAGAGTGCTAAAACAAATTGAACCCATCAAACCACTGTAAACTTAAGAAGTGTACTTTTGTCATCTATCCCCTTAGACCTCTGGGTCTATTTTCCACAGCTTTAAATGGGCATATTTAGAAAAGGAAAGTTTAAAGCCTAATTCTTAGAATACACCCGGTTCATTACTGAAACCTCTGCTTGAAGGGAAGAAAACATGGCCATGTGGTATTGGTGATAGATTGTCAAAAGGGCAAAAATCAATATGAAATAGTGATCAAATTTGGCATTTGGGGGGCGATAGATTCTGAAAATATTTGTGTATTGAAATAATGGTTTTCTTTGCAAAATGTGCTTTTGCACACACAAACAACATTTCATTATCTATGAAGCTCTGTTTTTTCAATAAACATTGAATCACAGCTCACTACTTAATGCCAAAAAAGAGAATAATTTAGAAATATTTTTGATAATACATTCAACTATGTTAAATTCAGTTACAGGGCATTTGATGAGAAGGTGGTAAACCAGTTGGATGCACTAAAATAAAATGTGATAAAGATGGTAATGGTGACATGTTAACAGCCATCTACGAGTCATCAACCAATCATGAAATGATACTTACTAAGTGTCTTTGCACAATATGACAATGTTCTAGTGTCATCAATGTTACACATCCTGTGGTCAATCCATTTTTTAAATGAATGTGTTCTCTGGGAAGGCTGATAGAAGCAACCAGTTATTTTGACTGGGTTTTCAGATAAGAACAGGAGGGGAAACTCAGACAGGAAAGAAGCCTTATACTAAACTTTCTTGCAGAGCGGTTCCCCTCTATGTTTATCCTTTCATTCCCATTGGCATGCACTTTGGGGGACAGGTGCAACAAATATCCATTACTACTTCCTCAAAAATGTAACTAGGGCTGGACATGGTGGCTCACACCTGTAATCCCAGCACTCTGGAAGGCCAAGGCAGGCGGATCACTTGAGGTCAGGATTTCAAGACCAGCTTGGCCAACATAGTGAAACCTGTCTCTACTAAAAATATAAAAAATCAGCCGGCCGTGATGGTGCGTGCCTGTAATCCCACTTACTTGGGAAGCTGAGACAGGACAATCATGTGAACCCAGGAGGGGGAGGTTGCAGTGAGCTGAAATTGTGCCACTGCACTCCAGCCTGGATGACAGAGCGAGACTCTGTCTCAAAAAAAAAAAAAAAAAAAAAAATTGCTGGGTGCGGTGGCTCACGCCTGTAAACCCAGCACTTTGGGAGGCCAAGGCGGGTGGATCACCTGAGGTCAGGAGTTTGAGACCAGCTTTGTCAACATGATGAAACCCCGTCTCTACTAAAAATACAAAAATTAGCCAGGCACGTTGTCAGGCGCCTGTAATCCCAGCTACTCAGGAGGCTGAGGCAGGAGAATTGCATGAACCCGGGAGGCAGAGGTTGCAATGAGCTGAGATTGTGCCATTGCACTCCAGCCTGGGCAACAAGAGCAAGATTTCATCTCAAAAGAAAAAAAAAGGAACTAGCAGGCATTCAATAGAGCTAGTTGCATATAAACAGTAGGAATTAAAAATAGACAATATAACTCAGAAATAGAAAGTCAAATACCGCATGTTCTCACTTATAAGAGGGAGTTAAATAATGTGTACACATGGACACAGAGAATGGAAAAATAGATATTGGAGACTCAGAAGTGTGGGAAGGTGGGAGGGGAATGACGGATAAGAAATTACCAATTGGGCACAATGTACACTATTTGGGTGATGGGTATGCCTAAAGCCCAGATTTCATCACTGTGTAATATATCTGTGTAACAAAAGTACACTTATTCCCCCTAAGTCTATAAAAATAAAACCCTTTTTTAAAAAGAGACAATGTGGCCACGTGCAGTGGCTCACGCCTGTAATCCCAACACTTTGGGAGGTCGAGGCAGGTGGATCACCTGAGGTCAGGAGTTCAAGACCAGCCTGGGCAACATGGTGAAACCCAGTCTCTACTAAAAATACAAAATTAGCTGAGCGTGGTGGCACGTGCCTGTAATCCCAGCTACTCAGGAGGCTGAGGCAGGAGAATCACTTGAACCTGGGAGGCAGAGGTTGCAGTGAGCCAAGACTGCACCACTGCACTCCAGCTTGGCGACAGAGTGAGACTCCATCCCTCCCCGCAAAAAAGATAATGTTTATGTATACAAATAATAAGACATGACTAGATACCAATGAATGGACTACATAATATATAGTAAAACTATATGGCAGTGAACCAGTCAACAATATTCCTCCAGGTGCACATAAGCCTTTTGACTTGCCATCCTTTTTATTTTTATGCTTTATAAGTAATTTACGTGTCCCTATAACAGTAAAATAAGAACAAAAAGGTTCTATGATTGAAAAATAATATGTGGTAATGGGATTACAAAAGATGTAATAGTTATAATAGGCTTTATGTCATTTTTAAAAATAAATTTGATTTTTTGATGTATCGTGTAGTTTCTGGTCATACTCACAAAACAGCTTTGCCTACTTACCAAAGAAAGGTACACAAATAGAAAAATGACATCAGGGTTTCTTAAGAATGCATGCAGATTATTAATGGGGTATTTTCCATAGTAATACTTCTAAAAACTACACATACATGCACACACACACCCCTCTTGTAATTGACTCTGTTTCTCCTGACAGGAGAAGTGAGATTTGTGGGCCTAGGGGCTCAGTGGGAAGGGAGCAGAAGTGTTACTTCTCTTAGGATATTTTAACCATGAGAGAATTCCTTCATTAATATACGCCATGTGTCTTAGTTTGTTTGGGCTGCTATAACAAAATATCTTAGACTGGGTAATTTATAAACAACAGAAATTCATTTCTCACTGTTCTGGAGGCTGCGAAGTCCAAGATCAAATTGCCATCAGATTTGGTGTCTGGTGAGGGCTCACTTTCTGCTTCATAGATGGCACTATCTATTTGCCCACACAAAGCCAAAGGGATAAGCAAACAAACTCCCTCAGACCTCTTTTATAAGGGCACTAATCCCATTCATGAGGTCTCCCCTTTTATGACTTAATTGACTCCCCAGAGCCCCACCTTTTAATATGATCACATTAGGGATGAGGTTTCCATGTATGAGTTTTGGAAGGACACAAATATTTAGACCATAGCACCATGCTATGAAATCAAACTTGTTCTATTACTGGCTCATATTGGAGCCTTGAATTGTCATCTTTCCCTGATATAAGTTGCATGGCTTTCTGAATTTTTTTTTTTTTTTTTTTTTTTGAGACAGGGTCTCACTCCATCACCCAGGCTGGCGTGGAGTGGCACAATCATGGCTCATGGTAGCCTCGACCTCCCAGGCTCAGGTGATCCTCCCACCCCAGCCTCCTGAGTAGCTGGAACCACAGGTGTGTGCCACCACACCCATCTAATTTTTGTATTTTTTGTAGAGACAGGGTTTTGCCATGTTGCCCAGACTGTTTTCAAACTCCTGGGCTCAAGCAATCCACCTGTCACAGCCTCCCAAAGTGTTTGTATTACTGGCATAAGCCACCATGCCTGGCCCTGATTATTTTTAAAATCATATATGGTAAGTGACAGAATATCTCAGGATGCTGCTTTTTAGTACCTGTTGCTGAAGAAAATTCACAGGTTAAGATACCTAGAGTTTTTTTGGGAAAATGTAGATAGCAGAGTGAAAATTACATTAGCCAACTTTGACTGAAAGTCATCTGGCACATCGTGTCTAATCCTAGGGACAGCGTTTAGAAGTGTGACTGTGATCCTTATAAAGGCAAGATTCAGGAAGATTAAATAACTTCCCAGATCACAGAGCTAGTTAGTGGTGGGCAAAAATGTGAATCTTGGTCTATCTATACTTCAGAATCTGAGCCAATCACATCTAGGTTTGAATTCTACTTCTATCACTCATGACCTATATGAACTTGGGCAGACTTCTTAACTTCAGTGAGGTAGGTCTCCATTTGGCATCTTTGACATGGAGAGGATGCCTACTACACAGGACTGTTGAGAGGTTAGATATTTGAGACAGGGTATGTTAAAGTGCTGAGCACAAGGACCTGCCTGGAATAAGCAGCTACTCTGTGAAGTCCATAAGGTAGTTCTTGCAGGAGACATCCTCTCCATAAGACTCTCTCCTCCCACAAAGTGTTAGGGATCTAGTGGGAGATAGAAGACAATAGTATATCATGGGAATGTGTTTAGACATTTACTCCAATATACAAAAGAGGTAAAAAGGGTATACTCTGTTTGAAGGAGTATGGGTACATATGAAAAGGACAGATTCACCCATTCAGCCTTTCCCAAATGCCTCTGGCAGTCCTGAACCTTTGAACCCTGGGGCTCTGAAAACAGTCATTAGGCAAGATGATCTCCGGGGGACTTTCAAATATAATGTCCGCCTGGTTTCTACTGTAGATGGCACAAATATCTGCAGTAAAAGCACACACACACATAAGAGCCATACAATATATGTCCATTTGGGCGGAGGGAGATCACAGCTGATGGTTTCATGGAAGAGAGAAAAAGAAGATCAAGGATGGTATCACAAAGAAGACAGCCTCTCATAGGAATGGGTAGAATTTCAAGAGGCTGAGATCACCATTGAGGAGGAAGGAGAGAAATGAAATGCATGTTAAGTGGAAATGTTTCAGGAAGAAAGGTAAAATAGGTAAAAGCAAAAAAGAAAGAAAAGAAATGAATCTGAAGTACCTTGGAGAACGGTCAGTAACTTGACTTAACTGGAACTTTGAGGACGCGTGTAGAAAGTAGGAGAGATGGAACTGGAAACTGGAGCCAGTAAAAGACTGTTTGGAGAATGTGGGCTTTGGAGCCTGACATATGTGGGTTTGAATTCCCATTCCTACACTCACTAGTTGTGTGAACAGGGGCAATTGACTTAACCTTTATGAGCTTCTTTTTCTGGAAAATGGGGGTGTTAGTAGTAATATTAAAAATACAGAATGAGGCCGGGCGCGGTGGCTCACGCCTGTAATCTCAGCACTTTGGGAGGCCGAGGCGGGCGGATCACGAGGTCAGGAGATCGAGACCATCCTGGCTAACACAGTGAAAACCCGTCTCTACTAAAAATAGAAAAACAATTAGCCGAGCGTGGTGGCATGCGCCCGTAGTCCTGGCCACTTGGAAGGTTGAGGCAGGAGAATGGCTTGAACCTGGGAGGTGGAGGTTGCAGTGAGGTGAGATCACGCCACTGCACTCCAGCCTGGGTGACAGAGTGAGACTCCATCTCAAACAAAACAAAACAAAGCAAAACCAGAATGAGCAGAGTAGCATGTATTGAGCAATTTTGCAGGTGAGGAGACTGAGGCAAGAGAGATTAACGGACAGACCTGTCCAACAAATTACTTGTCATAGCACTGGTAAGACAGGGATTGAAATCCAGGCATTCTGGTTTCAGAAATCCATTATAATGAAATTCAGCCATCTACTTCATAGACTTAGACTACAGTGAGAGTTAAATGAGCTAACACCTGCAATATGCCTAGCCTAGTGTTAGGTACAGAGGAAGGACTCAATTGAATAAATATTAGCATAAAAAAGGCAGAGGACGATGAAGCAGAGGAAGAGTTTGAAGCCAAAGCATGAAGGCTCTTGAATACTTAGGAGCAGTTTTGAAATTTTTTAGTTGGCAGCTCACAATTATATATAGGATTGCAACAAATCTGTGGTGTGATAAGAAGCTTAATTGAGAAAGATTGGTCTTTTAGGAGGTATGGGCTTAAAAAGGGAGTGAATGAGTGGAGACCAATTAGACCTTCACGGCAACAGTCATTAAATGGGCTTGAATAAGGGAGGTGGTAATGGAAAGGCTGAAGCACAGATGTAAAACTCTTGTAAAGACTGACATGGAAGGTGGAACAAACAAAAGATGACTCAAGGTTTCGAGGCTGGGTGACTGAGAGAACACTGCTGATGTCATTAATGGAAACAAAGGCATCAAGAAAGAAGAGGAGGCTGGGTGTGGTGGCTCATGCCTGGAATTCTAACACGTTGGGAGGCCAAGTTGGGTGGATTGCCTAAGGTCAGAAGTTCGAGACCAGCCTGGTCAACGTGGTGAAATCCCATCTCTACTAAAAATACAAAAATTAGCTGGGCGTGGTGGCACGCCCCTGTAGTCCCAGCTACTTGGGAGGCTGAGGCAGGAGAATTGCTTGAACCTGGGGGATGGAGGTTGCAGTGAGCCCAGATCACACCACTTTCCACTGTACCCCAGCCTGGGCAACAGAATGAGACTCTGTCTCAATTGAAAAAGAAAGAAAGAAAGAAAGAAAGAAAGAAAGAAAGAAAGAAAGAAAGAAAGAAAGAAAGAAAGAAAGAAAGAAAGAAAGAGGCTGAACTTTGAGGGGGAAAATTGCAGATTGTATTTTTTTTACAGGTAGAGTTTGAGATGATGACAAGTCATTTAGGTGGAGATATTCAGCAGGCAATCATCTTTTCAGGATCTGAGCTCTACATAACAAATATGTATATAGCAACCATATCTAAACTTTTTTTCTCAGAACATCCCTATTGATTAAATATTTCAAGCATGCACACATATATTTACAAATTCTTTTCACACGCTTCTGTACATTAAAAAAGATACACATATAAAAGAATGAATAGAAATAGAAATTATATTTTTTTCCCTATGCCCCAATGGATGTTTTTGATTACCCTCTGGTAGGTATGTACCCCATTGTGGATATTGCTGCTGTATCTTAGGTCCCTTTCCAGTGTTGGGAAGCAGCCTAAACACATTTCACTGAAGAAAATGATCTATTGTTTCTTCCATGAATGAAATTCTCCCCTTTTCAGGATCTCTTGATGGTGTACACAGGAGGAAAAGTACTGAAGATGTCATTGTCCTGCAAAACTCTTGCTTGTATGCACAAAGGTCTCTATGTAAGAATGTTCAATGTAACATTGTTGATAAAAGTGAAAAAAAAACCTAAAGGTTTATCAGAAAGGGAAAGATACAGAAATTATGGTACATCATTCTATGGAATACAGAACTAAGATAAACTTACATGTACTGAGTAATGGAGGAGGACTCTTCAAGATATATTAGGTAAAAAAATAAGTTGCAAGAGACAACACCTTGATGAAAAATACCCTACTACTTATAAAGTATTTTGAATATATATGTATATACATATACTTGACATTGTATCTGAATAAGCCTCTAGATTAACTACCAATTTATAGGAGTTACAGAGACCACAGGAATATGTTAGATAACACCAGGGGAATGCAGTTAATAAAATCTAGACTGTGGGATCTGTTCAGGACAAATGATCAAATGATTCACTTTAATTAACAAATTACAATGATAAAAAAATGAGAAAGAGCTGGAAGGGGAATATGATTTAAAGAGACTGAAAACATTCAAAACTGGCAAAACTAAGCCATATTATTCAAGGATGTCCATTAAGTAATAAATCACCCCCTCACTCTGGGGAGAGGGAGAGGGCTTTGATTGGGAGAGGGCATCCGGAAGCTTGTAGGGTGTCCTGTGATGTCAATAGTATACTATCGTAAATTCATTAAGTTGCATATTTGTTTCATATAGTTTCTGAATTTGTGCTACATTAACAATAAAAAGTTGATGTTTTTAAAAAGAAAAGAAAGTTGTTACTATGACCTTATTTGAGAAACCAAATAAAAACACTAACATATGGTTTGTATATTTTTAAACTAAAAAATAAAAGGTCTGGAAGCATCAACAAATATCTGATGACATTAGTTTTATATGAAATGAAGGCACAAGTGGATTTTTATTTCTATTCAGTATTCTTCTGTATTGTTTATTCTTTTTACATTAATTGTTCAGGTTTTATTTATGTAATTAAATATATCATTAAAAGTGAAAAAATAAAAACAAACACATAGGGTGATTTGGTGGAATGAAAGTTCTAGGTCTATGTTAAAGTAAAAATCCCCCTTACTGACAAAGCTGAAAATGGACTTAACATTTATAAGGATGTTGTGTTCAGAGATATAGAATTAAATATTTTCAGCTGGGAAACCACAGAAATGTAGTTTATTTGGAGAACAATTGAAACAAGGTAGCTTTTAAGTTAGTTTTCTCTGAAATTGCTAAATATTCTTGCTGTTTTTTTATTGGATTCTCAAATAGCAAAGATCATTTTTAATGTTTGATATACTTGATTCTGGGGTCTAGATTCTAAGGTAGTATAACAAAATGGGCATTAGCCATGTGGAGAAAAGTTATTAACTACTGAGATGAAAATCTCAGCTGGGCCAGGGTGTGGTGCCTCACGCCTGTAATCCTCACACTTTGGGAGGCCGAGGTGTGAGGTTCAATTGAGGCCAGGACAACATAGTGAGACCCCTGTCTCTACAAAAAAAAAAAAAAAAAATTAGTTGGGTGCAGTGGCGTGTGCCTCTATTCCTAGCTATGCAAAAGGTTTGCCTGAACCCAGGAGTTGGAGGTTACGATGAACTATGATTGCACCACTTGCACGTAGGCCTGAGTGATGAGCAAGATCCTGTCTCTAAAAACAAACACAAACAAACAAACAAACAAAATCTCCTGGTTGACAGGAGCATTCTGTTATTCTAACTTATACCAAAATATAATGAACTGATGCCAAAGTATAATGAACCTCCTCTAGGTCTAAAAGATGATTGAGTTCAAGAGTGGTGAAACCCTACAATTACTGAGAAAAATAGTATTGTTTTGGCATTCTTTATTCTCCACATTTGTTACAGGTCATTTTTTCAAGAATAACATTTTAATTTGGTTGTTTTGTGTATGTTTGCAGAAAATTTTGCTTACTGAAAGACCATTATAAGCAAGTGCCATTGTTTTATTACACCTATCAACCAGCATAGTATTTGATCTGTGAGTAAGAATTTCTTGGTTTGTTAGCAAGACTCTGTCCCAACCTACTTTTAGAAACTCTTTTCAACATATTCTTGGTTTGATACTTAAATGCTATTAGAGATGATAGGAATCATACATTTTGATTTTTTTTCTAATTCTTGTAACTAGTAGAAAATGTAAACTGAAATGAAGAAAGAAAAAACCCAGTGTGCATCTTTCCTTTTCTACGACCAACAATTTCCAAGCTATTTTGCAAATATAGGACAGCTGCTTTATTGAGCTAAAAAAAACACTACAAAATGTAATGATAGCACTTTGGACTCTATTCTGATCTCCCTTAAACTCCACACAGCTTGGATTTTTCTGTAATTTTAATGAAAATGTGGCATGGCACATCTCTCTCATTTAAATTATGCACTGTCAGTATTTTCCTTCTTTGCAACTGAAGCACTTCTTGGGAAACATGCCAGGTACAAGAGGGAGGGCAAAAACTGCAAATAGAAAATGGAGGTGGGGGCGGGGAAAGAAACTGGACTAAACAAATATACTCTCCACAAGGCCAATTTTAAAAAGACTTGCAAATGTCTGGGAGATGGGGTACAAAAGTTCAAGTAGGATTAAGGTAGCACTAGCAAGCCTAAAGGGTGCTAAATAGGTCTTTAAGTAAAAAATCTTAAAAATTTTGTTGACCTATTAAAATCTAATACAAGATATCATTCATTTTAGCGTGATGTCTGAATACATCTTGCTACTACTTAGCTCCATAGGGCTTGATTGTCACATTTAAAACTCGTATCAGTGACAATTTTTCTTTTCTTTTCTTTTTCTTTTTTTTTTTTTTTTGAGATGGAGTCTCACTCTGTTGCCAGGCTAGAGTGCAGTGGCACGATCTCAGCTCACTGCAACCTCCACCTCCTGGGTTCAAGCAATTCTCCTGCCTCAGCCTCCCGAGTAGCTGGGATTATGGGCGTGTGCCACCATGCCCAGCTAATTTTTGTATTTTTTTTAGTAGAGATGGGTTTTTTTTACCATGTTGGCCAGGATGGTCTCTATCTCTTGACCTTGTGATCCTTCTGCCTCGGCCTCCCAAAGTGCTGGGATTACAGGTGTGAGCCACGGGGCCCGGTCCACAATTTTTCAATTAACAAAGCCTTCCTTCACCTGCCATGTTCCTTCTCTGTTTTCCAAGCAAAAGTCAATCATTCATTTATTTAACAGAATTTGTTGAGAGCCTGAGTGAAGAACAAGACAGAAAGGGTCCCAGTTTACTATCGTCTATTACAAGTCCGTCTTTTGTAGAATTCACATATACACTGAAATAAAATTCCCTTCAGGGAGATGATTTTTTTTTTTTTTTTTTAAGAATAGATGCCATACTTTTATCACCCAGAAATAACCCCACAAACTTGGTATAATTGTATAAATTGATTTTACATTTAATTCTCACCTTAGCCCAGCATGATACTACTGTTTTCTCCCTATTTCCCGGATAAGGAAGGAGTTTTAGAAAGATTAAGACAGTTAGTGATCATCTTTCCTTAGTGGCGGAGTACAACTTAGTTGTGAGCCTTCTGACGGGAGTCAGTGCTTTTCCATCAGATGCAGTGGCTGAGAATGCGTTTAACTCACAGCTGTGCTCCTCATCGTGACCTTGGGCAAATTACTTAACCTCTCCAAGGCTGTTTTCTCTAAAATGGGAACCATGGTAAAGCTCCCTCAGGGGTTGTGGGAAAGGAGTAAATAATACTTGTATTTAGCACAAAGTCCAGACCCAGAAAGGGTTAACTGTTAGCTTTCTTGTAGACCTCTTTTAAAAATGAGAAGACACTCCAGTCGAGGTGGAGTAAAAGAAACAAGATATTCCAGGAGAATAGAAATGGAGATGGAAATCAACCATTTAGTGCACCCTAGTCAGGACTGGTGTTGGGAGTAGATAGTGCCCAAGAAGCCTAGGGCCTCAGCTCCAAAATAACTTTTCCACATTAAAAGATTTCCCTTGGGATAAGATAACAGACCTTTTAAAATGTAAGTCCTTGGGGATAGGAAAAACAAGTTGATAGAGGTTCTCAGTGATTTCACCCTGTTGCAAATTCTTTGAATCAGATAATCTCACTTAAGATCTCCTGCAGTGAAAGCAGCAAGAAAAGGTTTTTGGTACACTTTTGGATAGGGTAGGTCTAGAAGAGGTGGGATTAGGTGAAAGGCGGAATACCTTTGACTGGGATGGTAGAGGCCTTAGGGCTCTAGATACTTGGTTGAGGAGAGGTAGGGTATTCCAGAAGAGGGAAGAAGTCTGGAAAATGTGGGAGAGTTCCAAAATCAACTTCCTTTCTTTGGGTATTTAGTTTGAGAATGTTAACTGCCTCGTGTCAATAAAAATGATCTCCTGGCTTGCCTTCACCACCCTGGCATGGTTTTAATGCCTGAGCTGGAATACTTGGTCTGGGCAAACCCTGTGATACTGCACAGCACTCTCCGGTTCCAAGTGTCCAAAGGACTCTGAAGGTAGACACTTGTCCTGTACAGTAAGCTGAGTTAAAGTCCCTGGGAGTGCAGAGCTGATATGCTCCCTGAAACCTTCTTTCATTCATATTTAAATTATACCTTTAAATGTCTTTTCTCAATTATTTCAGGCTAGGAAGCCTCTTCCCCACTACTACCAAATGGGTTGGTTAGAATGAAATCTGAGGCTTTACAGAAATGTCACTATGTAACATATATGCTAAGAGCTGTGCAAAGCTAACCCATCCTTCAAGCAGGATCAGAAATTTTATTCTCCTTGGAACCCATGAACTCTTCAATCCCCTCTCCCGTCCAGTGCAATCCGTTCTCGTGGCATTACATTTTAACTGTAATTAACCATGGCATCTGGGCATGATCTTGTGCCCGATGTTCTGGGAGAAGAAAGATATGTCTTTTCCTTGTTTTGCTGCAGTAAACAGAGTGGATTTATATTTAGGCTCCAACATGTCAATGCACTCAGTGGTGAAGAGCTGCTGCTGAAAAGGAGGTGGGTAGCAGAAGGCAGCACACTGGAGCAGAGACCTCTGAGCCTAGAGTTGTGAGTTTGAATCCCAGCTGTGTCCCCTGTCAGGACTTCAATTTCCAATCTATAAAATGAGGGAATCAGATTCATTGCCCTGTGGTTCTAATCCTCTGAGTTGGCATGAAACAGTCACTGCTGATAGAAAGGTGGTTCTTAGTTCAGCTCTAAGTTAACAGCCATAGCCTCTTGGTTCTGATCTCATTGCTGGCTCTCAGATATAAACCAGCATTTATTATAAAATCCCTCTCTTTCAGACTCTATTTAAAAGGAGAAATCCCAAAATACTTGTTTATCAGCTGCTCCTATCATCTCCCACATTTGGTTTTCTTTGCATTTTGTCACCTAGTGACCCACATCTAAATAGGTGGAGGTTGCCTGAAAAGAAAAAAGGCAGAAAGTTAAGTCAGAGCTGAATTATAGATCAGTGGCTGCAATTTTACCCCAAAGCAGGGCCGTGCTTCTGGAAGGGCTAAGATTTATTGGTTTCAACACATAAAGATGTAAAATGTGCTGTTATCGCATCTTCCCAGAATGTGTACTGGCACCAGCCTGGGGAAACTGCATGGAATAGCAACTTCCTGTTTAGTCAGTTCTACCATCCATTTTGTAAGTCAAAATTCTGGTACATTACCCACCAATAGATGTTGTCTTGTTGAGAGTGCACCTGAAATTATTATGCATTATGACTAATAGAGCTTGAATATCCCTTATCTGAAATGCTTGGGACCAGAAGTGTTTTAGATTTTTGGGATACCTTGAGGATGGGACCGAAGTCTAAACATGAAATTCATTTATATATCATACACACCTTATACACATAGCCTGTAGGTATGTAAAATTACCCAAAGGTAATTTTATGTTTCCTCTGGGGACACTGAATAAACTGCTGTGCCACTACGTTTTGACCGTGACATGGCACATGAGGTCAGGTGTAGAGTTATCCACTTGTGGGATATGTTGGGGCTGAAAAAGTTCCAGATTTTGGAGCATTTCAGACTTCAAATTTTCAGATTAGGGATGCTCAATCTGTGTTGATAATTATGGCTTAGATAACCTGCGTCTTTAAATAAGGTGAAATCTCATCACATTCAAAATTCTGCATTCAAACACAAGGTAAACTTTCCCTTTTGCATTCATTTAAGATACAGTGATTAAGTACCTACTATGTGTGATATGCTGTCGAAGGATGAAGGCAGAGTATGTGCTGAAAAGAACCTAGATTTTAGATTCAGAAAGATTTTGTTTGAATTTTTTTTTGCTAGTGCCAAATTTACATTGAGCATGAATCTCAATTTCTTTGAGCTGATACTTTCTCTTGGGAACAACAATGCTTATTCTTACAAGATCTTTGTGACTATAAACAGGAGTATCAGGCACATACGTGCTCAAAATGTTGTTTTGTTTGTTGACTTACTTAATAATTACAGCCTCCACTTAAGAGTTGATAAAAGTACATTCACGTAAGGCATAACATTTTAATCTCATATTGTCCTGTAATGCTGGTGAAGGCATTTTAGCTTCATTTAAGTAATAAGAAAATTGAGGCCAAGAGAGGCTAGCATGGCAGGGCCTATGTCAGACATTTCTTCAAAATGAATCCTGGTCTCAAAGACCTTCCTCAGAGGCAATATATTTGCTGATGAAAAAATAGGAAGACCTCTATTATTCCAAAAAAGGACCTACTGACCGGTTGAGATGTCTGATTCCACACATAAACTTGGAGGAAAATATTTCTGACCCATAAATATACAACCGTGCCTCACTATGGCTCCTGTTAATTAATATGAGTGAATTTTGTTGCAGAACTCTAGTATCTCATCTTCCCTCCACAGCCATACCACATTGCCTTTCAGAACAGAGCTTAGCGCATTTGCTACTTGAAGAATCCTTTGATATTGAGATTATTTGAGAAGCAATTAGCATAAACAAATGTTTTCTAACCAGAATGTTATGATTTTCCACCCATGAAGTCATTCTAATGGATCGTGACCAGGGCCTTTACTCAATAGTGTGATATCTGGAGTTGAGAAAACCTCCTAGTCCAAGAAATAATTTTTCTCTTATATGATTATTTAAATTGCTGGTACACTCTCTGATTCTGCAATTAGAGATGAGGTTTGAAATGTAAATATCTGTAGGAATAGTAACCAGTTGACTTAAATTTGCATTAAGACAAGTGATATCAGATTTTTTTCTGAGCAAACACTTAGCTATAGGGAAGAGCACTGAAAACAAACAACCCCACAAAGGTCACGAGGCCATATGGGAGTTGGGAAGGACACTGAGAAGAGTGAGAAGATCTAGTACATACAAGAATCAGTAAAAATATGAATGAGAATAACATTTTTACCCCTTAGAGTGACTTAAGTTTTTTGATAACATCAAGTATTGGCTAGAGTGTGGAAATCTCTCAAGCTTTGCTGATGGGAAGAGTGAATTGGTACCATAACTTCGGAGGACGACTTGGCAGTATATTAAAATTAAATTTCATCACAATACCTTATGAAAGGAGAGTCATACATATGACCAAAGAGATACACGCTCAGATGTGCAATGCATCAGTATTTATTAGAGGGGGGAAATATGGGAAAGAAACCACCTAAATGTCCAGCAAGTGAAGAACGACTCACAAGATAAGGTACATTCATATCATGACACACTAGGTAGCAATTGTAGAGAATAAGGACTATCAATATACATTGTCATGGAAAGATAGCTAATAACTATTGTGATGTTAAAAAAAGATGCTTCTCTCCTTTAACCCCTAGGATATATATATACTTATATATGTTCATATATGCATGGACATGCATGGAAAAATTCTCGAAGGCACAGTCAAACTGGATAATGATGATGGCCTCTACCTCTGGGATTGAAGGTAGTAATTGAGGAATAATTTAGAAAGCAATGCTGGAATTTTTTATTGTAATGTACTCGTGCATTTAATTTAATTATTTTTTTTTTCTTTGAGACAGGATCTCACTCTGTCACCCAGGCTGGAATGGAATGCAGTGGTGCCATCATAACTCTCTGTAACCTCCAACTCCTGGCCTCAACTGATCCTCCTGCTTCCACTTCTCAAGTAGCTAGGACTACAGGCACGCACCACCATGGCTGGATAACTTTTATTTTATTTTTTGTAGAGACATAGTTTGCTATGTTGCCCAGGCTGGTCTTGAACTCCTGGCCTCAAGCAATAGTCCTGCCTTGGCCTCTCAAAGTGCTGGGATTGTAGGCATGAACCACCATGCCCAGCCTGTACTCATGTATTTAAAAAGAGAGAAAATGCACAGTACAACTATTAATACTTGATTGCTAAGACTTCTGAAAATCAAATATGTTCTGAAAAAAATAAATAAGACACAACTAAATACCAATCAATGGACTACATCATATATGGTAAAACTATATGGCAGTGAACCTATCAACAATATATGAATGTGAGAGCTACAAGGGGTCTAAGTGATTTTTGTTTTTAAATAAATTTCATTTTTTTAGAGCAGGTTTAGGTTCACAGCAGAATTGAATAGAAGGCACAGAGATTTTCCATATACCTTCCTATACTCCCACATGTATAACTTTCTCCATTGTTAGCATCCTGCACCAGTGTGGTACATTTGTTACAACTGATGAACCTACCTTGATACATCATCACCAGGAGTCCATAGTTCACATTAGGGTTCACTCTTGGTTTTGTACCTTCTATGGGTTTGAATGAATGTATAATAATGACATATGACATGGAACATCTTTCATATGCTTATTTGCCATCTGTATATCTTCTTTGGGGAGGTGCCTGTTAAGGTCTTTGGCCCATTTTTAAATCGGGTTTGTGTTCTTATTGTTGAATTTTAGGAGTTCTTTTTATATTTTAGGTAACAGTTCTTTATCTGATACATCTTTCACAAATATTTTCTCCCAGTCTGTGACTTCTTTTTCATTCTCCAGCCAGTGTCTTTTGCAAAGCAGAAATTTTAAATCTTAATGAAGTCCACTTTATCAATTTTTTTCTTTCATAGATTATGCCTTTGTTTTTCCTTCTAAAAAGTTGTTTCCAAACCCAATGCCATCAAATTTCCTCCTACGTTATCTTCTAGGAGTTTTATACTTTTGTGGTTTACATTTAGATTGATGATCCATTTTGAGTTAATTTTTGTAAAGGGTGTATGCTCTGGGTCTACATTTATTTTTTACATGTAGATGTCAGTTGTTCAGCACCATTTGTTGAGAAGACTTTCTTCCAATATACTGCCTTTGTTCCTCTTGGAAAGATCAGTTGACTATATTTCTGTGGGTCTATTTCTGGGCTCTATTCTGTTTCTTTGATCTATTTGTCTCTTCTTTCACAAATACCACAGTGTCTTGATTAATGTAAATTTATGGTATGTCTTGAGGTTGGGTAGAATCAGTCCTTCAACTTTGTTCTCTTCCTTCAATATTATGTTGGTTACTTTAGAATCAGTTTGTTGATATCCACAAAATAATTTGCCAGAATTATTTTGACAAATTGAGATTGCATTAAATCTATAGATTTAGTTGGGAAGAACTGACATCTTGGCAATATTGAGTCTTCTTATCCATGAATATGGAATCTCTCTCCATTTATTTAGTTAGTCTTTGATTTCATTCATCAGGGTTTTGTAGTTGTCCTTATATAGATCTTGTACATATTCTGTTACATTTACACCTATGTATTTAATTTTGGGGAGTGTTAACACAAATGCTATTGAGTTCTTCATTTCAAATTCCACTTGTGGCTGGGGATGGTGGCTTACGCTTATAATCCCACAGCTTTGGGAAGCCATGGCAGGAGGATTGCTTGAGTCTGGGGGCTTAAGACCAGCCTGGGCAACATAGTGAGACCCCATCTCTAAAAAATAAAAATTAGCTAGGCATGGTGGCACATACTTGTAGTCCTGGCTACTCAGGAGACTGAGGCAGAAGAATTGCTTGAGCCCAGGAGTTCAAGGCTGCAGTGAGCCATGACTGTACCACTGCACTCCAGCCTGAGCAACAGAGCGAGACCCTGTCTCAAAAAACAAACAAACAAAAACAAATTCCACTTGTTCATTGCTGGTATATTGAGAAGTGATTGACTTTTGTGTGTTAACCTTGTATCCCACAACCCTGCTGTAATCACTTATTAGTCCCGGAAAGTCTTTTTGTGTGTGTCAGTTCTTTTGGATTTTCTACATAGACTACCATGTCATCAATGAACAAGACAGCTTTATTTCTTCCTTCCCAATCTGTATACTTTTTATTTCCTTTTCTTGTCTTAGTGCATTTGCTATGACTTTCAGTATGATATTGAAAAGCAGTGATGACAGGGGATACCCTTGCCTTATTCCTGATCTTGGTGAGAAAGCTTTGAGTTTCTCACCACTAAGTAAGATGTTAGCTGTAGGATTTCTTTTTCGTATTTTTCATCAAATTAAAGAAGTTCCTATCTATATCTAGTTTACTTAGAATTTTTACAACGAATTGGTGGTGAATTTTATCAGATTTTTTAATGCATCTATTGACACGATCATGGGATTTTTCTTCTTAACCCGTTCATGTCATGTGATTATTATATTAATTGATTTTTGAATGTTTAATTGGTTTTGCATACCTGAAATAAATCCCACTTGATTTGGTATGAATTCTCTTTGTACATTTTGGATTTGGTGTGCCAATATTTTGTTGAAGATTTTTGCATCTTGGTTCATGCGAAAGATTTGTCTGTAATTTCTTTTTCTTGTAATATCTTTCCTTAAATATTTGGTAAAACTCACCAGTGAATTCATCTGAGCCTGGTGCTTTCAGTTTTGGAAGGTTATTAATTATTGATTCAATTTCTTTAATAGATAGAGGACTATTCAAATTTCTATTTCTTTTTGTATGAGTTTTGGCAGGTTGTGTCTTTGAAGGAATTGGTCTTTTTTTCTTTTCTTTTCTTTTTTGAGACAGAGTCTTGCTCTGTCACTCAGGCTGGAGTGCAGTGGCATGATCTCAGCTCACTGCAACCTCTGCCTCCTGGGTTCAAGTGATTTTCCTGCCTCATTCTCCCAAGCAGCTAGGACTACAGGCATGCACCACCATGCCTGGCTAATTTTTTTTTTTTTTTTTTTTTTTGAGACAGAGTCTCGCTCTGTCGCCCAGGCTGGAGTGCAGTGGTACAAACTCAGCTCACTGCAAGCTCTGCCTCCCGGGTTCATGCCATTCTCCTGCCTCAGCCTTCCAAGTAACTGGTGCTACCGGTGCCCACCACCACACCTGGCTAATTTTTTTTTTTTTTGTATGTTTAGTAGAGATGGGGTTTTGCCATGTTGGCCAGGCTGCGTAGTATTCTTTTATCATCCTTTTAATGTCCATGGGATTTGTAGTGATGTACTTTCTTTTATTTATCATATTTGTGTCTTCTCTCTTTATTTCCCTAGTTAGTCCAATTACAGGCTTATCAATTTCATTGGTATTTTTAGAAAACCAGATTTTGGTTTGTTGATTTTCATACTAATTTTCTATTTTTAATTTATTGATTAATTTCTGCTCTAATGTTTATTATTTCATTTCTTCTGCCTACTTTGGATTTCATTTGCTCTTCATTTTCTGGTTTCCTAAGGTAGAAGCTTAGGTGATTTATTTTAGATATTTCCTTTTTCCTAATATATGCACACAATGCTATAAATTTCCCTCTGAGCACTACTTTCTCTGCATCCATAAATTTTCAAAACTTTGTCTTCATTTTCATTTAGTTTCAAGTATTTTTAAATTTCTCTTGACATGTCTTCTTTGAACCATGTGCTATGTAGAAATGTGCTTGTTCAATCTCTAAGTTTTTTGGGGGATTTTCCAGCTATTTTTCTGTTATCGATTTTCAGTTTAATTCCCTTTTGGTCTAAGATCAGACATATACTGTATGATTTTTATTCTCATAATTTGTTAAGGTCTGTTTTATGACCCAGAATGTGGTCTCTGTTGGTGAATATTCCAATGTGAGTTTGAGAAGAATGTGTATAGTGGTATTGATGGATAAAGTAGCTTATGGATGTCGATTATATTTAGTTGATTGATGGCACTGTACAGTATCATCCTGAAAACCCCTACTGATTTTCTGCCTACTGGATGTGTCCATTTCAGATACAGGGGTGTTAAAGTCTTCAACTATAATAGTGGATTATCTATTTCTCCTTGCAGTTCTGTCGATTTTTGCCTCATATATGTTTTTAAAAAGATCTCAATTGACTTTGTGGTTCTAGAATCAGGCAACACTTCATTCCATAAATAGAATTAGTGTTCCAATGAGCTGAGAAGAAAAGCTTGGCTTTATAGATAGAGAAGGGCTAAAGAAAGCAGAAGCAAAGAACAAAGAATATATTAATCCTTTCAAAGTTGTTTCTCATAGGGCAGGAACAGGAAGACAGAACAATAGAAAAATAACTAATTAGTTAACGTCAGGTTACTTCCTTTTAGGCTACTGTTTTTTTGTAAGGACTAAAGCAGAGGAAACTTTATTTTCATGTCAATTGGAGATTTAAACTGGCCTATCTGGGAAATCGGCTGTGCTCTCTAGTTCCTGATTTTTGGAAGGTTGGATAGCAGTTCAGGTCTTTTAATGTGGAACTTTAGCATGAGTGACTTCATTTTGATTTTTAGCCGGGTCTGTTGGGGTTTAGTATAGGAGCTTAGTCCAAAACAATGGCTTCTGTAATTTATTTATTTATTTATTTATTTATTTATTTATTTATTTATTTATGAGACGGAGTCTGGCTCTGTCGCTAGGCTGGAGTGCAGTGGCGCCATCTTGGCTCACTGCAACCTCCGCCTCCCGGGTTCAAGCGATTCCCCTGCCTCAGCCTCCCAAGTAGCTGGGACTACAGGCACCCGTCACCACGCCCAGCTAATTTTTTGAATTTTAGTAGGGGGGGGTTTCACCATGTTGGCCAGGATGGTCTTGATCTTCTGACCTCATGATCCACCTGCCTCGGCCTCTCAAAGTGCCGGGATTACAGGTGTGAGCCACCATGCCCAGCCCTATAATTTTTTATTTGACAATTTCTCCCTTTTGGTCATGCTCATCTAGGTTTCTCTCACCTCAGTGAGAGCATGACCAAAATTTAGGGCATCAGGACTACTCTGAATTACCATCATTTTGCCCTTTATAGGCAATGGTGGCCTCCTCATTATCATGTGTTTTCTTTGAGTTTCTGTTTTTCCAGCTGGAGAGATATCATTTGACATTTGGCAGATGGCTGTATGGAAATGTTTAAAACTTTGAGAGGATACAGCGTACCAGAGAGACTACTACTATGATTATCAGGAGGATAATACCAAGAGTTTGAAGTATGTTCCTTAGCCAGAGTCCCCATGAACCGAATCAACTAAAATCAAATGACCAGACAAGGAGTCTACTCATTTTAACCATGTCATCTGCTCTATAATACTCGATGTATTTTATTTACGTGCAAGAAGAAGTGCCATCAATTGCACAGATTCCTCCTTATTTAGTTAGTAGGTAATCTAGCATCCTGGGTTAAATTAAAGTGAGTATAAATAATCTGCAGAAACTACTGATTGTGAAATAGTTACCACAGCATTATGCTGTGAAGTGAAAGAGTTTGTCTCATATATTTTTACATTCTGTTGTTAGGTGCATATATGTTAAGGATTGTTATGTCTTCTTGGAAAAAATAGACCCCTTTATCATTACATAATGTCCTCTATTTCTAATAACTTTCTTTGGTCTGAAGTCTGCTCTGTCTGAGATTAATATAGTTACTACTGCTTTCTTTTGATTAATGTTAGTGTCGTATACCTTCATCTTTCTTTTTTTTTTTTTTTGTAGAGATGGAGTCTCACTACATTGGCCATACTGATCTTGAAACCCTGGCCTCAAGCAGTTCTCCCGCCTTGACCTCCCAAAGTGTTAGGATTATGGGCATGAGCCACTGTGTCCAGCCTACATCCATTTACTTTTAATCTATATGTGTCTTTATATTTAAAGGAACTTTCTGGTGGGGCCCAGTGGCTCATGCCTGTAACCCCAGCACTTTGGGAGGCTGAAGTGGATGGATCACCTGAGGTCAGCAGTTCGAGACCAGCCTGGTCAACATGGTGAAACACCGTCTCTACTAAAAATACAAAAGTTAGCCAGGCATAGTGGTGGGTGCCTGTAAATCCCAGCTACTCAAGAGCCTGAGGCAGGAGAATGGCTTGAACCTGGGAGGCGGAGGTTGAAGTGAGCTGAGATGGCACCACTGCACTCCAGCCTGGGCAATACAGTGAGACTCCGTCTCAAACAACAACAACAACAACAATAAAAGAAGTAACTTTCTTACAGAGACATAGAATTGGGTCTTGGGTCTTGATGCTTTTCTTTTCTTTTTGAGACAGGGTCTCACTGTCACCCAAGCTGAAGTGCAGTGGGCGATCACGGCTCACTGCTGCCTTGAACTCCTGGGCTCAAGCGATCCTCTCACCTCAGCTCCCCAAGTAGCTGGGACTATAGGTACATACCATCATGCCAGGCTAATTTTTGTATTTTTTTGTAGAGATGGAGTTTCGCTATGTGCCCAGGTTAGTTTTCTACTTGCTGCCCTTGTTCTGTGCTCCTGTTTTTGTCTTCCACTCTTTTTCTGCCTTTTGTGGTTTTAATTGAATAATTTTTATGATTCCATTTTCTCTCCTTTATCAACATATCAGTTATACTTGTTTTTAAAGTTTTTTTTTTAGTGGCTGCCCTAGAGTTTGCAGTATACATATTTACAACTAATCCAAGTCCACTTTCAAATAACATTATGTCATTTCTAAGGTAGTATGAGTTCCTTTTAATACTAAAATAATTCTAATTTCTCCCTCTCATTGCTTTTATTATAGCTGTTATTTATCACACTTATACAAGTATAAATAGCCATATACATGCATATACACAATCAAATATGTTGTTGCTATTATTGTTTTGAACAAACTGTTATCTGTTAGATCAATTAAGAATAAGAAAAATAAAAGTTTTTATTTTACTTTCACTTATTGCTTCCCTAATGCTTTTCCTTTCTTTATGTAGATCTGAGTTTCTGACCTTTCTCATTTTCCTTTTCTCTAAAGAACATTCCTTGCAAGGCAGGTCTAATGGTAACAATTTCCTTCTATTATTGTTTGCCAAAGAAAGTCTTTATTTCTCTTTCACTTTTGAAGGATAATTTTGCAGGGTACAGAATTCAAAGTTGGTGAGTTTTTTTTTTCTCTCACCACTTTACAGATTTTATTCCACTCTCTTCTTGCTTGCGTGGTCTCTGAGAGGAAGTTGGAAGTAATTCCAGCCCCATTATCATCTAATGGGACCAACACGGTATATGAAGTCTGTCTTTGACCAAACCACAGTTATATGGTGAATGACTCTATATTTAAGTCCCAATTCAAATTCAACAAAGAATTTACCTAGTCAATGTCTACTTGTTAGTTAGACAAATGTAATACCTTTTATAGTATGCTTCCTCAGGCCCACAAACTGGACATTCACTAGGTGTATGGTATGCCTAATTTTAAGTTAATATGTTCTTAATTACTTCAGAAATGTGTATGATTAATCTCTTAAATCTTGCCACAGAAAAAATTTTTAATTTTCCATGTATTGAATTATGTGTAGACTGATTATATACAATGCATTCAAACAGAAATGTTCTGTTTCTTCAAAATTCCACGCAATTGTCTAAAAATAATTATTTCTAAGAATATAAAACAATATTTTACAAACAATAAGTTCAAAAGATCAGTTGAAATGAGCAATCATTTAAAATATTAAATATTTATTCCCCACCCTCTTTGCTACATTCGTTATTTTTGAGAAGAACATCTAGAAATCTAGAAATCCTTTTCTTTAGTAGCATCAGCAGAAGCTCCTTCTGAACATTTCAGTTGTTTTTTCAGCTGTGCTAAGTGGAAGAAAGGGCCCTTGGAACCAGGTCAACATGGTTTCGAATCCTCTTTCTACTACCTACTAGCTGCGGAAGCTGGGTCAAATTATTTCACTTCTCAATATTCTCTTCAGAAATTGAAGATTATAATTCCTACCTGGAAGGCTTTTGTGAAGATTAAAGGAATAACTATTCCTTTACCTCACAGGTATACAAGCTCCTATGAAAAGCACTTTGCAGGATATCTGACCTGGAAATGTGCTCAGGGTTGGAATGCCATCCTATTCCTTTTGGGTCAGTGCAGTGTTTCCCAACTTGAAAAACAAGCCCGGCACAGTGGTTCATGCCTGTAATCCCAGCACTCTGGGAGGCTGAGGTGAGTGGATCACTTGAGGTCAGGAGTTCGAGACCAAGCGACCAAAATGGCCAACATGGTGAAACCCCAAATCTACTAAAAATTCAAAAATTAGCCAGATGTGGTAGCATGTGCCTATAATCCCAGCTACTCGGGAGGTTGAGGCAGGAGAATTGCTTGAACCAGGAAAGCACAGCTTGCAGTGAGCTAAGATTGCAGCACTGCACTCTCATCTGGGCGACAGAGGGAGACTCTGTTTGAACAACACCAACAACAAACTCTGAAAAGGATTATAGGGTCAAATAAATTTTGAAGAAGAGTATATTACACAGTCTTTTTCTTTGGTATATGAAAATGCACATTAGCATTTATTAAAGACTCTAAGGAGTTTTAATCTACTGTTTCCAGTCTTATTTGAGTACAGATTTTCGTTAATCTCTAGAGAACATAAATTAATGGTTCTGGCGAGCTCAGTTTGGGGAAAACTGGGCCAGAAAATGGGGACGTATGGGTAATGGCTTTAAAGCTCCCGAGAACAGGGTAAAAATTTAGAAAAAAAATAGGGACAGTTTGTGTAGCCATCCATTCCCATTAGAGTTTCCTCCCTTTTCCAATTAGAGTATGGGTCCCTCCGAGGAAGGCTTTTAGACTTTCCCATCAAAGTACCCCTAAAGCAAGGGACAGTGAACACTTATTTTATCATAAAAGCCCATGAGAATCTCCCATGTTACTCCATAAGATATGTTTGTTTAAATTTAAAAATAAAAATTTAATTATTAAAAAGTAAATGATTTAAGTATTTCCTACATACATACACACACATACATATTCCTACACCCATACACAAATGTGCACATATATATACACTTTGTTTCTGATCAAATTTATGTTTCTAGAAGATATGTTATATTTTATGCTTCTTGGATATGTAAATACAGACTCTCTGATGTAACACTGAGCAGCCAGGGGAGGAGTACATGTACCCAACTATAAGAAGCAAGGCCTTAGGTCAGCCAGTCTACAAATGTTGACTGGGTCCTCTAGTCTGGATACTGTTTTAGGGGCTGAGCAAGGAAGCTGAGAGACAGTCTGTGCCTTTAAGGAATTCTTACAATGTTGTGTCTCATGACTGTGTCTGGGATATGTGCTGAGTGTGAGGACGGAAGAAGTGAGGCAGCTGATAAACTCATGGAATGATAAATCAGATAACTTTTAGCACTGACTGATGCTATAAAGAAGTTGCAACAGGGGTAGAGTGACTGATGGAAGCTACTTGAACCAAAGGGACAGGGAGCTCTTTAATGATGAAACATTCAGGTTGAAGCCCACTGCTGTGGTGTGAATGTGCCCCCCACAAATCCACACATTGAAATCTTATGCCCCAATGTGATATCTTAGGAGGTGGGGCCTTTTGGGAGGTGATTAGGTCACAAGAGCCCTCATTAATGGGATTGGGGCCCTTATAAAAGGAGCTCAAGAGAGAGCTCTTACCCCTTCTGTTTTGTGAGCACATAGCTAGAAGGTGCCATCTGTGAACCAGGAAATAGCTCTTCGCGAGACACCAAGTCTGTCTGCACGTTGACCCTTGACTTCCCAGCCTTCAGAACTGTGAGAAACAAATTTCTCTTGTTTATAAGCTTACTAGTTTCTGGCATTTTGTTCTAGAAGCCCAAAGGGACTAGGACATCCACTGATAAGATGACATGCAAAGGTTTGAGAGAAGTGCTTTCTAAGTTGAAGGCAGAGCACCTGCAAAAGCTAGAGGCTGAGAAGAGGCTGGGCATGCGTCTTCCTTCGAATTTCTTATAATAGACCCTGAGATAAAGACTGAGTGCAGGTAGTTTATTCGGGAAGTCACCCCAGGAAGCACCAGAGAGGAAATGGAGAAGGCGAACACAGAGAGAGGAAAGCCAATAAAGGGTATGTTATAAGTAAGTTACTGCTGTGGATGACGGAGGCTCATTTCCCCTGGGGCCCTGGGGCTCCTTTGATAAACCACTTGGAACTTAACTCTGGATCATCCTACCAGAGACCAAGAGGCTAGGCTATGTATCTGCCTTCTCCCCTATCTCACTGGTTGAGTATAATTCTTGGGTGTTAAGCCCCAGCACTTCTAGGTTGTGCCTGTGGAGGTCAAGCAAACCCCTGAAGAAAGCCCTCAGGCAAACACAAAAAGAGACACAGTGCTAAAGATGAGAAACTGTCAGAATGCTGAAAACTCTTCAACTCCAGGCAGGATAAGGATAGGCCATCAACAGTGTGTGTCTTCTACAGAATCTAACTGAAAGTTAACATAGGCCAGGCGCGATGGCTCATGCTTGTAATCCCAGCACTTTGGGAGGCCGAGGTGGGTGGATCACCCGAGGTAAGAAGTTGGAGGCCAGCCTGCCAACATGGTGAAACCCCGTCTCTACTAAAAATACAAAATTAGCCAAACGTGATGGCGTGTGCCTATAATCCCAGCTACTCGGGAGGCTGGGACTGGAACCCAGGAGGCAGAAGTGGCAGTTAGCCAAGATCGCACCACTGCATTCCAGCCTGGGTGACAGAGCGAGACTCCATCTCAGAAAAAAAAACAACAAAAAAAAACAAGATAGCTAACTTAAAGCTAACATAATTGGAGCATACTGGGGGGAACATGGAGGGAGATAAATTCAGAGAGGGAAGCAGAAGCCAGATGATGTGTAACTTTGCCTTTTTAAAGTCCACTTGCAATGGGTAGCCATTGAAGGGTTTAAGTGGAGAAGTGGTCTGATATGATTAAGCTTCGGAAAGATCACTGTGGATTTTTTGTGGAACACAGCCCATAAAGAGGCCTAATGAGAGTGAGCAAGATAGATTAGGAAGCTTTTGTAGTAGTCTGGGCAAGAGATTAATTGGGTTCGGTGGTTAATATTAGTCCTCATCTTAATCTATAAGAAGTATTTGGCACAACTGATCACTTCTTCCTTTTGAAACACTCTCTTGCCTTGGCTTCCAGAATACCACTTTCTTTTGATTCTTCTACTATCTCTCTGGGACTCTTACACAGTCTTCTTTCTTGGAGTGCTCCAGGGCTTGGGCCTGTAACATTTTCTCTATTTTTATATACTCCCTAGGTTATCTCATACAGTCTTATGGCTTTAAATACTACGGACACCCGCAAGTCTTTCAAATGATATCTCTAGCCCAGAACACTCCTTTGAAGTCCAGAGTCATTTATGTTACTACCGCCTTCATCATGATTTGGGTGTCTGGTTGACCTTACCCTTAGCCTTGCAAATGGTGGTAGAGATAAATGTTGTAGCAGTAGAGCGGGTGAAAGTGGTTAATTGATGAAACATTTTGGAGGTGGAACCAACAAGACTTAACGATGGATTAGATGAGGGTGAGAGAGGAATCTAAGATGGCAACTCAGTTTTGACCTGAACAACTGGTTAGATGGTGGTGCTATTTACTGAAATCAAGAGAAGTAGATTTGGTAGAGAAAATCGGCGGTTCTCTTTTTTTTTTTTTTTTTTTTTTGAGATGGAGTCTTGCTCTGTTACCCAGGCTGGAGTGCAGTGATGTGGTCTAGGCTCACTTCAACCTCCCCTTCCCCAGTTCAAGTGATTCTCCTGCCTCAGCCTCCCGATTAGCTGGGATTACAGGTGTGTGCCACCTGATTTTTTTATTTTTAGTGGAGACAGGGTTTCACCATGTTGGCCCAGCTGGTGTTGAACTCCTGAACTCAAGTGATCTGCCAGCCTCAGCCTCCCAAAGTGCTGGGATTACAAGCACGAGCCACTGCGCCCAGCATGTTCTCTTTTGACTATATTATGTTTGAGATACCTGTTAGGCATCCAGATGGGATGTGTGAGATATTTGAGCACTCCTTTTAAAGGAGAGATTACCTCATCCATTCACTCATATCTATATTTTAAAAGGCAAGGTAGAATTTTACAAAGATGCAGCCCATATAAAAGCTCACAGTTTCTCTCTGTATATTGGGACTAAAGAGTTGAAGAACAGTTATCTAACCATCAAACAAATGAAAGGAGTGGAGAACCATCTGGTCTGATAAACCTCCTCTGTATTATATCCTAAAACATTCACAGTCAGGTTAGCAATTGAAAAGGCTAGACAAACATTGTCAAATAGACTTTAGTATATAAAAAAATCTACTATAGCCAAGTCAATCCTTTTTAAATCCCTTGCTCAAATCCCTCCAACGACTTCCATCCCACTTAGAATAAAAGACCTTACTATGTCTGATCTGGCTGTCCCTAATCCGGCCCCCGCCCACCTTTTCACCTCCTAACATAACCCCTTTGCTCCCTCAACTCTGCCCACAATGACTTTTTTTTTTTTTTTTTTTTTTTTTTTTTTGAGACGGAGTCTCTGTTGCCCAGGCTGGAGTGCAGTGGCACGATCTCGGCTCACTGCAAGCTCCGCCTCCCGGGTTCACGCTATTCTCCTGCCTCAGCCTCCCGAGTAGTTGGGACTACAGGCGCCTGCCACCACATCCGGCTAATTTTTTGTAGTTTTCAGTAGAGACCGGGTTTCACCATGTTAGCCAGGATGGTCTCGATCTCCTGACCTCGTGATCTGCCCGCCTCGGCCTCCCAAAGTGCTGGGATTATAGGCATAAGCCACCGTGCCAGGCCTATGACTTTCTTACTCTACCCTAAACACTCCAAGCTGCACACTCAGAGCCTTTGCCCTTCTTCCCTCTGTTTGAAATTTTCTTCCTTCCAGATGTGTGAGCTTTCTCCCTACCCTCATTTTGGTCTTGCTCCAATGGTTCCTGCACAGGAGGTCCTACTAAGGCCATCCCATGTGAAATGTCTGACTCTGTCGTTCTTTATCCTTTTATTTTATTTTTGTTCATAACTTTTACCACTACTTAAGCTCAGTCTAAATATGTGTTTGCTTTGTAGTCGTCTCTCTCATTAGCATATAGGTATCAATAGGCTAGGGGCTTTACTTTGTCTGTTTTGTTTAATGCCGTATCCCCAGATTCTATTACATTGCCTGACACATAATAGGTACTTGGTAAAGGATTTAATTGAATAAATAAATGAATGATTCTTTTTAAACGTATGCTATCAAATATTTCTTATGTGGCTATAGAATGCTATATAATAAATATTTGATGGGCAGGAGAAAAATGCCATGATAGGAAATCTCAGAGCCAACAATGTCAGAGCCCAGATTTAAAGATCCAGGCAAGCAGGAACTGTAATCAGCATCAAGGAAAACGTTCCAAATTTAGCAGATCTTTACCAGCCATTCAAGGAAATGCTCCAGTGTGTGATTTGGTGGGGGTCCAGGCAGGGGGAAGTGAGAATGGCGATAATCATGTTATGTAGACTTTTGAGACTAGATCTCACACAAAGTAGAACAATCAAGGACCTAATTATCAGACCTGGGGTATATATTAAACCAATGTTTCTTAAACTTTGTTATACATTAGAACCAACTGCAGAGTTTTAAAACTCTCCATGATCCATTGCACCTCATACCAGAAAAGTCAGAGTATCTGGTGATGGGACCTAGATATCGGTGCATAATTCCAAATGCAGTCAAGTTTGAGAATCAAGGTACTAGACTTTGCTGTTCAAAGTGTGGTCTCCTGGCTGGGCATGGTGGTTCATGCCTGTAATCCCAGCATTTTGGGAGGCGGATTACTTGAGGTCAGGAGTTCCAGACCAGCCTGGCCAACATGGTGAAATAAGGCAGGAGAATTGCCTGAACAGGGGAGGCAGAGGTTGCAATGAGCCCTGATAGGGCCACTGCACTCCAGCCTGGGCAACACAGCAAGACTCTGTCTCAAAAAAAAAAACAAAAGAAAAGAAAAAAGAAAAAAAGGTCGGTTGGTTCCAAACTGTAAATAAGCTGGAGGCAGTGAGGGTGCTGGGGCCAGTGAGTGACATGATTAAATCTGCATTTTGGACTCATATTGGAAAGGTAGAAATTTTTGATGCACTCTTGAAAAAATCAATATGAGGATAGTGCAAGAATGAGAATAAGTGAGATTTTTTTCACTGTTCTTTAGTATTAATGTATTTCCACAGGTCTCATAAAATCAGGTTTTGTAGCTTTGTATTTTAATCACCCAAATATTTAAAACATCATTTAAAATTAGGAGACTATGTAGAATCCAGCAGTAGATTAGAAATTGTTTTGCTTGGTTGGCTTTGTTAAGATTCTGCTAAATTCTCTTCTTCAGAAATATAACTTTTTATTTCCATATCAATAGCATAGTTGACAGGGTTTTTGCCACTTCATATAATTATTTTTATGATTGCAAACTTTAAACTTGTAGCCTATTTTACATATTTTTGAAAAATATTGGTATATTTAAAAATTCCTTTAGGCTGCTAATCAAGCCCAATATATAACTCCACATGCATATCACCTCATTTTAAATGCATGTGCTGGTTTCATTGTGGAAAGTTTAAAATTCTAGGAAAACTGAGGCATAAAAGAAACTCGAAGGTCATACGAGGAATTCGATTTATGATGGAAATAACCACTTTTCCTATTACAAAGCGTTCTATCATATGTATTTCACCTTTTTTAAAAAATTGCAGTTGGACTTTGATCTAGTAAACTATAATCTCTATGAGATTGGTTCAGACTCTAGGGCTTCCCTCAGTTCTGGGCATGGAGTAGGCGCTCAAAAAGTATTCGATGATTAAATGAACAAAAAGTTATTAGCTGAGAGGAGTCAGCCTTGTCACTGCCCACTCCTCTGGATGGGGATTGCTCTTGGCTGATGGGAGCTGCCTTTCCTGGAGAAGGCTGGGAGTCTAGACTTTTGAAACCGCAGCTTTGCCTTGCTTTCTCTCCACTGCCTTATTCAGCTAATGTCCCTGCCTTACAGGTGTCTCCTGCCAGCACTCTCTCAATATGTCACTAAAATGCCTATCTCAGCTCTGCTTCTAGGAAATTTGTCCTAAAACACTAGATATATGTATGTGCAATTATTATGTATTATATATGTATATGTGTATGTGTATACATGTATGCGTGTATATATATGCCTATATATATTCATATATACATATGGATATGTACACACACACAGAGTTTTCCAAAGTTTTTAGCCTGTCCTACAGTAAGAAGTACATTTTACATTATGATTTAGTATAAAGGATTAATAAAAAATTAGGCTGGACATGGTGGCTCACACTTGCAATCCCAGCACGTTGGCAGGCTGAGGTAGGAGGATCACTTGAGGCCAGGAGTTCAAGATCAGCCTGAGCAACATAGCAAAACCCAATCTCTATTGTATATATACATATGTATACACACACAAACACATACATGCATGCACATACATATGTATACATATATCTACATATATACACACACACACATATATATATATTCATTCATTCATTTAACAACAAATATTCCTCTGTTGCCTGTTATGATCCAAGCACTATTCTATTTGATAAGGAAACAGTAGTGCATATGGAATTAACATTCATAATATAAAACTTTACCATGTGTTATGCAGGCTGATACATTCTATTTTATTCTAATCTTTTATTTTCAAAAATAATCTGTTCTATTCATTTTTTTTGTAAAAAATGCTGCTCATGACCCACTAAATAGATTTAACAATGTGCTTCAGAGTTGTAACCATTAGTTTGAAATTACTGCCTTAGATAGTGTCACATCTGATTTTATAAGGTATAGGGATGTTTTTGTTAATACCTTCAGGCATTCAATATGATATAATATTTAACACTAAGGAAAAATATATTTAACTGCCATATGCATGGTATTATCATCTTCCTCTTTGAAGGCTGTTAGGATTCAACCTTTATTTTTATTACTATTTCTTTTCAAAATACCCTTTTCATCTTCTTCAAGTAGAAGTCAATAAATGAAGCTTTTGCCCTATGTCTAAACTGTCAAGGTCTCTAAGAGAAATGTGCTTTAAAGATGTAGGAGTTAATGGTCACTCTTGCACTATAAATTCTATTGGCAGATACTCTACTAGCTGGTAGGTATAAGGATGACTTTCTCCTTGAAAACTCTAATGATACTTGGGAATAATATACAATCTGTGATTCAGGTACTATCCTCTAAATGTAAGAGCTTTTAAATAATCTTAAAACCTATCTAAAATAAATCACATTATTTCTTGTCATTTCTTAGAGAAGTAAAGAAATCTAATACAGTTCATAAATATTTGTAAAGTAAAACAACTTTAGATTTTTTTGCCTAAAAAATTCATTCTCTGATTTGAGAAGAGGTTATAACATATGTATGCCATTTGATTGATTTAGAAGTGAGAAAGTTCTGTTTTCCCTAAATATTCTGCTTGGAGAGAGGTTGGAAAAGCCAAGACTGAAGCAACTGTGATGGTGGAAAGAAAGCATTCTCTTCAGCATCACTTTCATTTAAAAACTAATTTGCTGAGGAAATAGGTAGTTTAGGGCTTGCTCATGGTTTCAGTTTCCTGATCTGGTAAATGGGATTATAATCTCAAGTTCCTCACAGGGTTGTTGTGAGAAAAAAAATATGTTAACACATTGAGTGACTGGCTCATTGTCACTCAACAGACACTTAGTAAATGTTGATTTATACCAATCAAGAGTTATCAAGGCTGGACATTTAGTTAGCTGGTGAGAGATGCCACAGGACCATAAGAAAATATTACTAAGTATCCACTGTGACTGCTTAACACGCTTACTGGAACTTACACACCCAAATGATAGCTCTGAGAGGGCACATGTAGAGCCCAGTAATGATGTCCTCACTCTGAACATCTTCAATTCTCCACTTTTGAAGTTGCCCTCAGAATACATCTTCTTACTTACGTTTTGTGACTAATGTTATTTAGTTTCAATATTATTTACCTAGCTGGCTCTCCACCTTTCTCATCAAGCTTAGATCTCAATGACTTTGAGTGGGTCCAAGAGTCTAATTCAGCCTTGAAAGATTAATATGTATATATTTTTTCAATGTGATGCAGGACCTGAAAGTGACATTGAAAGAGCAGCTCCAAAAAATGCTGTGATTGGCTGTAATGAATATGATTGTTAGACTATAAGCCTGGCTTTTCAGGAAGCCAAGAAGATACAAACCACTGATGGTGATTCTTGAATCAACTAGTCAAGGATGGCTCCTGACTGCTCAGGATCTAAGCACAGCAGTGGGCCATGGCCAGGCCGTGGCATCTTGTGCTGAGCTGAGGCCAGGAATATCCAAATTTGGGAGCTTGTGGCATTCTAGAGCTTCAGAGGATCTCTCAAAGTCCCCTGCTTTGACTATTTTAGCTGAGATTTGCCTGGAATTATAGTTCTGATCCAGTTCAAGCTGTCTGTCTTACTGTTTTCAATTTGCCCACACTTCTCAGTCTGCTTCCACTCAGAAAATGATACAGTTCCAGAATGATCATACAAAAATTATTATATTTAATCTTTCTGAGCCTCAGCTTCTTCATAGCGAAAATAGAGGTAATAATAGTACATTTTAGTAGGATTGTTGTAAGATTACATAAAATAATGAAAATAAAGGGCTTAATGGAGTACTTGGCACATAGTAAACTCTCAGTAAATGATAGCTATTATTATTATTATTATTCATAGCAGCAAATATGGCTCAACCTACCTCAGTGTCCAGCTCAATGACTTGGAAAGTCAGCTCAATTAAAGGCCTGTCCCTCTTAGATTTACCCAAGAGTTGACGCTGCACAACTACTCTGGGGCAAGGAACCTTTTACAAAGTGTCTGCAGTTCAGATTATGGGAAAAGACACAGGCATGAAGGGCAGCAAGTTAGTTGGATAAATCGAATATATACATTTAAGTATGTGGCTTTTAAAGAAAATGTTCATGGGCCTTTATACACGCATTTGCTATGGAAATATGGTTTTGGTTTTCATGACTTCTGAATCCATTATCCATTTCTAGAATAACAATAATAATAGTAATAATAATAATAATAGCTAACATTTACTGAAAATTACTAGGGGTACTACAAAAACCCTTTGAAGTGGGATGTGTACCTGGCTTGGCATAACTATAGTGAATAAAGTATTGAAGCAAAAAGAGCGTATCTAGCCCCTCTCCTTATTTTTAACTCAGCTGTCCCCACCTACCCTCCACCCACACCCTTTACCATTCTGGTGTTCACGAATGTATAAGACGTCATGAAACTCTAACTGCCAATATTCTCCTCCCACTGGTAAAGTATAGGTACAAATGCTTTTATACACACATCAGCAAATATTTATAAAATGCCTGTTCTGAGGCATTGGTCAAAGGACTGAAGTAGAACATTCCTTTACAGATCATCTAGTCCAGAGGCCTCAGAGTGTCTCCCACATCCACCGCCCTGGCCAGTTGACTCTGTTACAGTGAATAATCTTTTCAGCTAAACTGCCCTGTGTGTTTTTACATGTTTTACATGAGGATAGCACTTGTCCTGTTTTATAGCTTATGTGAAAGTACAGCATTCAGGCCAGGCGCGGTGCTCACGCCTGTAATCCCAGCACTTTGGGAAGCCGAGGGGGGCAGATTACCGAATGGTGAAACTTCGTCTCCAGAAAAATACAAAAATTAGCTGGGTGTGGTGGCTTGCGCCTGTAATCCCAGCTACTTAGGGGGCTGAGGTGGGAGGACTGCTTGAGCCCGGGAGGTTAAGGCTGCAGTGAGCTGAGATCTCACCTCTGCACTATAGCCTGGGTGACAGGAGTGAGACACTGTCTCAAAAAAAAAAAAAAAAAAAAGGATAGAGTTCATTAAAGCAAAAGTTCATGTTCACTGATTGGTAGCTACACTACGATCTTTGTCTTAGGTGTTGTTTGTTGGTCTTTGATATTTCCCAGGCAAGGTGTGGAAAAGGGTGGAGTAGTTCTAGGGAAGTACTGCTAGAAAATCCGGCTGGAAAGCAACCAGTTCCTGATGGGACTTTGTGACAGAGTGTTGAAGCCCCTGTGTTTTGGGTCTCAGGTTCCTGCAGCCTAACACAATTTGTAATCATTCAGTAGGTGTGTCACTTGGGATTGTTACTGTGTCGCCGAGGAAAAATATAGCTGAGATTGCTGCAGGCTAGTCACTCTTCAAAGGCAAATGAAAGAATGAAAATTCCTCTCTGACAGCTTTTTAAAATAAGGAACTTTTAACTCTATATAGTCCACAATTCAACTTGTGCCAAGTATGCCATTATTTTTAAGTGTGGTTTGTTCTAAAGATGCTTACTGCCAATAAGAAGTTTGGGTTGCTGGTGCAGCTTCTGTTTTAATGTAGACTATTTGATGTTGGTGGTTTTGTTTTTCAACTTTCTAGGTAAGAGCACCACAAAGAATGCAACTGTAATGTAAAGAAAAGGCAAAATTTTAATACTTTGTTGAAGCATATTGGAAATGTCTCTTCTAAAGGGGTAAGACAGCTTAAGAATTGGTTTTTCCTAGAGAATAAAATGAGGCTCAACTCTCACGACATGAATTTGGCAGCCTTACAGTTTCTTACCGTAAGTAAAACACCACTGATAACTGCTCCAGTCCTCAAAGACTGGAGAAAACCGACAGCTTTACAGAAATGATAGAGTATCTAACACAACTTTTCTTTATCCATTAACTCGAGGAAGAAAAAACATATAAGGAAGAAAAATACCTATTTTCCTGGTCACCCAACATACCCCTTATTTCTCTTTGTCACGTGTTAAATATTTTGTAATGAAAATCTATTTTTACAAATAAGGGCAAGGAAATTTAGAGGAGAGAGGGAGGGAGGGAGGAAGATATGGAAGAGGGAAAAAGGGAAGGAGGGAGAGGGAGAGAAGGTGATGTGTCTCTTGCTGGTATTTCTATGTTCTTAGTATTTTCATTAGGTTTTCTCCTGATAAGCATTCTGTCTCATTCAGGAAATATATTACACTGAAGGAGCTTTTTCATTTCACTCTCCCGAGTCTTGGTTTCTTTATCCTTTAATGATGATAATGCTTGTTCTGTTTCAGAGTGAAGGTGTTGGGATTAATTGTATATTATAGATAAAAGTGTTTTGAACTCTCCCAGAAAGACACAGCACAAGGTATTCCTATTGTCATGATCACCAAAGAGACTCTGTACTTTGCTCTTACTGCTTCTTAGCTTCCCAGTGTCTAGACAAAGTATAAGCTTAATGATGGATGTAAAATAATAGAGCTGCACAGCAACTCAATGCTTGTCTCATTCAGCCTCTTCTTTTATACGGAATTGGAGAGTGGGGCTTAGAGACATTACATGAGTTTGGGGGGTTGCCATACTTCACAGTCAGTTTCCTTAACTGGGAGGGGATTTCAAGGTTATACAGTTAATTCTTCTCCATATATGCCTATTTTCTTTATGGCTTGAACTATTTAAACTTGAACTACAGTTTTTATTGTAAAGTTTCTAAAATTGACATCTCTATCTCTGACCAGTATGTTCTCCAATCTCATACTTCTATTTGTTTTCACAACGTCAGCAATTAGATAACTGTATTACTTTTTTATTTTTGGGGGGGTGGGGCAGTGGCACAATCTTGGTTCACTGCAACCTCTGCCTCCTGGGTTCAAGTGATTCTCATGCCTCAGCCTCCGAGGGTAGCTGGGATTACAGGTGCGGGCCACCACACCTGGCTAATTTTTGTATTTTTAGTAGGGATGGGATTTCACCTTGTTGGCCAGGCTGGTCTTGAACTCCTGGCCTCAAGTGATCTGCCTGCCTTGGCCTCCCAAAGTGCTGGGATTACAGGCGTGAGCCACCGCACCCGGCCAGGTAACTGTATTACTTTTAATGGCAAGAACCGCAATTACTTTTGCACCAACCTAACAGTTTCATAGCGCTTCCATAATAAATACCACAAACTGGGCAGCTTAAAACAACAGAAATGTATTCTCTCACAGTTCTGGATAACAGAAGTCTGAAATCCAGGTATTGGTGTCCCTTTGAGGCCTCTGGGAGACTGTTCTTCCCTGCCTCTTCTTAGCTTCTGGTTGTTGTGGATGGTCTTCGCTACTCCTGGGCTTACTGCTGCATTGCTCCAATCTTTGCCTCCATCCTCACGTGGCCTCCTTCCCTGTGTGTGTCTTTGTGTCTCCAAATCTTAGGAAGATATCAGTTCCCACCTTAAAAAGATATCAGCTGGGCGTGGTGGCTCACACCTGTAATCCCAGTATTTTGGGAGGCTGAGGAGGGCCAATCATGAAGTCAGGAGTTCCAGACCAGCCTGACCAACAAGGTGAAACTCCGTCTCTACTAAAAATACAAAAATTAGCCAGCTGTGGTGGCGCACGCCTGTAATCCCAGCTACTCAGGAGGCTGGGGGAGGAGAATCGCTTGAACCTGGGAGGCAGAGGTTGCAGTGAGCCGAGATCACGCCACTGCACTCCAACCTGGGTGACAGAGCAAGACTCTGTCTCAAAAAAAAAAAAAAAAAAAAAAAAAAGGAAGATATCAGTCATTGGATTTAGGGCCCATCCTGACCTAGTACGATCTCCTTTTAACTTCATTACATCTGCAAAGACCCTATTTCCAAATATAACCACAGTTACAGGTACCTGGGGTTAGGACTTCAACATATCTTTCTCAGGGACACAACTCAACCCACAACAATAACCTATTCTTATATTAAAATCAACATGGCTAAAATCAACCTCATCCCAGTCTTTTAAAATTGACCACATTTCTGTGTATAGCACCACTAATCTTGAAGTCTTCTAATTTAGGAAACAGAGACAATTTTTAAATCTTCTATCACACTTATGCTCCATATTTAATTTGTCTTGAAGTTCTCTTGTTTGTTCTTTGAAATATCTGTCAATGTTTTGTAACTTTCATTGTTACTGCATCTCCCCTGGTCCAAACTTTCAGTTCCAAGTTATGGCTGTTGATTCTAGTGTCTCCCTTATATAGTCTCTTCCTACTCAAAATATGTCCAAGTGCCAAAAGCATCAGTATCAGCTATAAGCTTAGAGCAATAAAGAATTGTTGCTCCACCCCAGACCTGAGTCTTATTTGGAATCAGAATCTGCATTAAGATCACTAAGTGATATTCATTAAAATTGAAAATTCTGATGTGGCTCAGAGTAACATTGATGACCACTTAATAAAATTTCCCAAATGCCCAATATGTTGGACATTTTTACAGTTGCTTCAAATTCTGTCCCTTTCCAGATTCATTAAATGAATTAAATCATATATGTAAAATGAAATATCATGTCAGAATAGTAACAAAATTAACAATGATGTTTAAGGTCACTAAATAAATGGAAAAACATGCAGGATATGTTGCTAATTTAAAAATGTAGGTTTTGTTGTTGTTTTTAAGAGACAGGGTCTCGCCCTGTTGCCCAGGTTGGAGTATGGTGGCACAATTATAGCTCACTGTAACCTCAAACTCCTGGCCTCAAATGATCTTCTTCTCTTTGCCTCCCAAAGTGCTAGGATTACAGGCATGAGCCACTGTGCCTGGTCCCCCAGAAACATAGGTTGTTTTTTTTTTTGAGACGGGGTCTTGCTCTGTTGCCCAGGCTGGAGTGCAGTGGTGCGACCTTGGCTCACTGAAACTTCCACCTCCCAGGTTCAAGTGATTCTCCTGCCTCAGGCTCCTGAGTAGCTGGGACTACAGGTGTGTGCCACCATGCCCAGCTAATTTTTGTATTTTTAGTAGAGACAGGGTTTCACCACGTTGGCCAGGATAGTCTCTATCTCTTGACCTTGTGATCCGCCAGCCTCGGCCTCCCAAAATGCTGGGATTACAGGCATGAGCCACCGAGGCCGGCCAAAAAAAAAGGTAGGTTTTAAAGGACCCACGGTGTCATATTTTGGACACATATATATACATAAGACCAGTGGAATAATGGACAATATTAGTGCACATTTCTTGTGCTGTTGATTTGGATGAGTCATCTCCATTATGATTTACTTCCTACAGTGAACACATATTAGTTTTGTAATGATGAGAAAAAAAGTTATCATTAAAAAAATCCTAGCTTCTATCCTAGCTATCCACAGTTTTACTCCTCTACTTTTTAAGATGGATTGGCTATGTTTGGAATTGGATAGGACTTCAAATGATAACTGAAGAGGGAGAGGCTTTCAACCTACGGTGGAACCACTCATTACTGCAAGTCACCAAGGGAAAAATTGTAAATATATGATAAACTACAACCAGGAGCAGAGGAGGAAGTGAGGGAGTCAAGCTGTGTCTTTGATCCAGATAGCAGCATGACTTTGCCCCTCCATTTGTTCAGGCTAAAGTCAGATTATTAATTTTCTATTGCTGCATAACAAATTACCTCAGGCTTAGAGGATTAAAATATAGAGGCATCTGTCATCTCACAGGTCTGCCGATGAAGAATCCAGGCATAGTTTAGACAAGTCCTCTTCTTAGGGTCTAACAGGCTGTATCTGGGTGTCAGCTGGGCTGCAGTCTCATCTGGAGACTCAACTAAAGAAGAAAGAATCCACTTCCAAGCTCATTTATGTTGTTGGAAAATTCATTTCTTTCCAGCTGTGTAACTGAGAGCTCTGGTTTCTTACTAGTTGTGAATTAAAGGATGCCCTGAGGCCTTAGGCACCACTTGTATTCCTTGGCACTCCTCTCTTTGTAGGGAGTTCACAACATGGCTTCCAGGACAGCAGAAAAATCTCTCTTTCCAGTCTTCTAAGATGGAATCTTAGGTGGGAATGACAACCTACAACTTTTTCTGTGTTTTGCTGCTTAGAAGCAAGTCAGAGTCCTGCATATGCTCAAGGGCAGAGAGAGGTCATAACACTGGGGCATGGAGACCATGGGAGCCATCTCGGAATCTGCCTACCTCACAAATCAAAATACACTGAGTAGTCTCCAAGAAACTGAAAAAGCAAGGAAGACAGACTTTATCCCCAAAACTAGTCCACTCCCTCCCCAGGCCATTTCAGAGAGGGGCTGCTCATCTAGATGGCCAAAGAGAGGAAAGCACTTCAGCTTCCAGAAGTCAGAAAAACCTACAAAAGGACACAGCCACATATATAGCAAAAGCACCATGATATGGGGGAAAAAGACACAACACTTCTGCCACACTCCTGTTGAGATTCTGACGGAAAAGTCTGGAGTACAACCTTGGCATTTCCATTATTTCAAAGTTGATTCTGATGAGCTGCTCGGTACTTCCTAACACTCGGAAGGCTTTGCCTTTTCTATTCACATTTGGCCCTGCTCTGCTTCCCTGTTCATTGGAGGCCTTGTCTGATGATTCCAGTGAATACTAATTTCTTCCTACCCTGAACTTATACATTTGAAAATCTACTTATCTATATTACCACACAGGTTAGTATGTTTTTGAGTTCTCTTTCATATGTTTTGGATTTTTCTCCTCAACTAAACTGTTCCTTTTCCAAGGGCAGAATTCTTCTCTCCTATTATTCTAAAGCAGATTGTTGGGTATATCACAGTTATATAATTTAGTTTCCTTAATTGGTTAAACTAAAAAAATAGAGTCAGAGAACAGGTAGAGTTTTCATTGTGGTACCTGGATTCAGAAAACTATGTTTTAGATGAGACTATACTTGGAGATAATATGTTATGGTGGAGTGTTCCTGAATTTTAGATATTCATGTACACACTAATTAATATTTTGCCATATTTGTGTATTACATGTGCTTTCATTTACACAATATTTTTCCTTAAATTTACTTTTTTACTTGACCTAAACCTAAATAATAGAATCCATAAAACCATGTACTTCATATGCTAGTTGAACATCTTACATTTTTAAATTTCACATGCAAAAATGAATTATGTATTATGTACATTCTACTTTTTTTTGTATTTGCATGTGAAATTTAAAAATGTGAGATGTACCTACTGTACCTATGTACCAGTATTGCCTATGTATTGCCTACAACTATATCTTGTTCCACCAATAGTGTGTATACAACTTGTTGGGAGTTACTTCTATGGTGCAAAACATTTCTAGTCTCAGAACCTGGCCCTCGTCTTTCAGATCTCAGCCCTCTGAGCCTTAAACCATAGTATAAGGATAATAATGGTAACAGCTAGTGTTTATTATCAAGTACTAGGTAAAGTTCTAAGTTCTTTGTATGTATTCATTCACTAAATCACCAAAACAACCGTTACTTACTATCCTCTATTTTTTTTATAGAGGCACAGAGAAGCTAGGTAACTTGCTCAAGGTCACACACCTGGTAAACAAGGATCAGGGATTTGAACCTAGACAGTCTGACTCCAGAGTCTGTTTCCTTAATTACTTCATACAGTGCTTCCCTGGTCTAACCTGGTATTATGAGGATTAAATGCAAAACAAAACATCACACACACACACACACACACACACACACACACACACACATCCCTCTTTTAGCACCAGACTTAATTTATAGAAATAATACAAATTAATAATCTTTTTAGAAGACATATCACTGTATGTTATTTCATCCTCTCATGAGGATCACAAAATGGTATTATATTACTCTTTAAACCCCAGACTGGGTAAGTCTGAGGCCTCATTGAGGCAACTAAGAAAACTTCAGACAATTTTCCAGTGGGGTTAGGGAGCAGAAGTGCATCTGATTTGTGGAATTTTACATTGATCCCTGACACAGGAAAGGTGGCTTAAATTGACCTTCCTGAAAGTTTGCAGGTCGTGAAGACCAATTAGTTGCTATGGTGTCAATAAGTGCAAATTGCTGTAGGTTGTTGGCGAATAGGGAAATCTCCACTGGGTCAGTGCCCAGGGCAATGGGGTACTAAAGGCACAGCAGGTGGTTTGAAGGCAGACACCTTAAAAAAAAAAAAAAGCCACAACTGTGCTGGACTTTGGTGTTCCACCCATAAACAGTGATATGTTCCAGCTCCTTTCTCAGTCTCTGCATGTATATCAAGGTGCTGATCTCAGCTGATACATCACTGTGTGGTCTGAATTAATTTTATTCTAAGGATTATATTCTCTTTAGACATGGTACAGCAATTGAGATTAGACCAAATTGCTTATTCTGTGGAACTCTGGATTATCAGTAAAACATCAAGATTTGACTAATTAATGATCCAAACAGTCTTCATTTTAAAGGATTCCATTTTAGAGTTAACAGAAAAGAAAAGAGATAATCTCTGAGTGGAAATGTGGAAACCAAATGTTCAGCCTTTTTTAAAACCCAATTCAGAACTCAACCTAGACATGCCATTATGTTACAGTAACAGTGAAAAAAAAAAAAAACCTTCTCCAGATTAATGATGCATATACTGTCATAATAAACAGTTAACTGAGATAATTAAAAGTATTTTTATTCAGTTAATAAGATAAAGTGTCACAGTTTAGAATGATTACTGTGAACTTCTGCAGATAGTGTAGAACAGAACACCTTGTCTTTGTAAAAACATAACTATATCCAACAATTGCAACATGTTTTATTCATATGGTGTTTATGTCTGGATATGTCCAAGCTATTTGCTGTGTGAACAGTCACACTTGATAGATCCAGGAGGGAATTTCTTGGTACAATGAACAAAAAGAGCTATTTTGTTCTTATGCTCCAACCTCAGACCAAGGAAAAAAACTGTCATAAAAATATGGTCACCTTTCTGCCTTTAAAACTGTGCTAGTGCCTGGGGAAGGATTCTCAGAATGTAAAAAATTTGGTGACATTACATGGGAAACTTTCTGTTCTTTCCCTGTAATAGTCAATCTTGTTTAGACAGAAGCCTCTGAGTGGATAGGGAACAGTGTATCATGAGCTACAGCAAGGGATTCAGGTGCAATACACCCACAAAACCATTACATGGTGACCAATAACTGATTTCTCTACTAAAACTTTACTATTTAGCTTTGTTTCTGGAGGATTTGATATAGCTAAATGTCTATGTCAAGTGCCATAATACAAATTACCTATGATTAAAATTAAATCACTTAATATACCGATTTAATGATGTTTTACTTTCCCTGGCTTCCCGAGGCTGCAAAGACAAAGACACACTCCTTATAATTGGAAGGAAAAAAAAAAAAACCAACATAACCTTTAACAATAAAGTTTTTTGTTACGTAGCTGTAAAAATTCAGCAATTGAAAACAAAAGAGGGCTATAACCAAGTAGAAGGTCTATAGCCATCTAAGGTTACGCCCTGGGGTGTTGCTCCTTCCACATTTCAAGGGTAGCATTAGGTCACCATCAGAAATAAGAGTGGGTGGAATTTTTGTTGTTGTTCATTTTAGTTCCAATGACCCCAGCAAAGGGCTACTTACTGAAGCGTGTCTGTTTGCTGAGGTAATTCCACGGGGAATATTTTAGATTATGCTACAGGAATGGTGCTTGCAATGGAAAAACGCCATTTAAAGAAACACTGACATAGCATCCAAGCTCGGCTGTCTTCCTGGTACAATTAAGAAGCCAGCTCTGTTCCTGAAAAGGAAAAGATTCTGTGTGCAAGTAGTGTGTCCCGTATCAATGACATAATTGTAAATCCATGGCTGTTCACATCCCAGGTGGAAAGCAAGTACTCAAAAGCAAAACAGGAAATGAAAAACTAAGACTATTACCAAAAGTTGCGAAAGAAAGCAGCTCTGCTGGCAATTGGGGAGATTGCAACAGATAACCTAAGTGGAGGATGTGTGTGAGTGGTGTTGCCTATTTTTCCAAGAGTCATCTAGACTAGCAGTCCCCAATCTTTTTGGCACTAGGGATTGGCTTCATGGAAGACATTTTTTCCATGGATGGGTGGAGGTAGGAAGGGGGGGGAGGATGGTTTTGCGATGAAATTGTTCCACCTCAGATCATCAGGCATTAGATTCTCATAACGAGTGCAACCTAGATCCGTGGCATGCACAGTTCACAATAGGGTTTGTGTGCCTATGAGAATCTAATGTTCCACTGATCTGACAGGAGGTGGAGCTCCACCTCGGCTCCACCCGGCAGCAATGCCGGCTCATGGAAGTTCACCTCCTGCCATGCAGCCAGGTTCCTAACAGGCCTCAGGCCAGACCAGCACCAGTACGTGGCTTGGGGGTTGGGGACCTCTGATATAGACTATGTATCATCATACAGACTGATGTTCAATGAACTTGCCCATGGAAGTGAATGCCTTACCTCTATAAAAGCTAGAACTGGGCTGGGCGCAGTGGCTCACACCTGTAATTCCAGCACTTTGGGAGGCCAGGGTGGGCAGATTGCTTGAGCCCTGGCTTTTGCGACCAGCCTGAGCAAAATGACGAAACCCTTGCCTCTATAAAAAATACAAAAATCAGCCAGATGCAGTGGCAGGTGCCTGTGGTCCCAGCTACTTGCTAGGCTGAGGTTGGAGGATCACTGGAGTCCAGGAGGCAAAGTTTACAGTGAGCTGAGATTGTGCCACTGCACTCCAGCCAGGGCAACAGAGCGAGACCCTGTGTCAAAAAAAAAAAAAGAAAAGAAAAGAAAAGAAAACAACCCAAAAAACTAGAAGTGGATACTAATGAGTAGGTAGCCTCAGATGGAAAGTGAAAGGACTCATAGTGCTGAACACTTAGAATTAGTAAAATAGAGTACTTGAGGCAAATTGGCCTTAACGAATGGACAATCAGAAAAGTACAATTTTTCTGAAAAAGATTCTACACTCACTGAGTTGAATGTGAAGGCTCAGTACCTGAGAGAAGAAATCGAGCCCCAATAGGCAACCAGTGACCAGTAACAGATTTTGCACAATTCCAAATATGGTGGATGAACTCAGATGGTTAGACCTGCCTCTTGTTTAGGGCAACCTAGGCAGCTCCTGTGGGTCCTGTGTGTGGTACCTGTTGATGGGGAGAGAGGTAGGGATTGTGCCTTGTTCCTCTTTTCTGAACACCATCAAAATTCTGTTTCAAAAGTTTCTGTCAGGAAGCCTGTGAGAATTGTCACGGTATGGCTTTTTTGCACATTGTGGGTGATTTTGTAGTTCCCTCACTGGTTGAGATGCTGCAGCTCCAAACACTAGTAGGGATGGCTCTGCAGGTGATGGTGGTGCCAGTGAATGAGGCTGACTCCGTTTCAGGCCTTGACGTTGGGTGGGGGTGGGGAAGGGTGAGGCTTGAGTGCGCAGTGGCATAAAGCATGGATATGGTGAAATGATTGATACCTGCAGTCTGAAGCTGCCTGCTTCAAAACTCCCAATTTAATCAGGTGAAAGTGTGTCTATAATAGAATCACCCTCTGAGATGCCATTTTGGATATGTGGAAAATATTAAAGTATAAAAAACTGTAAGCACTGGATCGCTTCTCCCTAACCATTCATCCCAACTAGATTTTAGCTTCCTGAAGATAGAGACCAACTATTCTTCATTTTTCATTATTGATTTTTTGATTTTCTGTGGTCTCCAGAGCAGTGTCTATCACTTAGATGGGACCTCAAATAATGCTCCTTGAAGGGATGAATGGAAAAGCAAAATCTAGAAACCAAGATAGTGTGTCCGGAATTGGTGGGTTCTTGGTCTCGCTGACTTCAAGATTGAAGCCGCAGACCCTCGCGGTGAGTGTTACAGTTCTTAAAGATGGTGTGTCCGGAGTTTGTTCCTTCTGTGGTTCAGATGTGTCTGGAGTTTCTTCCTTCTGGTGGGTTCATGGTCTCACTGACTTCAGGAGTGAAGTTGCAGACCTTCGCGGTGAGTGTTACAGCTCTTAAAGGTGGCGCATATACCCAAAGAGTGAGCAGCAGCAAGACTTATTGCGAAGAGCGAAAGAACAAAGCTTCCACAGCATGGAAGGGGACCCAAGTGGGTTGCCGCTGCTGGCTCCGGTGGCCTGCTTTGAGTCCCTGATTTGGCCCCACCCACATCCTGCTGATTGGTCTGTTTACAGAGTGCTGATTGGTCCGTTTTACAGAGTGCTGACTGGTGTGTTTACAATCCTTTAGCTAGACACAGAGTACTGATTGGTGCATTTACAATCCTTTAGCTAGACACAAAAGTTCTCCAAGTCCCCACCCGACCCAGAAGCCCAGCCGGCTTCACCTCTCAATATGAATGGTCTGCAAAATTTTGTTTATATTCACTGCTTTTTGGTTTACTGATATCTGCTTTTATTTTATTTTACTTTATTTTATTTTTGATACATGGTCTCACTCTGTCACTCAGGCTGGAGTGCAATGGTGTGATCTCTGCTCACTGCAAACTCTGCCTCCTGGGCTCAAGTAATCCTCCCGCTTCAGCCTCCTGAATAGCTGGGACTACAGGTACATGCCCCATGCCTGGCTAATTTTTTTTTTTTTTTTTAATTTGTAGAGATGGGTTTTTGCCATGTTGCCCAGGCTGGTCTTGAACTCCTGGGCTCGGGTGATCCATCTGCCTCAGCTTCCCAAAGTGCTCGGATTACAAGTGTGAGCTACTGCGCCTGGCCTGATATCTGTTTTTAGAGTTGCTCCTGCAGTGGTGACAACCTCTTCCTTTTTGTTAGACATGTCATTCCAATACGCCCATGAGCCCTGGCTCTGACTTCCTGCAGAACTGGAATCTAGGGGTAGAACTGCAGATGGAGCTGAGAGATGGAGAAGCTGGGGTGATTGGCAAGCTTGAGAAAATGTCTGTGACTTAATGCATTTCCAGATTTACATGAAAAAAAATCTTTGGACCACTGGGGAGAGACCTACTTTCTATGCAATAAAGAAGAGATTTTAATGCCATGCAGCCTGATTGCAGAAGCCTCTCTCCTCAATATACACAGTCCCCAGTTACTATACCATGGAATGGAGAGATTGATTAGGTTTATCCATTAGGACATTTGTATTGAAGAGCACAGTGAGCAAGAACAGAGAGTGAAAACCCATTGATTTACATGTGTCTCATCGAGTAACATCTTTTTTGGACTTCATATATGTACCCTCGTAGGGGATTATATGGAGAGGGTTAAGGCTCACAGGCCCAAACTAGAGGGTCCAGGTCTTGCCCAAAGAGGAAGCATTTCTTTGTCTGTTTATCTTGTTCACAGATATGAACTAGAAGTAGGAAGGAAATTTCAAGGAGTTTAGAGGTATTATGCCAATAACAATTGGCGTATTGAACTAAGTGGAAGTGTTCAGGGAGGGAAGTGCCAGAGGCAGTGATGGGTCTGGTTTTATTTAGCGCATTTAATAATGATCTGGAAGAGGGGGAAAACACATTAAAATCACAGATTATACTAAATTGACAGGTGGTGTAAACACAAATGAGGGCAAACAAAAGGATATAAAGAATTTAGAACAGAAATGAGATTCCATCAGGAAAAAAATGTGCTCTCACATCTGTGCAAAGTATCTTAAATCAGCAATGGAAATTGTTTTAAAAGTCATTTAGCTCAGAAAATGTTCACAGGCATTGCTCACATTTATATGTGCTAACCCCTCCCACTCCTAGCTATTTTTATACCATTGGATCACCCTGTTTATCCCCATCATTTAAAAACACAATCTGATCATTCTATTTCTCCGAAGTCTTTTAAAGATCTCTGGCTTCCTATAGGATCTGACCCAAGCTTCTTAGTCCCGCAGTAGGAGACCTTTTCTTCACTATTCTTGTCCATCTTCCCAGTTTTTCAGAAGTCTGTCTGCCCTGCACTCTTCATTGCTTGCAGGCTGAATTATTTGCAGCTCCCTGATTGCATCCCACCTTATTACTAACAGCACCATATGCTCAGAGCACCATTTCTTTCTCTTTTCTGGGTTATCTCTATATGACCTTCAAGATTCAGTTATGGCCTCACCTCCTTCCCAGGCTTTCATGCACAGAAACATCCCACTCCTGAGTTTGTTTTGGTGCCTTGCTTGGCATTGCCATCGCCATCATACCCACTGGCCACTTCTAACACAACAAGTTGACAATGATAATGGCTGTATTTATTGAGCACTTAATTATGTTCCAGACTCTGTGCTACCTGTTTTACGTGCATTATCTTTGTAATCATCACAACAACCATAGGAGACAAGTAAAATGATCTCAGTTCTATAGGTAACGTAATTTCATGTTAGGTTAAGTAACTAGCCCAGGATTGAACAGCTGCTAAGTGGCAGAACTGGGATTCAAACTGCTTCCAGAATCCATACTTTTAAAATTATACTATTATACTAATTTGCTTCTTTGTCTCTTCCCTATTTATGCAGTCTTCTTGAGGACAGGGACCATGTCATGATCATCTAGCATTTATAGTACCCTTCATGGTACACAAATCTTAATAATAACAACAAAGATAATTAACATTTAATGAGTGCTAATTATGTGTTTTTGTTAATAGTCATCCTGACAGATGTGAAGTGATAGCTCATTGTGATTTTGATGTGCATTTGTCTGATGAGTAGTATCGTTCAGCATTTTTTCATATACCTGTTGACCATTTGTATGTCTTCTTTGGAGGAATGTCTTTAGCTCATTTCTTATTTGAGCTATTAGGGGTTTGTTTGTTTGTCGTCATTGTTGTTTTGTCCTTCTCTTTTTGATATATCATTTTGCATTCTCATCTGACAGAAAATAGGCATACTATATCTATAGGGTTCCACAGCAAACAATTGCCAACAAATTCCACCTCAAACACGTGGGAGAGACCAAGTACTATGTGCATAATGTATGCTCTGCCAAATTTGCATAATCCTGTTGACCCACTTTGACTGAGCCATTCTCTTTAAAGTTTAGTCTCACAGAATATTGTTTATTTTTGTAGTAGATGTTATTTTTGGTACTTCATACTTTTGTCGGCACCTCTTATCTTGGCTTTTGCTATTGTTACCTATCAAGGTTTTCTTTTTTAGGAGGATTAGCAAGATCCAGGCCCTGATGGTGCCCAGGAGATTCAATGGAAGGCATGTTGATCCAGATTGGAAGGAAAGCTTTCAATCTAGTTGTGCTACTGGGTCAGTCACTTCTTTGCATTTCCATTTTCTCACCTACAAACTAGCTACTCAGGTGTTAGAGTGTGGGCCAGCTGCATCACAATCACCAGGGGAGTATTTGATAAATATTGATTCCTGGGTCCTATTCACAAGGACTCTGGTTCTGCAGGTGTATTCCTCCATTTTCACACTGCTATAAAGATACTACCTGAGACTGGGTAATTTATAAAGAAAAGAGGTTTAATTGACTCATAGTTCGGTATGGCTGGGGAGGTCTCAGGAAACTTACAATCATGGCAGGAGGCGAAGGGGAAGAAAGGCACATCTTATATGGCAGCAGACAAGAGAGAGAGAGCATGGGGGAAACTGCAGACACTTATCAAACCACCAGATCTCGTGAGAACTCCCTCACCAGCACGAGAAGAGCATAGGGGAAACTCTCCCAGGACCCACACACCTCCCATCAGGTCCCTTCCTCAACACGTGGGGATTACAATTTGAGATGAGATTTGGGTGGGGGCATAGAGCCAAACCATATCAGCAGGTCTAGGGTAAGGCCTGGGAAACAGTGTTTTATTAAAGCTCCCCAGGTGGTTTTGGTGCAGCGAATTTTTTGTAAAGATCGAGTGATTTCAGATTGAATCATTGTTAGCTAAGAGATAATGTGATTTATTATCCAGGCTCACTTCTTCAAGACTCGGGAGAATATATTTTTGTTAAAATTGGTAATTATACATAGAAAAGTCTGTAAAATAAGGGCCTTACACATAGTAGTCTCAGTGAGTGGGTTTCATATTTACTACATTCAGAAATAAGGCTTGTGTTGATGGGAGTTTTTTAATAGTAATAAAAGTAGTAACAAAGATTATAGCAGTTTTACCCAGTTTAAAAAGTTTCACACACATTATTCAATGTTCACTTTGTAGATTATTTCCCTTTTACAAATGAGAGAACTGAGACTTCCAGACTTGTCCAAAGTCATAGTGTGAATCAGGAGCAGAGACAGAATTTGATCCCATATCTTCCGTGTCTGAAGGCTGTGATATATCCCTTCTCTCAATAATTGCCATGTGGCCTGTGACTGTTCTAGTAGGGCTTCCGGTCTTTATATGAAGAACCACATTTCATTTTCACAAAGCTTTTAGAGTCTTAAGAAGGATAGGATTATCAATTGCAGAACTGCTGAAAGGCATGGATAGCATGATGCTACTGAAGGCTTTACTGTACTTGTAGAAATTTCTACAAACTCTGAAAAAATTTATTAGCCTTAGTGGAAGAAACTGGCTTAGAATTTGTGACCTTACAAGTAGTTCCTAATATACATGTTGATGATCTCTTTCTATGATATTAATACCCTATTCACACCCTATCACCAAAAGCATGTATTTCCCTCAATCCTCTGCATCTTAGTAGATGGTACCACAAGCAATCTAGCTGCAGAAACTCAAAACTAAGCTTTTGTTTTCTTTACCTTCATTCTGCCTCCTAATTTCTTTTCATCTCTAAGTTCTATTGGCTCTATGTCCAAAGATATCCTCAGTTTTGTTCATTTATTTCCACCTTCACTAATACCACTTTAAATTAGACCACCATAATCTCTTTTATGGATCACAAAAGCTTCCTAAGTGGTCTCACAGATTCCTCTCTTACCCACCTGCAATCTGTTCTCCTCACTCAGCAGAGACCTCTTTTAAAATATAAATTTGATGTTGCTCCCTTACTAAAAACTCTGCAATAAATTCCCATTACATTTGGAATAAAATCCAAGTTTCTTAACATGGCCTTCAGGGACCAAGTTTCTCCTCATATTCCTGATCCCATCTGCCCTCCTTCTGATGGTGTCTCACTGCACTAGTCACACTGGACTTGTGCCGATTCCTTGAACACATCAAGCTCACTTTTGCGTTTGAACCTCTGCACTTCGTTTTACCTCTGTCTGGAATGCAATTCACCAAAATATTCTTAAGTCTAGCTGCTCTCTAAACTCAGATATTAGCTTGAATATCTTTAGGTATCGCTGTCCCACTGTCCTTCTCCTAGAGACCTTCAAAAAAATAAAAAAAAAAACCTCCAAGCCACTAACCTGTTTTGTTTCCATTATAGGACTTAGAGAGGCCACACTGTAATTTACATAAAATGTATCAGAATAGATCTTATGATCTAAGGATGGTTAGTTGACATTGCACCCCTGGTGCAACTAGCATTCTAATCAGGAATTCACTCCCCAAGAGGCAGGTGGGAGGCTGTTAGCTGACAGTGAAAGGCCACACTCCAGAGGAGGCTACTACAAGCAAGCACTTCAGCTATCTTTATCTCTGATAAAGATATTGCACTAATTAGCATAGCGAATGTCAGAAGTGGATTTTTATTGGTGAAATTAGCACTTTGTTAATTAGCATATGACTGCTAGAAAAATTCAAGGTGGAAGTGTCAAAAATATTTTGGTTATATCTCCCAACCAGACATGAACAAGATATTAAGAGAAAACTCTTTATTCTTAGGACTGGAACACAAAGCTTGATCTACAAATCTTCCATGCGCAGACATTGGTTTAAAAGACTCTGGATTGCTTGATGTTGACAGTGAGGGTGGCAGAATACTGCTTCTGGAATATTGTCACATCAGTCTTGAGTGAACCATTCATGCAAGATTGTGGAGGGAACACCTAAAAGGACAGAGAGGTGGCGCTCCATCAAGACACAGAACGGGTTTTATCAACTCTCTCATGCCTGTGAGCTAGTACGTTTTATTTAATAAAGTTCTTATGTGTGGCAGAATTTGCTGTGAGTCTTGCTTTTATCAAAAACAAGGTTATGGGAGAGGAGCTCACTTTCTTCCATCTCAAAGCATGGGATGATTATAACTATTATCTACCAAAAAGAACCCAAGAGTTACTTGTATCAAGTGGGCTTAGGTTTAATTTACAAGAATTAGTAGATAAAATACACTTGTATATGAGCCAGGTGTGGTGGATCACATCTGTAATCCTGACACTTTGAGAGGCCAAGATGGGTGGATCACTTGAAGCCAGGAGTTTGAGACCAACCTGGGCAAGATGGTGAAACCCAGCCTCTACTTAAAATACAAAAATTAGCCAGGTGTGATGGCACGCAGCTGTAACTCTAGCTACTTGGGTGGCTAAGGCACGAGAATCACTTGAACCCAGAAGGCAGAGGTTGTAGCGAGCCATGATTGCACCACTGCACTCTAACCTGGGTGACAGAGCGAGAACTCTGCCTCAAAAAAAAAAAAAAAAAAATCACTTGTACATGTATTTGCTTACTTATTTAGTTCTCCTCTCCATCCCGCCTCCTCTTTCTCAATGTAAACCTCTCAAGAGAGCAGAGGGCTTTGGTGATCTCTTCTCAGAGTCTTGACCAGAGCCTGAGATCTCGAAGGCACCTTTCCAGGTGCTCAATAGTAATTTTAAATTTCCAAAAAGAGAATAAAAGGAGGAAGAGAAGGAAGGGTGAAGGAATAGAACAGAGAAATGGGCAAGTAATATTGGGGAGAAGAATGAGGAATGGGTGCATAGAAGGAAAGTCAGCTAATGAAAGAATTCTTAGTCTCAAACAGGCAATGGAGAAGAGTAGCAGAGTTGGGCTTTTCCAAGTATGTTTTTTGGAACACTGGCCCTGAGAGATGCTATGAAGAAAAACACAGGGGCTAAATGAGATGAGTAAGGGATACTTAAACCTCTTTCTCTTAAATATCCACAATGCGCATGAGCATGTTAAAGACTCTGAGAGGCATTTCTAAAGAACACACACACAAGCCTAGTTAATTTTGTTTCATCCAATATTTCCCAAACTTATTTGAGTATAGGGCTCTTTTTCCCTGTGATGTTTATTAATGAGATCTAAAGACTTTAGCAAAGTATAGGCAGATATGGACATGAAACTAGCAAAGAAAATACCTGTGCTTTCATTATGCTGTGAAGCTGGTTCTGGAGCGAGAGTCTCACCTTCCCTTCCCAGGCGCCTCATGCATGGAGAGCGTCTGCAGCTGGGTTCTGAGGCAGTCAGGGCAACAGCTCTCAGGCTGATTCTACCCTCTGACCCACCCTTCACCCAGAGAAAGGAAGATGGACTGAACAGTGAACCTTCCTGAAGCAGAAACACTGAGAGATAACTAGGAGCAAATGCACTGAAAATCAGATATGAACGTGCCACTCAGTGTAGCAGAAAAAAGGAACCCACGAGAGTTGCCAGTACAGTGAAACCCACTTACTACATCCTTTTAAAGATCAGCCTAATGCTCACACATGCACAATGCTTCCTTTCCTTGGCCCTCAGAGAAATATTATGAAGGTGTTTCGCTTTAGTAAGGTTCATGAGTTTATGGCCTTGAGAATGCCCTTGAGAATAAACTCTAGGGACTCAGAGAGAGGAAAGAAAGCTACATTTAATGGATTTTGTCTCCATCACCTTTCCAGAATACTGCAAATAAAACATTAGAATTAGTTAAATTTTCTAAACTCAGTAAGTACCAAAGGGAGGTCCTGTTTTCTTTCTGTTATTATCTTTAATTAACTAAATGTCAAGTCATGTCAGGAAGTTAGGCAATTATATTTTGGGAGAGATTTCTAAAATATAAATATTCCAAAATGCATATAGTTACATAGCTAAATGTTTCAACAGTACGAGGGATATATGAATACATAAGGCAAAAGTTAAAAATAAACAAAGGAAAGGTGTTCTTTCTTACCTCCTGAATTTCATGTTTTGTCCTTTCAACTTGGAACTTTTTGGTGTCATCTTGGCCTCACTAATTGCCATTCATCCTTCCACGTGCAGTTTAGATAACACTTAATTTGACAAGCCTTTCCTGAATCACTGGCCTTGTCTAGGTTAGAAAAGCCTGGTTGGATATTTCTATTGTAACTTTCTTTATCACATTTGGCTGTGTATTTAATTGCTCTTTTACCACTAGATTAAAAATTCCATGATGGCAGAGACTACATGTATTTCATTCACCGGTAAGTCCCCAGAGCCTAATGCATTTGCTGGCAGGAAATAGGTGCTTAATAAGTTAGTTGGTTAATATAGTTTTGGTTTAACTTCGAGTGTGTTTGATACCCAATGTTGCGTTTAGGGAAACTTACATCAGCATAATCATTAATTCTATGCCATACATATACTAACAGTCATAGTAACTCATAGAAAGATATACTCTTGGGATTGAGTCCAGGGTACTATAACCAGGATTCAAAGAAAAGCTTAGCTTAAGAATTACAAAAATTATAAAATAAAGAGTTAAGAAATAAAGTTGATGAAGAGATCTTGAGTTCTGAAAGTTCATAGAAATGATTCACTTCATGAAAGTGTTGCTTTTGGTTTTAGAGTCAACATTAAATAACGGAGAGGCATTTCATTGTCTAAAATGCTTGATTCATCAAAATGTACAACAGTTGACTTTGTGCTTTTATGGTCACGTGATTGCAGAGGTCAAGTACTTACATGAAAGCCACAAATCAATAAACAAATAAATGAAAGGCCTAGGCCATAAACACACACACGCGCGCACACACACACACACACACGTTGATCCTCTTGAGAAATTTATCTGCGTGTGCTTTTGCTATATTTGGGTGTATGTGTGTGAGAGACAGGGATGAAAAAGAGAAAAAAAGGAAAGAAAAATAAAGACACAGGCAGAAAGGGAAGAAATGGAGTTCACAGCCAAATTCTTGGGTATCTGGTATAAATAGTTTAACCAAGCAAAAACAAGCAAATACTTGGTTGATATAAACTAAAGTGTAGTGTGAGTGTGTGTGTGTGTGCGTGTGCATGCACCTGTGTATCTGTGTAGGGTCATTTGTTGGTAGTCTACTATGTTCATTGGCCTATTTAAAAGTTGTTTCAGGTGTCTGTAATCTTTGATAAAATTCACCACTATACAAAGAAATAGTGAAGCAATTTGCTAATGACCAAAATTTGGCTATGCATGACAGAAAGATCAAATGAAATGAAAGAGTTTAGAATTTTGGGTGTAGTTTGTTGCTGTGTAGCAAGTAAGTCTTTCAAGTAGAATCAAGGGAATAGGGAAGAATACAAATTTTTGAAAGTCAAGTCTCAGAATGCTAGTATGAGTTCACTAAAAATTATCATCACTTCATTCTAAAAAAAGCTGCTTGAGCATTTGGAGAGGTACAAAGAAGGAACAGAAAGATAGAGGAGCTCACGACAAGCTATAAATCTTGATGCTTAAATTGAATGGGGGGAGTTAAGACAGTACAGTGTAGTACTTGTTAAAAAAAGTGACAAATGGTGTTTCCATTTGCAAAAGTCATTTACAATTGGCCATTAATAAAGAGGTTGGGGTAAGGAAAGCTTCTTGCAGAAGTTTTAAAATTTTAGTCATCAAATTCAGCCTGTTTCATTTAATTCCATTTAACAGCTTAGAGTTGATTTAATTCAAATATGTATAAGGTCTCAAATGGAAAACATTTTGGTAATTTGCATGGCTATTTTCAAGACTGCAAAATCTAATCGTCACAGACAATAGAACCAGACTGTTGGCAATGGAAATAAGGGACAAAAATGACTGGTGTAAATCAGCCTTTGATGTGTTAAGTTTCTCCCAAGATAAACTAAATCACTGCAAGGTCCTAGCTCACAAAGTGGATGCTCATGGAAGTAGCTGATGGCATCATCAGAGAAATTCCAAGTCCTGCCTGGGGCAGTGGTCTACTTGAGGTACACACTCATGCTATCTTCTACCATGAGGAAATAAACCTTTTCATTGTGATGAAGAAGGGTCTCAACTTATATTATTATGTGGGGGCTTAGTTTAAACTCCTTTTCCTTTAAGTGTCTTTGGTATGACTGTTAGATTTCTTGCTCTCTTGGTATCCTGGAGATCCACTGGGTACTATAACTATTATAATTGTGGGCCATAACTGTCTTGTTTGGGGGCCATCTGCTCTTCTCTCTTGAATAATACAGTTTGTCATTGGCCACACATAAATCACAAACAGAGTAGTTTTCTCTCTCTCGACTTGACAAACACCAAGCACATTTAGAATTCAGCCTTGTAATTAAGCAGGGCTGAATCTCCAGGGGCAGGGCTGATTCAAAGGAATTTGCAGACTGGGGGAAGGGCTCTTTATGTTGACCTTGGATGGCAGGTGTTATAGCATCTGAGGGAATTGCTGCTTCTATGCTGCCCTCATCTGTGACCCTAAATCATATCCTCAGGTTATGTGGTTGGTAGTACTCTGGACAGTGAATTTGAGAGAAAAGACCTGAGCCATTATTTCATCTGTAAAGTTTGCAGTCTCAGAAGCTGAAAAGAGATTATGTGTAAGTGCTTTGACATCTAAAGAAGAACCAATGGTGGTAAAAATGAATAAACATAATATCTTTCTCAAAGTGTGTGGGTGTGCATTTGTATACCTGCTCTCTGTGTTGTGGTTTAGAACAGGGGTACTTTTTCATTATCTCTCCTCTCTTTCCCCTCTCTGAGAACCTAGAGCTCTCCAGTGCCAAACACACATGGCTCAGCTGAATCCTAATGTGCTGTGTTCTTGATGAGAAGATGCTGCTGCTACTCTCTGAGCACTGCAAGACAAGATTTGACATGGTACCTGGACTCTCAAAAAGGATACCCTTGGTAGGGTGGCCAGCTCTCTTGATTTGCCCATGACTGTCTTGATTTTAGCACTGAAAGTCTTGTATCCCAGGAAATCTTTCACTTGTAAGGTTTGAAAGCATCTCAGTCCTTAGCACTTATAAAATCTCAACAATGTAAGACAGTAGCTTGCAGTTGGCACTTGTGTCTGTTTCTCTGATAATTTGATTTGGTCTTATATTTACTTGAATCTTGTGAAGGCAACTTGCACTTCCCTTTGTGCTATGCTCTAACCTGGGAGGTTTTCAAGCTGTAGCTCACTGGACTGCAGGAGTCCACACAATGCCCCGCATGGGGAAACGAGGATGAGGAGCTCCAGGCCTCCTCTCACTACTTCAACCAAAGTAGCTCATCTATATTCTGTTTAAGATGTTGGGTTCTTATAGGCCAGGCACAGCAGCTCACGCCTGTAATCCCGGCACTTTGGGAGGCCAAAGTGGGCAGATCACTTGAGGTCAGGCGTTCGAAACCAGCCTGGCCAACATGGTGAAACCTCGTCTCTACCAAAATTAAAAAAAATTAACCGGGTGTGGTGGCATGCGCCTGTAATCCCAGCTATTCAGGAGTCTGAGGCAGGATAATTGCTTGAACCTGGGAGGCAGAGGTTGCAGTGAGGTGAGATCATGCCACTGCATTCCAGCCTAAAGGACAGAGCAAGACTCTGGCTCAAAAAAAAAAAAAAAAAAAAAGAAAAAGATATTGGGCTCTTATGATCTAGTGAAAAGATTGACTAGTGAAAACACATTCATTTGATTCATTCATTAAACAAAGTTCAAGAACCATACCCCTAGGCAAGTTACTAACTTTATTTAGACCCTAATAAATAAGCCATACAATTTAAGAAAAGACAACGAACAGGACTCGCCTTTAATGGCAGAGACTTTGCTTCTTTTCCTTCCTTTTTTTTGGGCATAAAAGATGATGTGCAAATAGTCACATGTTGGTAATTAGAAAATAGTTTCCACAATTGTCCTTTCTTCCTGAGCTGTATTCCTAGTCTTGCTGATAGCACAAGTTACCATGTGAGCATTATGCAGAATGTTGGGAGTTGAATGGATGGCACTGTGAAATATAAGAAAAAATGTAAAAGTTTGCAGTTTTAAAATTTGTCTTAGTATGTCAGAACCTTCTGGCATCCTGTAGGTCAGCCTGGGCATTGATGTACATACCTGATTTATACAGATTGATTTAGTCATGAAAGAGATTCACTACACAGCTATGCATCTATATTTTCTGGAAGATAAGTAATTACGTGTTGTAGTGCACGTATCATCACACACACATGCATTCAAACACACACACACATGCATACACATATACACTTCTTTAGAAAGACCCAAATCTTGAACTAGAACCTATAACGAAAGTACAGTAAAGTGCTGAGGTTAAAGAACAAATGGCCCGCTGAGATTTCTCGGGTTTGGGTTATGAGAGAAAAGCTGAATTTCAGGTTAGATTTGGAGAGAGGAACTACATATTTTAGGCCAAAGAAAAAATGTTTTAATGAAAATTCAAAGAATTAGGACTAGCCATTGAACACATGAGATGTGTGAGGGAGAGAGAGAGAAAAAAAGAGAGAGAAAAGAGAGAGTGATCTAGTCTTTGACTCTGTTGCTTTTTCCACTCAGTCATTGACCTTCTACCATCACGTGCTAAGGTATTAACACCAGCCTTCCTCACCTTACCACCAGTGGTTACTGCAGTCTCTCGTGCTGCTAGTTTCTGCATGTATTGGACACTTTTTTTTTTTTTTTTTTTTGAGACAGAGTCTCGCTCTGTTGCCCAGGCTGGAGTGCAGTGGTGTGATCTCGGCTCACTGCAACCTCTGTCTCCTGGGTTCAAGCAATTCTCAAGCCTCAGACCCTGAGTAGCTGGGATTACAGGTGCATGCCATCTTGTCTGGCTAGTTTTGTATTCTTAGTAGGGATAGGGTTTTGCCATGTTGGCCAGGCTGGTCTTGAACTCCTGACCTCATGTGATCCGCCCACCTTGGCCTACCGAAGTGCTGGGATTACAGGCATGAGCCACCATGTCCAGCCTAATTTTTGTATTTTTTGTTTTTTTGAGACTGAGTCTTGCTCTGTTGCCCAGGATGGAGTGCAGTGGCTCTATCTCGGCTCACTGCAACCTCTGCTTCCCAGGTTCAAGCAATTCTCTGCCTCAGCCTCCCAAGTAGCTGGAATTCCAGGCACCCACCACCACGCCGGGCTATTTTTTGTATTTTTAGTGGAGACGGGGTTTCACCATCTTGGTCAGGTTGGTCTTGAACTCCTGACCTCGTGATCTACCTGCCTCAGCCTCCCAAAGGGCTGGGATTACAGGTGTGAGCCACTGCACCCCGCCAATAGTTGTATTTTTAATAGAGACAGGGTTTCATCATGTGGGCCAGGCTGGTCTCAAACTCCTGACCTCAAGTGATCCACCCACCTCAGCCTCCCAAAGTGCTGGGATTATAGGTGTGAGCCACTGTGCCTGGCCACTGGTCACTTCATTTTAATATCTCCAATTAACTGCTTCATGTGTTTTAATTTTTTTTTTCTTTTGTTTAAGTAGCAGAATCTATATATGGAGAGAGGTTTGCTTGAAACTCAGGAAGGGGTAGGTCTTCATTTGTGTTTGCAGCTTGTAGATTGGAATTAAAATTCGGAATGGTGCCTGGCTGATGCTCTCAGGCTCTTCCGCACTCAGCCCTATTGCAGAAGCTTTCTTTTCCCATAACATCATCTCTTGAACTGTTCTGCCTTCCTTTTTCTTTCATTCTGCCTCTTTCTTCTCCCTATATATACTTTTCTGGCTCTGATGTTCACTAAACTGTTACAAAACCCTTTCCTTCCTGATTGAAAACATAGGTGAGGCAGAGAGGAATTATGTCTGAAATGTGAGAGGGTCACTACTGTCACATTTGTGAAATGACGAGAAAACATCTGAGGGAAAATCTGTGGAGGACGTTATTAACTGGGAAGAAATTGGCCACATTCTCAGATGAATCTGGAATATTTTGGGGGCTTTCCTTGTGCTGTTTTTTGTTAGTTAAGATTTCTTCTTCTTCTCTCTCTCTCTCTCTCTCTCTTTTTCTGAGGCGTAATCCTGGGCAGAAATAAAATTGCTTGAGTCAGGCTATCTTTCCACAAGGACATGGGGAAGAGGGGTTGTATGTGAATGTGCTAATATGATTCTAAGTGCTTTCAAACTGTTCCTTTTAATTCTCTCTGTGGCATGTAATTCCTGAGGGACATACACCAAATTGATAAGATCAGCGCTAAAGTAAACTGTCTCTTCTGGTCCCCAGGAGCCTCTGACTGAAGAGTCAGAATACAATTGTGCATTAGTGGTGTTGCTGTCCTGTAGAAGAAACACTTCAGCACACTATTGACATCACAAGCAAATTAAAAGACTCACCAAAGTTAATATTCTCACATTATTACAACATCTCCTATAAATTATTAAAGCCCACACAATTTATTACCCATGTTAGGGGGAAAAACAAGCAAGTTGAATCATGAGGCGTGCTACTTAATGATTTATTTTTTTTGGTCTTCAATGTGTTGAGGTTTATAAATCATCCTGCTCAGCTCTGCACTGCGCCAAGGAAAACGCAGTTGCTAGTCATGCCCTCCTCTCACCAATGATCACCTATGCACTGGATGGAAGCACACTCATTACTTGAGTGTCGATCAGCAGCTCTCTCTTTCAGACTGACTGTTCCTTTTCATTACTGTACTGCTTAAACATGGCATTGAATGAATAGGATTTAAGACTTTAGATGATAGATCCAAGCCCTTCCAGAAATAAATATTAACTTCATTATTTAGGCAAGGTAGCCAAACTGATATTCTATCTCAAGGTTTTTAAGTAAATCAAAGTTTACTTAGAAATCTTGTGATCTAAAGTGTGGTCCTCCAGCTACACCACTAGTCTGTCTTGATTAATGTCAGGTTTTTACACAAACAAATATATTTTATTCCACTCTGAGTGGCATGTTTTATCTCTCATTCTACCACTGAACTAGGGCAAGTCATTCAAATTCTGAGAAACACATTTCCTAATCTATTCAATGAGCATGTTGTATTAGTCTCTAAATTATTATCTTCCAGATATAAAATTCTGATAGAGTGCAGAACTGCAAATCAGGCAGCAGTTTGCCCTGCTGCTGGTGTTCTTGAGAGCCCTGTGCATATTTGCCTGGGGCATCTCTCTGCGTTTGCCCTAAGTTAGGTCTAAGAGGCCTGGGGTCTACTCTAGGCCTGTCTGCCCCTTCTTGTCTATGCTGGCCATAGAACAGAAGACAAATTTCAAGAGGAAATGAGCTATACTGAGAAGAAGTTTGAGATGGATTAGAGCCACTGAGATTCTTCTAGAAATAATGGGCAAATGTTCTAACAATTCTAAAAGTTCCTCCGGGGTTAGTTTACAATTCAAGGCTTTGGCATCCATTTGGTCTGGCAGTCTTTACTTATTTGCACATGTGCCTTTAATGGTACAGTCCTATTCCAGGCTGGACATCTTAAGTACAAACACTGATCTATGCTCTGGAAGAGTCACCAGCATGTCTGATTTTGAAAATAGCATCACATATTACTGTCTTAAAGTTAGCAGAAAAATAAACGCTCAAGTGTAAACTAAAAAGACATGTAAATACAAGTTGTTTTAATACAGTTTCTCTTGTAAAGCCAATTTGATACACATACTTCTTAGGAACGAAAATAATAGACATCAGTAATGCATGGGCTACACATTTAATTTGCTTTGCAGAAGTAAAGAAACATGCCTGTATTTTTCATATGGAGTCTCAAAACTTGGGAAACATAGTTGGAACTTTTAAAATGTGTTATTTTAGATTACATCTGATAAGCCTGCATTTGTATCCCTGTCTCTGATGTCACCTAAATGGACATCACTTAAGCTTAATGAGCCTCGGTTTTCTCATCTGAAAAATGGAGACAGCAATCCTCAGCTGCTTCATAGGACCAATGTGCGGTTAACAATAGATGATGATGAATTTTTTTAAAAAAATTAAACTGTATGGAAAGATGAATTATTATGTTGATTTTAACTAATAATGATTAAACCCAATGAAATTCTAATTCCATTATCACTGGAATTATTTTTCACCCAAGAAGAAAGTTGGAATTTCATTCATCTACCATGAAAATCTTTCTCAGACAACATTTACACACTCCTTTTGCTTGAGGAGACTGTTGAATAGGTGGGGTAAAGGAGGCACTCACTTTTACCTTCTGCCTCCAGGAACTGTTATTGATATCTTAGAGTACACAGGGGCCAGGGCTGGTAGTGCTGTTTCTTTCTTGTTGGATTAAATTCAGCAAACATTTATTGGGCTCCAACCATGTTCCAGGCCCTTATTCACCACAGTCAAATGGATGAGTGTACTAAGGGCTCACTACACATAGAAAAATGATTTTCCTGTGTAGGTATCCTTTTCCCAAAAATATGAGTGTTGGGGTGTGGTGAGGACAGAAATGCATACTTGGGAAAGTGAAGTTCAGGCATTGGTTGCCTAAGACCTTTGGACAAACAGACATTCAACTTATTGTAAGAAGTTGTAGGATAATGCCCTGTTGCAGAACAAAGGCTTCAGTGGCCTTTGCTAAAATGTAAGGTCCACTCTGCTGATTAGATAGAATCATTGAACCTTATGCTACCCTATATATACAATGGAATCCATAAGCACCCTCCCAAGAGGGGAGGCATTTAGATGAGATCTTTAAGACTTAGGTATTGTGTACCGTGAATGAACATGAAAGGCTCATGGCATAAATAGCCATTCATTCTGTCAACAACATTAATTGAAAACTCAGGGGTGCATAAAGCCCCATTCTGGTTTATTGAGGAAGCCACAAGAATACCTTCACATCTGTATGCAAATATTTCACAACTGTGAAACTGAGGCGTGAGTGCCAATGTGAAGAGGCTGTTTAGCGATAACATACACATCAGCTGGGACTTTTCCACATAATGTTTCCCTGACCACTTGTGTGTCATAATTTTCTGCAATATACATGTCCTTTAAACATGTTATGGCACTTGTAAATACAAAAATTTGTTTCAGTGTCCTTAGCAAAATACCACCAATTGGACTGAAAACCTTGGCAATGTGTATTGGCAGAGTATTAGCATGTTTGCTATGTAAAGGTCCATATATTGATATTTCTTTGCATTCTATAAAATCTTCAGGTTTTGAATAATTTTATTATATGTACAGGGTGAACAAATTTCAATTATTGTAAGAACTTTAGAAACAATATTTTTTCACGCTTAATATATTCTCTCTTATCTACTCTCTTTCCTAACCTACAGTTTGAGAACAAGAAATGACATCTATTTTACTCTATCCAGGAATCTACCCAAACAGCCAAAGGCCTAAGTCCCTTCATGGTCTTGCCAATATTAGCTGTGTAACTCTGGTTGGATAAATTGCTTAACCTTGTTGCGTTTGGCTAACCGAGACCATTCTACCCCACCCATCATTCACCTCTGCACATTGAAAGCTGCTTACTCTGAACATCTGTGATTCTGGGAGTGAGGACTTTTTTCTGGCTCTGAGAATATGCTCAGTTTACCAAAAAATGCAAACCAGAAGTACACTACAGTTGTTACCTCTGGAGGCAGACTTCAACCAAAGATAGGTGGAGAGTTGGTAGATAAATATTCCAGCTTCTTTACCCCTTAATTGAGCTAACACTGGGCAGCATTGTGTACCAGCTTTCATAGCTCCCCAGCACGACTGAACTGCCAAATTGGAAACCACCTTGAAAACACATCTTCTATTGGTTTTCTTCCCTTCTGACTCATTCCACACTCCCTATCAATGTTTCTGGGGATCAGCTCAAGTAAAATACAAACAATCACTGACCTACAGTGGTTTGACCTAAGATTTTACAACCTTTTGATGGGTTTATTGGGGGTATGAAATGCATTTCTGACTTATAATATTTTCAGCTTAAGATGGGTTTATCCGGATGTAACCCCATTGTAAGTTGAGGAACAATGGGATTTGCATTTGAATCTTTGTCTTACATTTCTGGGGTAACCCAGTTAAGGTATTTAATTTTCTCATGTGTAAAATGAAAACAATAATGCCTGTTCTACCTATCCATATGGTTATTATGAGGATCAAATGAGATAATATACGTACACATGCTTTGAAAATTGTGAAACACTAAATAAATTCACGTTTTTATCATTACTGCTGTTGCTATTGTTTTTTAAACTTTAATTCAAACATGTAAAATATTAGCAAATATAATTTTTTTCTTTATTTTTTCATATGCACTTTCTGCTTTTGTAGAAAGAATTATATTTGTAGCAAATATAATTCATTGGTGGTAAGCTAAAGAGAGAAAATATCTGAAAGTAATATGTAAGATAGGAAGTTACTGACAAAGGGTAGAGAATCAGTATCACAGGATGAAGAGAACTTTTTAACTGCTACTGTAACACCACCCAACACCCACATAACCCTCTCCCCCAAATGACAGATGTCAAAGGCAAAGGATTAGAGAAGAGACGACTGGCTTTTCCCTATTGTTACATACTTTTCTCAGGAAGAATATCTTTCCATCTTTTCTTTGTTTGGAAGGTGCCTTTTCATTATCTTATAAATTCACAGGGCAGGGACTGTGCTTAAATCCTTATTTTGTAGAATTCTTTAAAAATTTAATCATGTTATTCAAATATTCAAAAAGATAAGGCAAAACCATCTTACTAACCAAAGACAGACAGATGGGGGACAGGCAGACGGTAGAGTTCAAGAAGCAGCCGTTGTACATAGCCGTGTCCACTCATCACCCAAAAGCCAACACAAATATTAAGGCAGAAAGCTAGCGACTACTTAATCCTGTGTGTTACCTCTCAAAAGCAAATGTGCGGGGAATTTTTCAGGAAAAAAATTTGTTGTGCCAAAAGTTTCTGTTGCTTGATACATTTTAATCACCTCACTCAGAAACCTGTCCAAAAAAAAAAAAAAGTAAAATCTAGGGATTCTGGAAATAAAAATTCATAAATTAAGATCCTAGTTTCCCTCTTTGAGGAAGACACGGTCGTAGGTGGTGCGGAGCTCTGATCCGCCCGCTCCTTCTCCTGACTCACCGCTGTTCTCTCTTGCCAAGGAACAAGTCGGTCAGGGAGCCGCGCAGCAGCCATGGCTTTTAAGGATACAGGAAAAACACCCTTGGAGCCGGAGGTGACAATTCACTGAATTCGAATCACTCTAACGAGCTGCAATGTAAAATATCTGGAGAAGGTGTGAGCTGTCTTGATCAGAGGAGGAAAGGAAAAGAATCTCAAAGTGAAAGGACCAGTTTGAATGCCTACCAAGAGTTTGAGAATCACTACAAGAAAAAATCCTTGTGGTGAAGGTTCTAAGACATGGGATCATTTCGGGATGAGAATCCACAAGCGACTCATTGACTTGCACAGTCCTTTTGAGATTGTTAAGCAGATGACTTCAGTATTGAGCCAGGAGTATAAAGTGGAAGTCACCACTGCGGATGCTTAAGTCAACTATTTTAATAAATTGATTACCAGTTGTTAAAAAAAAAAAAAAAGATCCTAGTTCCCACTATGATGGCATTAGAAGGTGGGACTTTCAGTAGGTGACTAGGTCATGAGGGTAGAGGCCTCATGAATGGGAACAGTGCTCTTATAAAAGAGGCCGCAGAGAGCTCCCTCACCCCTTCTGCCCTGTGAGGACAAGGAGAAGACAGCTAGCTGCCTATGAACCAGGAAGCAGCCCTCACCAGATGCTGAATCTGCTGGCGCCTTGCTCTTGGATTTCTCAGCTTCCAGAACTGGTAGATATAAATTTCTGTTGCTTATAAGCCACCTAGTCGATAGCATTCTGTTATAGCAGCCTAAATGGACTAAGACACTCAGATATAGAACTATTATTTAATAGCCCAAAGAGCTAAGCAAATGCTAAGTCAATACATTCATATTGCAGGCTCATGTAATTATTTATATCTTGCCAAACTAAGTAAGTTTTATTAACGGAATGAAAAACTTGGCACTTCAGGTTTTGTGACATTGTAATTTTCTTAAATGTTAATCAATTTTGACCGCATTTGCCCCAGTACTGAATATACTTAGGTGCAAATTTAGTTTTAGCATGTGGTTGACTGCCATGTTGAGTGATTTGGTAATTGTTAATGATTTTAATGAAGTTGAGTACATTCATAGCAGTTATAGGAATGCCACTGCACAGAAGTCTGTCATTACAGTCACAACTTATGTCCTGCAAAAATACTCTTGAGATGTAAAAATAGGCACATTGTTCACAATCTTTCAATTCTCTAAATGTTATTACTCCCATGTTTACTTGGAAGGTACAGTTAAGAATTGTCCTCTAAATTTGTTCCCTCAAAGGCTTTTGTTTATCTTCATTTATATATTGACTGACTTTCTTTGGGATCCTTGGTTCATAAAAAGTATTGCATTTCTCAATTTTAAACTGGATTCAGGAGGTTACTTCCCATCCCCTGCCCCTTCGCTCCTATAATACTTAGCTGGCGCTGCTAGCATAGCACATGTCACACTCTATTATAGATAGCTGTAGAGGTGTCTGTCACCTCCATTAGACTAGGAGTTCCCTGAAGGCAGTAACCACCATTTCATTTTTGCCTTCTTAGCACCTGTCAGTTCCTGACATCTAGTCAGTGCTCAATAAGTGTTTGGTGATTGAATCAAATAGACACAATGCAGTGTGTTTATATTAAATGTGTTTGCTGCTTCACTTTACACCAGTTGCGACTTATTCTATTATATTCTTATAAAAGAATACATTTTAAAACCAGAAAGGCACAATCACATTTGGATTGAAAACGATTTACTTTTTCAATGTAATTGTTTTTCAAAAGCTGTTTGCTGTCCAATGGCTTACCAATTTTTAAATATTTTCTTTCTGAAAGGTAGGATTTCAAGATATTTCTAATTTTTTAAATGGATTTTTACATTGTCAAGAAGACACGTAATAGGTGAGACCAATCTTTCACCTGATAAGTGTGAGAATTCTAACTACGTTGTGATTTGTTCAATTCAAGCCACTGATTTTAAATAGGAAAAGGAATGGAATAAATGTTTTTAAAAATCCCAACTGTTGAAAAGTTCTGTAATATAATCTAAAATAAATATACTAACTTAACTTTTCCTTATAATAAGGAAACTGGTAGTTTCAAAAACCATCTGCAGGATAAATATTTATGGAGCAGAATGACAACTTGCCTTATCCAAAGCATTGGCATGCATTTTCTTAGTTAATGTTTGATGAAGCATTTCCACTTTGAATTCTTCAGTGAACTAAAAGAAGAGTTTCATTAACTATTTTTGAAAGATAATGAGGCCATGATCCCTTTCCAGATGTTTCACTCGTCAAATAATTGTGATCTTTCTTCCAAATCTCCATAGTTGCTTGATTCCTATTTTCTTTAAAATTTATAAAGATGAAGAGAAGTAGAAGTGCCAGGCAGATGATGGGGATCAGATATATTTCATCTGTCTCCAACATACAAAATCTTGTACTCTGCATTATTATAGATTCAAAAGTATATTTATAAATCTAAAAATCGGAAGCTTATACTCTCCTGAGCCAGTGTATATAAACATATAATAAACAATATTCTTTATGTGTTTCTACATACATACATAGTTGTCTATCTATGTGCAGAAATATATAGCAGCCTCTATTTTTGAAGTCTCCGAAGCTTCTTGCTTGTGGTCAGCCATGCCAACAAACTTCGCAAAATTTAGGCGTCATTTTACCTTACAAAAAATTGGAGCCTCTTTAGATTCATTACTAAAGGATAATCACCTCAGATGTGGGTAGAGATACTCTTTTTTAATGGTTTTTGCTTAGAAGCATAGGTACACTTTTAACTGTTTGTCTACAGAAGGAACTCAAGAATATGGCTTTTTGCAGAATTTTCCCTGGGGTCTAGGAAAGAGACTTGAATTTTTGCTGACAGTAGACTATTCTAACTATATTTTCAAATATTTCAAAGCATAGGAATAAGAGGTAATAGAGCCCAAAACCCAAATTAAGGTACGCTGAAAAAGCTACATTTAAATAAGATAGTAGATAAGTGAGTGATCACAAATAATGGAACATCAGCAATAATCAAGCCAATGCTCAGTGTACACTATGCACTAAATACTATTGTAAACACTTCACATATTAGTTCATTTTTGCCCACAGTGATCTCATGAGGTAGATACTAGCATTAACCCCAATTTACAGATTAGGAAACTGAGGAGGCACAGAAATTTAAATATCTTACCCAAGTTTACAGCTCCAGTAAGGGATAGCGTGGGATAGAAACTGAAGCAGCTCATCTCTAGGGTGATTGTTATTACACTATTTAATAGTGAGCGCCAGGTGATAGGAGAACTTTGAGCTATTTGTGTTTCATCCTGCTACTGCACATGTTTCTTGTAATTGCTCCCCAAACTCTCATTCCATTCTGTTCACTTTGACTATGTTAGTTCTGGTTTTGACAAATGGGCTAAGAAAAGTGATAACACCTATCAAATACAAAACCATAATGAACAGGAATTATTTTGCATCCTTTTTGGCATTATTAATATTCTTTGTATTTTGACCATCCTATTTCTATTTCTTAGAAATTAATGAAAATGCTTCTAGGTCATAAACAGAAATGTAATTGGGATAAATGGGTTGTCCCAAAGAAGGAATAGGAAAGTACCCATACCCAGCTACTTCCCTTCCCTGAGAAGGGAAATTGCTTTACTTGGGCCATTCCCCCGCCCAGGCAGCCAACAGCCAATACTTTACTGATATAAGGAATATGAAAGCTCTTCCTTCCCTGCCTGCACCCGCTTCCCCACCCCTACACCCCCTTCCCCATACCTACACACATACTATAAGGGCGAATTGACCTCTGGTGCTCCAGAGCTTCCTGTAGGACCAAGCTCTCACAGTTTTCAGCTGAACATACTTCTTGCTTAGCTTTCTTCCATTGCCCTCTCCTTCCTTCCCCTTCTCTGAAAGCACTCCCTCAATAAATTAGTTTTATAAGAATCCTTCTCTTAGTTTCTGCTTTTAGAGATCCCAAGTCAAGTTGAATGACACTGGAAGGGTCCTAAGAAGCAGAGACTAAGCTGAGATTCAGGAGGTGGATGGCAATAAGGCTCTTATCACTGGTGGTAGATGCATTATTGTTAGTCCCTGGCATCATATAGCAGGGAGATTGTTAAGATAAGATCGGGGTCAGCAAACTATGGCTGTAGGCCAAACCGAACTCACTTCTTTTTGTAAATAACATTTTATCGGAACACATTCATTTAACAATTTTTAGACAGAATTGAGTATTTGAGACAGAGACCATATGATCTCAAAGCCTAAAACATTTACCATCTGGTTCTTTCCAGAAAACATTTGCCTACCTCTGGCTAAAATTTTCACCCATGATAGCAAACTGGGTTGAGATATAGGTAGAAGAGGATGTAGTAGCTGATGCAATGTCTCTGGCTTTGAGAGGTATGGGGAAATTGGAACTCTAAAGATATGGCTAATTGTTGCTAAATATCACTGATGCATTGAAGAGATAAAATAACAGGCTGTATTAGATATCTATTGCTTTGTCACAGATTATTACAAGTTAGGCAGCTTAAAACAACACACACTTATTATCTCCATGTTCTTATGGGTCAGGAGTCCAGGGATGTCTTAGTTAAGTCCTCTGCTTTGGAGTATTTTACAAGGCTGCTATCTGGGTACCATCTAAGGCTAGGGTGTCACCAGAAGGCTCAACTGGGGAAGTATCCACTTTCAAGCTTATGTGATTGTTGACAGGATTCAGCTCCTTGTGAACTATTCGCTGAAGGCCATCCTCAGGTTCTTGCCACATGGGGCACTCCAATAGGGCAGATTAATTGATCAAAGCCAGCAAGAGAGGGATTCTGGTAGCAAGAAGGAAGTGACAATCTTATGTAGCTTAATAATGGAAGTGATGTCCCGTCACTTTTGTCATATTCTGCTGGTTAAACATAAGTCACAAAGCCAGCCCACATTTAAGGGAGTGGATTACACAATGTCATGAACACTACAAGGCAAGGCTTACTGGGAGCCATCTTAGAGTCTGCTTAATACACAGACTCAGTTCTATTATTTGGCATTTAAAGCAAAATGTGATAGTCAGAAAACCTTATTAGCATCATTTAAAGAGACAGTCTTCTCTTGTAGCTAGAAAGCAGACAGATTTGGAGATCAGGCTCATGGCTCATTTGCAGAAGTGGAAGAACTTTAAAGGAGGCTAAATTCTCAGCCTAAGCAAGCTTCCTGTGCAAAATTTAGGACTCTGAAAAAAAGGAGTAGTACCCTGAAGTATGGGATAGGGATATCTGAGTAGATGAGCACCTTACAACTACATTGTCCCCTGAACATGTGTGGCTCACAGAAATGGCTAGTAAGCCCCCTTTTCTCTTGTTGGAAGAGAAAGCTTCTTTCATGAAGACTATGCCAAGGTCTCAAATGAGGCAGATGCCTTATAAGACAATCCTCAGATCTGCCTGTACTTTCCCTCATGGAAGTCAGACTGATAATTTGGGCCACATTTCAGCATGACCCAGCTAGGGAATTGATGGTCTGCTAAGGAAGGAAATGAGTTACACACTCCACATGATATCTAGGACTTGACTGCATGTATGCTCAAAGAGTATGCCTGGGAGTGGATCCTGAGGGTCCTGGCAGAATATAAAGCTATGTAATGGACACTTTTCTCATATGGGGTTGTTCTGTTGTAACACAAGATTTAATACCTAGCAAAGTCTTATACGATAGGTCTAATGTAAGACTGGGATAGCTCTCGGTAGCTTGGAAAAAGTAATGGGTCACATGAAATGAAGTAGAGATCCTGGCACTATAGTAATAGATTGTGGAGAAAGAAATAAACCAATAAAAAAACTGAGCATGCAAAAATGGGTTCATTATGGAAGATAGAAATATCCATATCTATGTTCCTTAGGAGAGCTTGGAGGACATGCTGTTTATTAACATGATGAAGAATTTGCTGATCAGAGAGATTCCAACATTGTGGAGAAGCATAGTCCTTCTTAAACCAGGGATAGAAGGACATGTGATTAAAAGACTGGGGTCCGTTGTAGCAAGGGGGATGGTAGGATTCCTGATTAACAGGGGCCACAGGGAAGCACTTAATTGTCAGAAGCAAAGTGAGTGCAGTCACCACAATGGGAAACTGGGTTGAAATGGCTGCTGTGTGGGTGGGGGTGGGAACTGTCCTAAGGTATCCATGGAAATGGTTACTATGTGAAAGGGCAAGATACGTGAGTCACCAACAAGGGTATTGGTTCATACACATAATCAAAAGAGATAGAAAATAAGGAGCAAAAGGCTGAGATCAGATGTCTCAATGGAAAGTCATAATTTCTTGCCTTGTCTTCATACCTGAGTGAGTTCTCTTACCCAGAAACTATTGACTGAAGGAGATGCTGGGTCTCCATGAGACAGGAACTGCAACATTATAGTAAGTGTGTGACTCTTCAGTTCTTCCCCAAAAGGACCAAGAGTATTTACTCAGAAAACTGCACACTGGAACAAAGGGAATGCTCAGATCTTTTTAGGATTGGTAGATATTAAGATATGAGTTGATGCTGACAGCACCACCATGGGCCGCTTGTTAGAGTATGGTCATGTAAGTGTCAGGAAATAAATGGAGTTCTGATCTAGACTTATTTCACAGTGGTTCTACTGGGTTTACACACTCATTTAATGATCATTTTTCTAGTCCTTGAATGTATAATTGGCATGAGCCAGTTAGAGGTTGATGAATTCTCCCATTGTTTTCTTGACCAACTATTGTACTATCAAAGTGGAAGTCTTTAAAACTATCCTCTATGGTCAAGTTAGTAAATCAAAACCAGTTACCACATCCTGAGGAAAATTGCACAGATTAGTGCAATAAATAAATAAATACTACTCTCAAAATAGATAGATAGTCTCAAAGATTTAAAGGATACATAGGTGAAGGTCCTCTTTCTGCACATAGCTGAGCAATCTAGACCATACACAAATTAGATGGATCATGGAGTTCTGAGCAGAGTACTGCCAACTGAACAAAGTTGTAGTTTCAATCACAGCTGTTATGCTGCATGTGATATATTTACTAGGGCAAGTTAACCAGATACAAGATATGTGGTTATTGTTCTGGCAAATGTGTTATTTTTAATACCCATTAGGGAGGGGGGATCAGAAGCAGCTTGCATTCATATTGATTAATAACAAGAGTCATGATCTTGTCCCAGGGTTATGTGAGTTCTCCAGCTTGGTCCAAATATAGTCTGTAGGGATTGGGACTGTATAGACATTCTACAGGGCATCATCTTTGTGGACCATATGGATAAAATCACGTTAATTGGACCAAGGAACTCACTTTATAGAAAAGGAGGTATGGCAATGGGCACATGCTCGTGGAGTTCACTGGTCCTACCACATGCTAGCCCAGTTACAGCACCAGCTTAGAGATGGCATCCTATGGGGATAAGTATTATCTTTCAGAGTATAGTGTGCACTTTAAAGCAACAGATACTATATGGTTCTCTGTCCTCAATGATTAGAATACATGAGTACAGGAATCAAAGAGTAAAAATAAGAACTCCACTCAACCATCACTCTCAGGGACCCATTCCTGCAACTTCAGGTTTTGTGAGTCTAGAGGTCCTAAGTCCCACAGGAGGGAAACTTCCACCTAGGGGATCTAGGAAAAGTCTCAGTAAACTTAAAGCTATGGCTATTGCCAGATTACTTTGAGCTCCTTATGCCAATAGACTAGTTGGCACAAAAAGTTACTGTATTGGCAGGATAAATGACCTGATTATCAGGAGGAGGCAGAAATGCTGCTACATGTTAGAGACAGGGAGCAATGTGTTTGTCACTCAAGTGATCTGTTGAGCCGCATCTTGGTATTCCCATGCCTTGTTTAACTGTAACAGGCAAGTACAGCAACCCTAACCAGATTAGGGCCTGGTAATCAGGTGCTTAGACTCCTAAGTTATGAGAATGTGGCTTATGCCTTCAGACAATCCATCTAGACCTGCAGAAGTAGTCACCCATAAGGAGGAACATCTGGAAGAGTGATGAAGGGGTAGATGATGATTACGTTACGGGCTTGGGACACACTGCAGCAGTGGAAGCTACAGTTTGTTTTACTCATCTTTATCTTATACATGAGCCCAGGACATGTGACTAACCAGAATCCTGAAGTTGCTGTGCCTGAATGGAGTAAACTAAATGTCAGAAGCAAGTGGTTCTGAGGAGTGCAAGGGGTGGCCTGCAGTGGCTGCTATTGGCGTCCTTCTTGTTCCCCAGCGGCTGTAAGTGTTTTTGGCTGCTAACAGCTCATAGCTCTCTCCTTCCCAAAGATTAGCCCTCAGCTGAACCAAGCTAACTTACCTGAGAATTATCCTCCCTGGGGATAAGAGGAGCTAACTCTGTGGTACAATATAAGCTCTAGAGCTCCCCAAAGGAGCAGGCTCAGCTACAGCCAGTTTTCATCCTTCTTAGCTACCTTCTTCCCTGCTTCTGCCTATTCTGCTCCTCTTGTTTCCCTCCACCCGAGAGCACTCCCTTTGTAAATCATTTTCAGAACAACTTTACTCTCGGTCCCTGCTTCTAGGGATTCTGACTTAAGCACCCATCTTCTACTATTAACTATACTGGAAACATATTTTTTCTACCCATATCACTCTGACCCAAACCTGATAGTATGCACATGAAAGGCTGTATGTATTGAGGTTGCCAGTTTCGTTTTGTTTTTAATTATACCTCCTAAACCTAAAATCCCTCCTTAATTTATTATCATAGCAAAGACTCACATTTTCAATTCTCAACCTCTCTATAACTCATAAAAACGATTCTATTCTTGTCATTCTCCAAGCCTTCCTCTATACTGATGCCAGCTATTTTTTAAAACACGATTCTTATCATGTTACTCCCCTGCTTAAACATTTTGGTGACTTTCCACTGCTTCCTGGATGAAGTCCCCACTCTTTAGCATAACATACAAGGCTTTGTTTATTGGGCTGCAATTTGGAGCTGAATTATGATAGACTCTTCCTCCTACCACACAGCCTGTATACCATATGCTATAGTCATAGTCAACAACTTCTTCTTCCCTGAATAAGACATGCTTTGGTTTCAGTCTACATTATTTCTTCTGCCTGGAATGGCCACTTCTTCCTTTTCTGCTTGATGAATACCTACTTATACTTTAAGATGCAGCTTAATTTATTAACTTTTTTGTGAAATTATTATTCACCAATCCAATACCTCTTTCCAAACTCAAAGAGGTATTAATAACTCCCTTCTTTGTCTTCTCATAGCACTAAGTACACACTTGTATTATGATGCTTGTCATATTCTTTGTTATTGTTTATTAACATGTTTTTCACTTCCACACAACTTTGAATGTTCTAAGAATCATGTGATTTGTCTTTGTACATCTACTATCTCTCATATGGCTTAGCATTATTCTTAAATAATGTATGTTAATTGAAGGAAGAACTTGTCTTGTTCTTAGATAGCTTCGCAGCCTGACAAGTTGATTGGTTCTGTCCTTGCTCCTGTCTTCAGTCATTTTCCTCTTGTTGGCGATTTTGAAACTGAAGAGTCTCTGGACAGCTGTCTGTTCACCTAAGTCTAATGACTCTCCACAGCGTCAGTCCATCATTGCTTGAATTAGATAACTTTCCCTCTATGCACTCAAATACATTCATGCTCCCTGTGATTTGTAACAAAGGAGGGTTAATAAATAAACTTTTAGCTTGGTGACATAAATGCAAGCTAACATTTTCTCTCTCTTTGAAGGTGGTAGGAAGTAAGGAGAAAGTGAGAGAAAATTGCTTGACAAGTAAATAAATCCCCACCTCCTTCATAACTTCCTCTCTGTGCTGTACTCACTCTGAATGCCAATTTAATTGGTCAGTTTTTCTGCTTCATCTAGACTTACATACAAGCAGAAAGTGATGCTTTTTACATTTTTAGCTTTTTCTAAATAAAATTATTTCTTTACATTTTTGAGGGGCTGGGTTGTGAATCTCACCTAAGGGAGTTCAAATAAACATATTTTTTCAACCCCAGTATATTATTAAAAGTTGTATTAGTGATCCTTGATTAAACTAGAAGGTAAAAACGATAATAAAAAGGCCCTGCATTATAGCAAACCCGATGGTTAATGTGGCATAAATCACGGTTATGAGACTCTGGCCTAATAATATTCTTTTTTTTTTTCCTCCAGCCACATTCTCAGCCTCAGCTCCTTCATCTCCCTCTGACTTCAAAGGAATCTCTGCATGAAGAAGGAGGGCGCACAATAGAAGAATTGGCCCGATGATTCCCTTCTGTTTGGAAATGGGTGAAGATTACAGATACGTTTTACTTCTTCCTGTGCTTTGGACTATATAATGTCAACTACCTCAAGCAAAACCCTCTACCCTGGCTAATATATAGATTTGGATTATACCAAAATTGCCTAAAATTGGAAACAAGACATTAATAATAATCTGTAATGGTGTAACATAATAGAATACATGTTTATTTTCATTGGCTTTAGCTGGTATTAAAAAAAGGTAAATTAGTTTAGAGATGTAAATTTTATATTTATTATATCCTGACCTTTCTGCTCATCCTCCACCACTTTATATTATGAATGAGGTAATTAAAAAGAGTCCACTTATTTTTTGTTCTGCTATAGCACATTTTTGCCCCTTAAATGTGTTTGTGTGTATGTGAATGTGTGTGTGTGTGTGTTGTGTGCATTTATTATTTTAACCAAAGTGTGAAAATGAAGTTGTAATGCTAAAGGCCAAAGGAATGAATTAAACTGATCTGTTAATTAAAAGACCGTGCTTGAAGTATTAACCAGGAACCACTGTTGGACTTTTCATCCTCAACCCAAGATGAGAAGGCAAGCACAATAATCCCACATCACCTCTGGAAATTATGTCAGGAAATGTTTTCTCAGAGTCAGCTACTGGTCAAGACTTACATCAAGTTAAACAAAATAATGAAGGATCAGGGATTCTAGAAGGGCCAAAAGTTCGAACAGGAGACCTTTAACCCCTTTGCCTGCAATGCATAATAATACTTCCTGTTTGTTTGATATGTCCTTACCATACTCTGAAAGAACAAACACTTATAACTTCCATATTAGGGACTAAGTCTTCTGTCCCCACCCTTCCTGTTTAGGATTACTTTCCACAGAAGTGAATCAATGCAGTTTGAACTACAGAATGAATATGACAACAAGAACAAAAACCCCAAATAGACCAATCTACCTAAAGCCATGTCTTATTAAACTTCCAGAATATTTGGGAGTGTCCATACTACGAAATAATTACATATAACTATATATGAATTTAAATAAGGTTGGCTTGAAGTTTAAAATGTCTTTAATAAAAACTCCGCTTTCCTTATGTGAGTCTAGATAGACCATACAGTTTAAGATTCACCAACAAAAGCTTGTAGCAATAACAATAGAGGGAGACTTGACTTCTAAAAACAGCTCTTTCCTTTTAGCTATTTCTGCCCACAAATACAGTTGATTGCAGATAAGTAACATGTAAGTATTTTTATCGTTACTAAAAGAGTTTGGACATATATAAAATATAAAGGAATTTTAAAATTAATTGATTGCTGTGTTAAGCCTCCAGCTTTAGTGGCTTGTCATTATTTTTCAGCCAGCGCTTAGGATTTACTTCCTAATGCCCCAAGAAAATAGAGCAAGAAACTTGAACACAAACCTTTCCACCAGGTAACTCTAGAGTTTATAAGCAGCAATGAATGACATTTCCTCAGGAAAATCTTAGAAGTTATCACTGTTGCTTTTTATTAATCCATGTTTAACCTGAAGCTAGAAACTACGTCCCCTTTATTTCCGTCTCCAGAATTTGTATTGCCAACTGTGCTATGTTGAAGTTTATATGACAGGCCATTTCAACACTTTTGTTTAGTTAAATAGGAGTGCATCACTTTTAAAGAAAAGCACGATTGCCAAAAAATATAAACAGCCCTAACTTTGATTAATATAAATATTTTAAAACCAGAACATTCTGTTACATCTTACAAAAACAATTCGGATGTAGCTGATGGGAAAGAAAAAGTGCTTTCATACATTAGACAAATCCAACAAAATACAGCTGCAGACCAAATTTTAAGTAAATACGAATTGTTTGTCTTTTCAAAGGGCTATGGTATTTACTTAAATGGAGTTATTTTAGAGTACTTTATGTTTCATTAGTAAAAATGAAAGTTTTAAAGATAGTTTTATTTTTGAAGTATCCCATTTAAGTTCCAAGTCCTCTAATTTAAAAATACCATTAAAATCACTCCCCCTGCCCAGTGAGGGTTATCTGCTAATAAGCCACTGGACAAGAGATGTGTGAAGTGAATAGATGAAGAAAAACGTTGACAGCAAAAGGGAGGTCTAGGGGGTGAAGTTAGTTTATTAGGCCCTGTTTGTCACGAATGGCCCTGCTGCACATATAAAAGCAAATCCCTCTACCTTAGAAGATTAATTCTGAAGGAGGCACTCTTAGGTCAAAGTATACATAAGCGTGTGCCTAATCTCAGAGAAATCAGGCTATTTTCTCATAGCAATTAAGCAGAGGTCTGGGGTTTCACCCACAGTGTATTTAAACACAGGATACAATTAAACCCCAACGTATTAATATCTTTGCTCTGCAAAATTACCCAGGAAATAGATTTTGCCCTCTTTCAAATGAAAAGCAAGTCAAGTTAAGAGAATAACTTGATTCTTAGCTAAGTTGCTTGAAATAAGAGTGTCATAATTTCTTCTAATTGCAAATGTCTTATAGACAGAGGTAGTTCTTACTTTACAATAGGGTAAGAGTTATAAGCTTTCTAGTTCCTTTAATCTAAATAGCAAACCTTAGAAGTGTGCTTGAAAACGTATTGTTTTCAAACTGTAATTAAAATTCTGACACAACGTATGTAAAAAATCAAATCATTATAAAAATCTGAGAACTCACTATTTACCACCAACAAAATATCTTCAATGGGGAGAAGCTTTGCAACCAACATGAAGAGTAAAAAAAGTAAACGTAAATCTTAAGCGGTCAAGTGTCTGGAAGGGATTGCTTTCTATAGAGGTTTTTCTTCAAGTTATTTTATTCATATACTCATCTCAAAGAGTGAACCTTCTAGGGAAAATTATAGCCAGTTTAAAATACTGCTTCACAAAGAAAATAAAACAACAAACAACTTTTATTCATTGTACATCAGTTCCCTAAAGGCAAAAATTTTTTAATAGTATAAAAGTTATATTAAATGAACTACCACCTTTATTCAGATCTTGAACAAAATAACCTTTCAGGTACTAAAAGATTTTTAGTAGAAATATTGTTACTTCTACATATCAAGTTAATATTCCAATTTATTGCCAAACCAAATTCTCTTTGGTTTTTTTAGAGAATAGTAGGGGAAGGAAATTGGTCTTGGAATAGGAAAGGATATAAATTTATAGTTTGTCCTTTACATGGCTGAATCAATAGTTTTTTCTTTTGTATAGGAGTTTCTAGTAAGATAGTTGTTGGTGTACGGTATAACAGAATATCCAGTGAGAAATCCTTTAACCCATGACACATGGGAATGTTCTTACAATTAATAAAACTGAAAGAATGAAGCAAAATAAGATGAATCAGATGTGGGAGAGAGTGGGTTGTGTGTTGTGTGTTGGGGGTGGCTGTGTCGTTGCCAAGCTATTTTCCCATCTAACACTCCATTGTTGCTTTTAAGAGGAGCTGAGTACTTCAGGTAAAGTGCACGAGGCAATGTGTCTTTGAAAGCACACTATAAATAGTTTAGGCACTTTTTTGATGTGTGGTGGGGTATGTGAGAAGGCATGCAATCTGAATTTTACGAAGGATTGTTTTAATAGGACCAATGACTTTAATAGTACTTGCTGACATCATTGGCAAATTGGTCTATTCTGTAACCTTTAAAATTGCAGCATATCCCAAAATGAGTTACTTATTAAACAGATGTTCTTTTTTTTTTTGAGTGCAATTAACCTTTAAATGATTATTTCTCAGCACTTGCAACAAAGAATCTCACCTCTCACCTTTATACTTTCGATGCTACAGTGAGTGAATCCATAACCTTTTCACAACATGTAAGGAACGTGCCACACAACATGGAATTACAATCACTAACGAGCACTTTTTCTTTTAAGGGGGAGTCTTATTACTTATATTAAATTATTGCAATACACAGAAGCCATGCAAAAGTATAAAAATAGTTATTTTGATCAATCTGCAACCATTTTAGAAAATATTAACTCCAAAAACACCAAAGAATAATTTACTGCTAATGACAAGTTTCTACTGAAGTTTTCTCCCCTTAACTTATTTTTAACTAAAAAAAAAATTTTTTTTGAGACAGAGTCTCACTCTGTCTCCCAGCCTGGAGTGTAGAGGCGTGATCTCGGCTCACCGCAAGCTCCACCTCCTGGGTTCAAATGATTCTCCTGTCTTAGCCTCCCCAGGAGCTGGGATTACAGGTGTGCACCACCACGCCTGGCTAATTTTGTATTTTTAGTAGAGACAGGGTTTCACCATGTTGGCCAGGCTGGTCTCAAACCCCTGACCTCAGGTGATCTGCCCACCTTGGCCTCCCAAAGTGCTAGGGTTATAGGTGTGAGCCACCACGCCTGTCCTGTTTCCCCTTAACTTCTGAGGCAGGGGTGTGTGTGTGTGTGTGTGTGCACGTGTGTGGTGGTGGGAGGTTAAATACCGTATTTGACTGGAAAAGCTTTGTCTTGAAAGTTCAGGCACTTATGCAATATTTGTAGGCAATTTGGTTTAAACCTACATGCAACTAGCACAGTACCCCTTTCCACTAACCAGAAGGAAATGCTTTGAAACTCCAGAAGTATTGATGAAATATATATCATGTAATATTAGAGATTTTAAGATTGTGCTTTCCTCAGAAACACACACATTTGTAAAGATGAAATGAGTATAATCAAGTCGTGGTTATCCTTAATTAAGTGGAGATGGCAATTATAAACGTTATTCTTTAGGAATCAAATCAAATCTAACACATATTTAGACGAGCTAACGCTTTCTGGGATCTTTTTACATTAGTAAACATATCCACATTACTTTAAGTCCCAATGACCTTTTCTTGAGTAGATAACCTAGTTTACTCTTTAGTGGAGCTGCTGAATCTGATAAAGATTTCATTAGCTTAAATATTTTCCCGCTTAAAGAAACTGATATTCCAATCTTGAAAAATTCCGAGGAAAAGTTTTTGATTTGAAGGATGAAAACACCATAACAAGCTAGTAGTTTTTACTTTACATACATTTTACTGCAACGTTAATGTACAAATACCTGCTTATGTTCAAGAATAAACTTTTTTTCTTGCAAAGCTGAACTTATTTGTAAAATACTGTTTTAGGAAGGTGTTGGAGTGACTCATAAAATATTTAAATATCAACCCTCTACAGAATAAAAAGGCATTTTTCACTTGTGTGTTCTCTTTTTCCCACATCTTTTACAAAAGGAGCATATTGGAATGAATTACAGAAAAATCTGAGAAAATTTTTCTTAAATAATGAAAAACAATTGTTTGGAAGGAATGTTCACTCACAGTTTTCTTTTCAGCTCTGATTTGGTAATGTTTTGTAAAGCATAAGGACAGCCACAAGCCTTCATTGGAGAAATCAAAATTAATGTCCTTTGGAAACATTGGGCTCTAAAAGAAAAGGAAAATAATAACAGATATATGACATACTTGGCTCCCTTTAGTTTAATTTCGAAAAAGGCAAATCAGGTATTATATTGGCATGTAATCACAAAGAAAAACGCACAGACTTAAAAGTAAACCGACTCATTGTCAAGACTTCCAGAGTCTTATTCATTCATCGTGGTGGCTGCTGACAAACAACAGAAGGAAATCAACAATGCTGGATAACATAATCATCAAGGGCTTCTATGTCTGTAAGCCATTTAAATTCTTGACATTGAATATTTATAGTGAGTGATACTCCTTTAACATAGACCATATTTCAGTCAGCTCTCAGCACTCCTGACCTTTCATACCCACATCCCCCTTGGCTTCATGAAGGCCCCCTCTAGCATCACGCCTGTTCAAAAACTGGGCACCCAGCATCACTGGCAGTTTCTCAAGTGCCCACTCATTTTTCAATACCCCTGTTTTCTCTTAACACCAGTTCAGCGTCAATATACTATCTGCCCTTTCCCAGGCAGCCCCCGAGACACAGTTGTATTTATTTTGTACTTACCAATACAATGTAAATCAGCATGGGCATACCTCCTCGGGGTTAGTGAACCTACCTTGTCTGTGAGCACAGACAGCACTTTGGTCACAGATGTAAATGGTTAACTGTACAAGCAAGGAGGATAAATCCACATCACAATACTTCATTCACCAAGGAAATCTGCAGTGGATTACGGCTTCTCTATGGTTAAGTCTGGTCTTAATTTACTGCTTTTATTCAGTTTTCAACCACAAACGAGCCCCTTATGAGGCATTCACTATGTAGAATTGACAACTCTTTTTATCTACTTGAAAAATATTTTTGGATAATAATTTATGGTTACAAAATATTTTAAGCAGTTTGAATAGTTATATTATATTCTTTCCATGCTTAACGATGCAGTATCCCCTGTAAAAATGGAATGCCAGGCAATCTGGTAATTTTACGTACAGTATTTATAACAACAGAGCAATTTGGCCATATAGAAACACAAATGTAAAAAAAAAAGCTGTGCATATTTCATAGGAAGTCTTTTAAAGACTTTTTTTTAAAGCTCTTAAATTGCATCTCAGGAGAAAATCAGAGTTCAGAACAGTGTCTAAAGGCCCTATATATAGGTAAAAAAATAATTTTGGCAAGCACTGTATTTTATTTATGGGTTATTATGCTTAAAATAGCATATTTTGAACACACTTCAGAAGGAAAAAAAGCTGCAGATGCCTCTGAAGACACAAGGGAGAATTCATATGCTGTTTATATTTTATACATGAAACCAAATGTGTCGGTAGGTTTGCACTTTTTCACCATCGAATATATTCTCTTAATTTATATTCTGAATTAATGCTGTCTGTAAAAAATCCATTTGAAGATGCTCATTATTATTGGGCATGGAGTAGTTTTCAAGGTCTGATTGCCAGTAACTGGAACTACTCTAGAAATCCCCGATAGGCTGAAAACACATAATATACCTGTAATAAGTAGCAAGTGCCAGGATCAGTTTGTCATTTTAGATTCATATCCCCTAGTATTGCCAAGCAGTGATCTTGTAACTGGAAATAGAACCCATGTAAATAAGATGGAATGTATTATACACATGGAGACAATGGAAGCAGCGTGGTTGATGCTCTTTGAGATGATAGAGTTCCTTTTGCATTGCTTTAGCTTAAACCATGGATACACAAAGCTTTGTTGTAACTTTCCCCTTGGTGGAATTTGAGCACTTTCAGACTCATTGATAGTAAGAGATTCTTCCCATTGCAGAATGAACTCCCCATAGGTAAACAAAGGAAAACATTCAACTGAGGTACTAGCTGTGTTTTCCTCATTAGTGGCTACACTGTTCTGAGCAGGGAATGAGTGTTTGGGGAAAAGCATCCTTGGCATTAACAAGAAGGAAAGGACATTGCTTTTACAAGGAGGAATATTTTATATGATTTTCTAAAACATCTCTCTTCAAGTGCCATATGTAAATCATATTTTTAAAAAAAAACAAATTATGCTTGTGCTTCGGGGGGAACTACATAAATGTGCAATAGAAAAATAATGAACTGTATCACTCTGGTTAGTTAACCAATTATTGCCTGTTTATAGACTCAGATGCTGTTTGAGTTGCATCATAAAAACAGGTGGAGTTTGTTGTTCGTTGTTTTCACTGGTTTGAAATTTTGCTCAAAAAAATTTTTTAAAATACTATCATTCTTATTATTTTAGAACTTGGAGTATTCTGCTTTTTAATCTGGTAGCTAGGTTTCATTACCTTAATAGATATTCTGATGAAGGTGTAAAAGAAAATGTTAAAAAGGAGATAAATTAGGCAGTGGAAGCATCAGATTCAAATGCCACTTAATATAATTCCTAAATCATTTATATTAAAATTGTTTCATTAACAATATTACAACCACCCTCTCTCTGTTCAAACGCATTAAAATATAGATAAGAACAACTTTAGTAGTGGATTATAGAAGCTAGGAATTAGGATGACAGCAATGAGCTAGATTTGTCTGTCCAGGCAAAAATAGTTTCCAATCACTAGTCATGGATCAATGAACACCAGATTCCCTGTGAATATTTGGTACATTCTCTCTGATCTTCCTATACCTGTGTACCTGGATACCAGTCTCATTTTTCCTTCCTCTTTCTGACAAGCATTACCTGTGAGATAAGAGTGGGAGGGTCATTTAACAATGAATTTCCCCATTGTATAGCTATTACAAAGCTATCCAAGCTAACTAATTTGTTGTTTTCTAAGTCACTGTGCAATTTCAAGGTTTTAATGGTGCTTAAAATATAATACCCTGTGTCATTTATTTCTTGAAATGAAAGCTAGTGCCAGCCTTTGGAATTCATGTAAAACAAGTGGTTCAATATGGTTTGAAGAGAGAATGAAAACTTGATAAGCAATTAATCTACTTTAAATGCTTTCCTAATGGTTTGCACCTTTTCTTACTGATTTTTAAAAAATTCAGATTTATTCAGAAGAAAATCAAATTAAACATACATCCAAATTTTTGTATAGCACATTTGTTAGAGTGAAACCCACACACACAGCGAGGCAGGAAAGATTGACTATTTAAATAATTTGAAAATAAAGGTGTGCCTGGTTAAACAGTATCAATTTGAATTTTTTGCCTAGTGCTTTGAAACTATGGGAAATATCTGAAATGGGAAACTGGTACATGAGCATAGAGGACGGGCTAATTTCCTAACAATAATCCTGTGAGTGACACTTGGTTTGGGAAAGGAAACTGTCCTGTCTGACTGCTGGTTTGCAGAGGCAAAGGCTTAAGAGTTAGGACAAGCCAGAGGCATCACTGTGACTCCAAGGCACAGCTACAAAACAGAGCTGAGTCTGGTTGATATGTCTGCCTGTCAGTGTATCACCAAGGAGACTAGCGAGACATTAGAGAAAACTCACCAGCAATGTCATATTGTCTGAGAGACAATGCACACACAGAGAAGACCTTTGTGGGAAAACCATGTGAAACATACGGAATTAAGATGTTAGGTAGAAGGACTCAAGGAGTACAAGAGTAGAAGGGGATGAAAGCAGGGACTGCATCTCAATGGTGAGTGCGGCCAAGAGAACTAGAACCCAGCCTAAATTCACACAGGATATCAAGAGTCGCATGCTACTGATGAAAACATCATGACTTTTCCAACTCAGCAGAGATAGTGCCTGTCCCCCAGTCAGCAGTGTGGTGCAGGGCACAAATGACAAGTCCAAAGAGAGGAAAATCAATGAAAGGTTGAAGAGTTACCAGAGTAGAATTAACATGGTCAGTAATAGAGTCAGAAAGCTTGCTCTTGAGTAAACGTGGAAGGATTCTCAGGAGCTTCTGAAAGCAAAGCTACTTCAAGAGATTGCTTATAGAAAAATGATAACCATGCTTGAAAGGACAAACATGGGATCCAACAACATGATGTCTATGTCCCAGACTAGGACTGAGACTGAGATCATGTCTTTCTATTTCTTAGTGAGAAAGTACTGGAAGTTAAAGAAAAACTTATCATAAACTTTATAAAAAACTCATAAAACTTATGCAACAAGTATGATAATTCATACACATATACATACATATATATGCGCAAATGCCTAAATTAATTGCTTGGTAAACATATTGCTTTACTGAAATTTTTAGTTAAGAAGAAGAACACTGGTTGCCAATGTTGCAAGCTGCAGAACACTTACTCTGGTGCCATGGAGAGAAACCTGAAATGTGGGTGAGCCGAACTAAACATTCCACCACATTTTTGGCACCTAGCAAAGACTGGCCTTGATTGAATCTGCTGCACACCCGGTAACCCAGATAAATACTACATGCATGTCTTCTGAATGGGGGTAGCCTCTGATTTGAGTATTGCCAAGTAACCCAATTTTAGAATAGCACAAGTTTTAATTATATGTTTCATTTAACTGGCACCTGTCCTTGGAGGCTGTCATTAAAATCTAAAAAGCTATGATGTAGGAACTATTATTATTTATGATTTAGAGGGAAGCAAAAATAAATAAAGAGAGAAAGAAAAAAGAAAGCAGAAAAGCTGACAGGTTTAGAGGAGTGACAGAAGTGGAAGACTCAAAATTCCACTGGTGAAAAAGAGCAACATTTTAATTACCTAGAAAACTGATAGAAAACAAAAAGCCAGATCATTGAATTTTTTGGTGTTTGAGGTATGAGTTTACTAAATACCCACCTCATCCACCACTTCATGTTGTGTGTAGGGTGCACCCGTCTTTTCCTGGGTAAACTGAAAAGCAAAAACCTCTTAAATAAAATGCTTAATCCTGAGATAGATATTTTATAAAATATTTTATAAAAATATTTTATAAATATTTTATATTTTAAAAAATATTTTATAAAAAATTTTTATAAAATATTTTATTTTATAAAATAAGTTCCATCAATTTTTAAATCCCATACTATTTCATCTGTTGAAGAAGAGAATTCTGAAGGGAAAGGGGTTGAGATATAGATGAAACAAAATGGATAATGTGTTGCTAATCAGTGATGTGAAGTAGTGGGTACCTGGGGTTTTATTATGCTATTCTGTGTAGTATAAATTTGGAATTTTCCTTGCTAAAAAGTTAAAAGAAATTCAAGTTAGAGAAGCATTCAGATACTAGTGCATATTTATTTGGGTAAATTAATTCATTTTATACTGCAAAATTTGGCCATAAACACAAGAACAGAACATCTTATATTAATTATATTATATTCCTATATTTACATTAATGATCTCACTGTAACTATACCAACTTCTCCAAAAACCAAGAAACAAAAAAAAATCTGTATGTATTTTTCTATTCTCTGAATTTACAAGCAGGCATTTTATAACAGTCCTGGGTTTCCAGACTAAATGCCAAAATACGCTTCCTGTTTAAATTCAACTTTAACTAAAAATAATTAGCCCTTGCTCCTAATTCTAATGGAAATGTAAGACTCTTAACCATTCAGTGATAGTAGCACTATTAGATACTGCTGCTAACAGTGATTTATACGAAATGACTAGCAGACTGTTTCTCTTGTGGGTATGTGCATAATTTGTCCTAAACCAAAGGCAAAACAATAGTAAAAACTACTGCTTTTTAACCTTTCCGTGAATTTAAATTAAAAAATGTGTACTGGAACTACACATTAATAAGACCTATTAAGCTTAGAAGAATATTTTACATTCATCTGTACTTCATCAGACGAGTTCATGACCTCAGCAGAATTACTATAGCTCCTGCAGTTTTTAAACCGGCATGGGGGAAGACACGAAATGTTATTTTATAATCAGAAAATTTTACTAGAATTGACAGAAACAAGAAAACACACTTTGCCATTGAGTATGTGTTTTGAAATTAGTCCATATAAAACTAAAGGTATTGTATGGATTGACTTTTAATCCTCTAGCTACTTTAAACAGAAGCAACTAAAGAGAGGTAAGTATAATGCCATAGTTTTATGTTTAATGCAGGAAATTTAGGCGCTAGCCTCTACTTCGCAGCTGGAAGTACACACAGAGGGGAGCTACAAGCTTTATTTCACAATATTCTAAGGTATCTGGTAATGACAAAAGTATATAATGTTTCTCATTAAGATTTTTGTTTTCCTCGCTAAATGGCATTTATTTTGGAAGTTTCCTAATGTTCAAGTTTGTCCTGCTTTCCCTCAAATTCCCTGTTGAATGACATTGTGTGAAAGCTGTTACTATTCAGGGTACTGCTGCTAGTGAAGGTCCCACTAAAGCAGTGAAATGAGTCCAGTTGCATCTCCACCACGCAGCCTGAGAAAATTTTATCCACAGAGCTGATTCATGCTACTTCTTTGGATCTGCTACTGGCAGCACAATAAGAGATGAATGAAATAAGCACTCAGCAGCTGAATGCCCTTAAAGACCACTTGGGAACTTTATTTGGTGCCAAATAAAGTGACCTGCCAGTGTCAGCTGCGGGAAGCATATTGTACTGGGCTCTGCAGTCTGTCCCAGTTGCCCATTCATTTCTGAGGAAATTTTCAGGTATTGAATTTTAATCCATGATGCCCAATTATAATTTGGGACCCTTTTACACTAGAGGCTGGGCTTCACCCCATTTGGCAATTAAGTCAGAGCTGCCTAACACATGATTTTAATTTCCGGAAAGCAGGTGCTTCCTTTGGTCAGTCACCAATCTCTGATTTTTCCTCCTTCTGCAGCTTAAACCACTTTCATTTTCATCTTCCCCCTCCCCCTCCCCCACCACCCACTTCTGTAAGTATTCACTGCATGTTAGATAGTTTTCCTGCTTAAGCCTATAGGAATTCCCTTAGGCTTCTTTTGCAAGTACTTGCAACTTAAAAAAAATTTCATTTTGTAGGTGTCTGTTTGATATCCACTTTGTAATAACTTACTACAATGCTTTTCCAACTAATCTGAATAAAGGCATGTTTACAACATTTTCTAACACTTGCAATTATGAAGCAGACGCCCCAGGAATAGCTACTGTCTGTATTAACTTTCTTTGTCTCCTATTTTTACCAATTCAATTAGAGACTTCTCTAACAATTGAAAAACTATTGTTGTCTGAGTCTTTGAGACTATGTGTCTTCTCCAACCAGTATTTAATCATATAAAATAAGACTTGATAGATCACCTTATAATAAGAGAAACTCAAATATAAGGATTCAAATATGAGGTGCCTGATTTGGAGGCAAATATTGCACAAGTCAAATCCTATCTCAAAAGTTCTCCTCCACACACATGCACTAACATGGTGTGATCTTATCTTTCAAAACCACTTTGTACCGGATGGAGCCAGTACCAGTAGAGCCAGCAGAGAGGAAACTGGGAAATCAGATGTCAGTCTGTGCCAACAGGGGACAGCTTCTTTAACCCTTCCATTGCTATGAATGAGCTGCCTACTTCACTATTTTCATTCCCACACATGAATTATAAAATACTATTGCAATATTATTGCTGGGATGGCTATTAGTAGGGTTAAATTTAAATCTTTGGTGATCATAGACAGACCTATGTCATTGAGAAGGAGGTAAGTAAAAAGGAGAGGAAGCAAAGAAACAGAGTGGGAAAGGGAAAATAAGTTATAAAGAAACAAGGAGAGGAAAAAGGTTAAAGGTTAAGGAAAGGGGAAAAAAAGAAGGTGCCTAACCTGGGGACATCAGTTTGCTTCATCTACTTGTCTTTTGGCTGTCCTCTGCAAGCTGAGATCACAGACTCCTCTGCTTCCTATCTGGACTCTCCTGAATTCTGTCACATAATTAGCCAAGGATTAGCAAAACCTGATAGCCTTTAATAGGATCCCAGGGAAATGCTTCTTTAAAAAAGAACAAATCAACTAAATTCTGAATTTGAAAGATATTAAATTAGAGAGTTTTGCAAAAATACTCTGTTGCATAACAAAAGGATTTATTTAATATTTCACTTAAAGAGTTAGCCTTCCTAGATTATAATGAATATGATTTGATTAAAACCTGTGAAATTGTTATTGGCAATATTTCTCAAACTATGTTTGGTAGTATTTGTCAAACTACGTTCCCATAAACATTCATGCCCTACTAGATATTAAGTGACACTTTCTTTAAAAAGCATACCCTTAACAAATACATTTCAAAACACTGCAAATCATATTTGCCCTCTGAGTGAGTCACAATGCTTATTACCATATTAGAAGTGCTGAAAAGTTCTACAGTGAAAAAAGAAATCTGTTTAATTTTGTTGAACCCAGCATTTTGCAAAATAATTTGGCCAGGAAACTTTTTTCTCCTTAAACCACTTTAGTAATTTGCATTTTCTGTAATACAGTTATAAAGCAGTATATTCCAGTAATGGTGTTTATGATTTTGTTGTTTTTACTTTCGTTTTGAAAAGTGGAAATAGCTGAAATGCACAGTAGGTATTGTCTTTGGGACCTGTAATATGAAAGTTTAATACTTCTGTTTAATGTGAAGTTAATATACTTGGATATGAGCTTTGTACCTTATGACACTGTGCATTTTTACCATGCCTGTTTACTTTTCTGTATCCCCCATCAGCCTCCAAGCACCTTAAGGGCAGGATCCATGTTTTGTTTTCCATTGTATCTTTGAGAACTTACCTAGTGCTAGGCACATTGTAGGTGCTCAAGAAATAAATGAATAAACAATTGTTTGGATGAGTGAATGAACACTGTAGTAGATATAATAAGAGGTTTTAAGCTATAGATATAACCACATTAAAATGTGGGTTAAAAAATATAATGCTTGGCCTCAAAGTAAAGATAACTGCAGTAAAAGTGAGAATGACTAAATGGAACTTATCTTTAGTAGCTTTGTCAGAGGCCAATAAATTCCTCACCAATTACTCTATTGTCTGATGCTTCATTGCTCCTGTTAGCCAGTCTATTTGAAGTCAATGTTCATTCTATTCTATAATTTTTCAATTTGTTTTTAAGTCTTTATATCTTTAATTATCTTTCAATAACTATTTCTTACCTGCTATTTACTTTTTGTTGGATGACTTCTTAAAAGCAAAACTGACAGTGAACTTCAAGTTGCCCTGAAAAGCTTGTTGATGAGACAAGAAAAGGTAGCAAAGGTTGGGGGTTGCGGAGCATGTGGAAATTCATTCAACAAATATGTGTCGAGTGCCTATTCTGTGTTGGACACAATATATAAGGTCTAGAGAATTCAAGGTCAACTAAAAATATGAAGTATTCATAATACAGACAGAATTAAGAATTATCAAAATTTTATCCACCCTTAATTCTGTTTATTTTCTAGAATGACTTAATATTTTTAGAGTGATGATTTGATGTGTAAAATTTTTGTCTTATCTATTATGCTCTGTTTTTACAGAGGCTCATCTTTTCTATCTTGATGGTGCTGTCAGCTTTCCTAAAATTGTACAATATTTTATGGGCCAGGACAAACAACTTAACATCATTCTGTCACATAAAATTTAAAGTCATTTTAGTTACGTGAAATCAAGATAGTTGTTCAAAAGTCCACCCAACTACTGAATCTGGCCTACCATATATATATATATGTGTATATATACACACACACACACATATATATACATATATACATATATATACGTACACACATATATACATATATACAAATATATTTTATATATATATGTATATATATATTTGTATTTGTTTTTTTGCCAGAGTCTCGCTCTGTCACCCAGGCTACATGCAGTGGCATGATCTTGGCTCACTGCAACCTCTGCCTATCTGATTCAAGCAATTCTCATGCCTCAGCCTCCTGATTAGCTGGGATTACAGGTGCCTGCCATCATGCCCAGCTAATTTTTGTATTTATAGTAGAGACAGGGTTTCACCACTTTGGCCAGGCGGGTCTCCAACTCCTGACCTCAGGTGATCTGCCCGCTTCAGCCTCCCAAAGTGCTGGGATTACAGACGTGGGCTGCTGCACCCAGTCTGGCCTACCATATATATTTTTAAAATAAAGTTTTATTGGAATACAGTCCTGCCTATTCACTTAATATTGTTTATGACTGCTTTTATATTCCAACAGCAGAGTTAGGTAGTTGCAACAGGGATTCTCTGGTGTGCAGCTGAAATATTTACTATCTGGACCTTTACAGAAGTAATGTGTGAATGTCTTGCCTACACAGTGGTAATCTGTACTAGAGCAAAATGGTAATTTGAGTGAGACCAGAATGATTGATAACTGAAAAAAATTAAAGATCTCTCTTTGGATATGATTTTGTTTCTACATTTGAATATGAGGTAAGTATTATTCTAGGAATTTCATCCAATAAAAGTAATGTCCAGGCCAGGCACAGTGGCTCACGTCTGTAATCTCAGTACTTTGGGAGGCCGAAGCAGGAAGATCACCCGAGGTCAGGAGTTCGAGACCAACCTGGCCAACATAGCGAAACCCCGCCTCTACTAAAAATACAAAAATTAGCCTGGTGTGGTGGCACACGCCTGTAGCCCCAGCTACTTGGGAGGCTGAGGCACAAGAATTGCTTGAACCTGGGAGGCGGCGGTTGCAGTGAGCAGAGATCATGCCACTGCACCACTCCAGCCTGGGTGACAGAGTGAGACTCCATGTCAAAAACAAACAAACAAACAAACAAACAAACAAACAAACAAACAAACAAACGTAATATCCTCCATGTTAAAAATATGAATGAGTAGCAATTACAGTTGGATATAGCTTTTCAGTGCAGTTTCTTCATTCAGTAAGTACAGACAAAAAAACCAAGACTGTCTAACTTTTCTAATAGTATATTTTGTGCTGGGAACATAGCCAGGTTCCAAGATGGTCCAAGTGATCCCTGTTCCTTGATAATCACTTCCTTGTGTAGTGTCACCCTGATTTGTGTAGGGTGTAGTGTAGGGCTGATTTGTGTAACCAATAGGATATTGCAGAAATTTTGGAGTGACTTCTGAGGGAGTATGATGTTGTGACTTCTGTTTTGCTTGGAAAGAATTGGTTAAGATGCGTTGAGAGGACACTCAAGCAGCTCTTTGGAAGGGTCCATGGAGCAAGAAACTGAGCTTTCTGCCAACAGCCAGGGAGAAACTTAGGCACCCTGCCAATACCCATGTGAGTGAGGCATCTTAGAAGCATACCTTCAAGCCCCAGTCAAACCTTTAGATGGCTGACATTTCTACTGACATCTTTTTTGGTTTAATTTTTAATTTTAAATTAAATTTGTTTTTAGAGACAAGGTCTGGCTCTGTCATCAGGGCTGGAGTGCAGTGGCATGATCATAGCTCACTGCAGCCTTGAACTCACAGACTTAAGCAATCCTCTCACCTCTGCCTCCCCAGTAGTCGGGACTACAGATGTGCACCACCATGCCTGGCTAAGTTTTTTTTCTTTTGTGTAGAGACTGAGTCTCATTAGGTTGACTGGGCTGGTCTCGAACTCCTGGCCTCAAGTGGTCCTCTTGCCTCAGTCTCCCAAAGTGCTAAGATTATAGGAGTGAGCCACTGCACCTGGCCTACATGCTGACATCTTGACGACAATCTCCTAAGAGACCTTGAGCCAGAACCAACAAACTAAGCCATCCCTTAATTCCTGACTCAGAATCTATGGTAATAAAAGTTTACTGTTTTAAGCCATTACTTTTTAGAATAATTTGTTATGCTGCAATAGATAACTAGTATGGGTGTGGGTGTGTTTGAACCCCGGATCTACCACTTGCTAGATGTGTGACCTCGGGTATATTAATTTATCATGTAACTTAATTGTCTCGTGGAAAAATGGGGAAAAAATTGTCTCTGTCTCACAGTGTTTTTGTGAGGAATTCAATGAGATAATGGATGAAGAGACTTTCTACCATCTAGTAATTGCTAAATAAACAAACAATTATTCACTTTTAATTATTATTAGAACTGAATACCAGTACCCACCTAATAATTCTTTCAAACCTTTTATTTGAATGTGGGCAGGGGGTGAGGTAGGGAACTAAGTGGCTATACAGAGGAAATTTAAAGAATTTTTATTCTACATTTTAAAGTTTATAAAATTTGGAAGACCTAAAGGGGATGTGATAGATCAGCAAAGCAAGTAATTGAGAAGCTATTGTCAGTCTACCTAAAAATAAGATCCGTATTATTGCTACATAACACTATGTATTAACAGTAGAGGATGGAGAACAGGCTGCTATCCAAGAACATAGGTAAAAATGTTCTTGGGTAATCCTAGCCACAAATTTTAAAAAATGAATTGAATAATTCAGTTTTTGGTTTAATTTGCTAAAGCCTAAACCATACATATCATTTTTTTGGTAAAAATAAAAGATAAATAGCAAAATAATATGATTCTTTGCAGATTGAGTTATCTAACCCTTCTTTAATCCAAGGGATTATTGAACAAAACCAAAGTTCATTCAAAAACACTTACAAAATCTGTTGTGGATTACCAATATCATCAGTTAAACCTGTTTCAAATTTATTGCTTTCATTCAGGTTAAATAATAAAAGGGTACATTTGTCCTGCCACATGTATATACACGAATTTAGCTTTCATCATTCTCTACAAGTTTAATCCAGTGATGTATGTTTTTTAACGCATATTCAGAGAATCTGTTGAAGAAACTCATCCAGGCAGACAGAAAAGCTAGATGGGATTAATAGGATGTGTGCAAGGTTTAAACCTGGTTGATGCAGCTCAGAGTAACTTAAAAAGAGAAAAAGAATATAACACTGTAACCCTCCTTGAGGTTCTAATCATTTTAATGACTTTAGCAAAAGAGAACAGGCTAAGGTCAAGAAAGTTCAGAGACAATGATCCCTCTTTCTAGAAATACATTGCGTGGAAGAAAAGCCATTCCTTCAGTTTTCTTTTTTTAACAGTGGAAAACACCACTATATAATTTTTTAAAGAGAAAATCTGCCTTCTATTTTAGCCATCATATTAATGGTTAATTTTGAGGTTTCAGAATTCTAGATTTTTTTCGAAGCCACTGTATTTCAACGTACAACCAACAGAAAAAATTAGAAAAAACTGGGCAAGCAGACTTAAAAAAAATGTATTATGTAATGCAATACATGTAAGTTCTCAGATACAAAGAAATACTATGACTTATCTTGCTATTTATGACCTTGAACATTTAAACACATTCAGTTTAAGTCTTGCAGGAATAAACTATTGGAATCATAGAGGGAAAAATATCTTTTTCCCAATAGAGTGAAGCCCATTCTACTCTATCAGCTAGATTGTTTCAACAATATTTTAATCTTTACACACATTAAGAATTTCCTTTCATAATATTGTTTGTTTCGTGTAAAAAACCTTTTAACATTTTTATGCTCTTTTCCACTTACTTCATTCCAAACACAGCGGACAAATGGGGACTTGATAAGTATATTTTAGTGCTTCGTTGAACCTAATATATAATTCTCAGTATTTCCACCCCTAATTTTGTTGTAACTTTCATGGCTTAATAGAACATCTTGGGACACGAAGTGTTTTGTGTTCATTAACTTTTGAAGAGGAAGATAAGTTCTATCTTATTTTCAGCATTTCGGATAAGTACCGAGTGCCCTACATATTTTCCTTATTCTATCCATGATATAGATCAGACATAGGGACACACAAATGGGAGGGAGAATTCAGTGCTGTACAATATAACTTTCTGTGATGACGGAAATGTTTTATACCTGTGTTGTCCAATGCTGTAGCCACCAGCTGTACGTGACTATTGAACATTTGAAATGTGGCTAGTGTGACTGAAGTACTGAATTTTAAATTTTGCTTATTTTAATTCATTTAAATAGGCATATGTTGATAGTGACTACTATGTTGAACAGTGCAGGACTAGATAATTTATGACTAGATCTTCAAAAAGAACAGCTGATTCCACAGCAATTATCTTCGCTGTTAGCTCATGCCCCTCTGATCCCCACATTGTTAATAATGTCTAAAAAGATCAATCTTTGTGTTATTTTTAAATGCTGTAAGTTAAGCATACTAGAGAATTTCTGCCCCTTGAAGTAATTTGCATATACAGATACTACGAGATTTATTTAGCTAGTTTGTGAAAAGTTGAGCTGGTCAGATGAAATTTAAATTTATTTGTTTCAAATTTATGATTTTTAATATAATTGAATGTCTTTGTTGCCTTAACACCATGATTAATTATGAAATTTCTTCAAACTGAAATATCGAGAAATATTTTCAGAATAAATAAAATGCTATCAGATCATACTTTCCTATTTATATAAAATAAGTAAAATATTTTAAGGATAACATTTATCTTAATAGAGTCACCAGCTAGGCTCAAAGAAGTCACCCTTTTTGGCCGGGCGCGGTGGCTCACGCCTGTAATCCCAGCACTTTGGGAGGCTGAGGCAGGCGGATCACGAGGTCAGCAGATCGAGACCATCCTGGCTAACATGGTGAAACCCCGTCTCTACTAAAAATACAAAAAATTAGCCGGGCGTGGTGGCGGGCGCCTGTAGTCCCAGCTACTCGGGAGGCTGAGGCAGGAGAATGGCGTGAACCCAGGAGGCGGAGCTTGCAGTGAGCTGAGATTGCGGCACTGCACTCCAGCCTGGGCGACAGAGCCAGACTCCGTCTCAAAAAAAAAAAAAAAAAAAAAAGAAGTCACCCTTTTCCTGTTCTCTCTTTCTTAGGCTTTCCTGTAAGGCATATTCATATTTGCCTGGAGCAGAGGGAAGATTTGTCCCAGGCAAAATGTACCTGGGAGATACCTAATATCATATTATCTTAAATATTGCCTATATGATGATTTCAGTTCCAAGTAAATTTGTGGAGTAGAGTTCCATGTAAAGTGGGGAGGAAGTCAGAATATAATGAATGCAAAATTTTCAATAGACTTCTGTATTTTCAGAGTTGGCTAGGGTTTGACTTATTACGTTAATTTACATTTTAACCACATTATTCAAGTATAAATCATCACTTTATTATTTTCCGGTCTCAACTGTGATGGACTACAATAAGATTATGAACAGGCCATTTGGATTCAGATTTTGTTTATTTGTTTGATTCTAGTTAGGGGGTAATACCATTATTATCTGCTGTTAAGTTATTTTAAAACTACGTGGTAGACAAAAACTAATCAGGAACAACCTAATGGCAACCAATACATGTTTGCAGGAACCAATACACGTTTGAATATATTTTCAAAGTTTATAGAACACCCTGGAATTTCCTTCTTCTTATAACTCTCTGTATGAAAACTCCTTGTTTTGTTTGTTTGAATTTATAGATATATTACTAAAAATAGAATATGTGCTTTCTGTAGCCTAAATTCTATATTTTCTTCCTCCATTTATAGTTCTCCACAAATTACTCCTCTGCTTGTGTACCCCTCTGCAAAGCTGCAGTATCTTAACTATTCCAGTCCCAAATCTATTCCACATAGCCTGTCAATCGCATCACCTTCCAAGGTACTTCAGTGCACACAAATCAAGTTTGAGTCGTCTACTTCTAATCAATAGATCCTTATAGATTGTTTTAGTGTACCTAAATCACTTCCCAGAAAATATCTCACCATCTCATTTCTAATGGGAAAACATCAGATGAGATTTCAATCTGGGCCACTAAAGAAGAAAGGCTAATGTGCTTTTCTGGTCCATCAGGGGCCTACACTCCATGTAGTTCTTACATGATATGAGAAAATGTTTTCTTTCAAGTCAAAGACACACACACAACAGGAACATTTTAACTAGGGGCAGCATGAAATGAAGGAAAATGGCTGAGGGAAGCACATGCTGCCAGAAGTTTTCAATGCGGCAGAAAGCTTGCGCATTGCCTCAAAACCTCTGCAGCGTGGTCAAGGCAAGACGTTCAAAAACACAAGTGCCTCTTTGAAACAAAACTGCCTGGGAATCCTTTTTTTCTCTTTAGTAGATCAACAACAAATGTGGATACTCATGGCGCTTTGAATACTGTTAACAACACAGTTCATTCATCATCCATATTCCAAAGATATTTATTGCTCTAATAAGATAGTGAAATAGCATGCTAAGTGCTGTTCTTAACATTCTATCCTGTTCTGTAGCTAAGGAGAGTGCAAAGTTTGTATTTGTATGTTGCACTTTCTAGTTAACAAAATCCTGTCACATACGTCATCTTATTTAAACTTCATAGTAGCACTATGTCCCTGAATCACAGTCAGGAAACTGAGGCTCTAATAGGTTAAGAGCCTCAGTTGCCTGTGTTCAAACAGCTGTTGTCTTTGAGATGTATCTGTAAATGCGGTCAGAAGATTTCAGAACCCACCTTCTTGCCACTATATTATATAAAAATAGTTATTTATATCCACTGACTTTTTTGATATTTGAAATGAAAATTTAATTCTGAAAGAAATTAATTTTGTGCTAGATGACTCCTTATCAGAATTACAGCTTCTCTCAGGCAGTGCTGGAGGTTGGCATGTTCATTCTGGCTAATGTTAGGCTCTGCCTGAATTAGGATGGAGGCTACCATAAGACATTCATTCAGGAAATTTTCTGCAGCCAGACATATAGACTAGAGTCAACTGAACATAGTCCTCAATATCCTCTGAGAACACTTTCTTGACTGTGGTGGGCAGCTTCTCAGGTGGCTCCCAGTGAATCCCCTCCTCTTGGTATGCATGTATAATTCCCTCCCCTTCAGCATGGGCTGGACCTAGTAACTTGCATTTTTCTAATGAGCAGAATATGGCAAGAGATGAGATGTCACTTCTGAGATAAGACTATAAAAAGACTCTGGCTTCTGTCTTGTCCACCCTCACTTGCTCTCTTCCTTGCTCATCTTGATGGAATCTAATGCCATTCTCTGGTTTGCCCTAAGGAGAGGCGCATGTGGCAAGGCACTGAGGGAGGCTCCGGCCAATAGATAATGAAAAAATGAGACCGTTAGTCCAACAACCCACAAGGAACTGAATCTTGTCAACATCTATGTGAATAAGCTTGGGAGTGGATCCTCCTCCGGTCTAACCTTGAGATAACTACAACCCTGGTGGTCACCTGGATAGCAGCCTCATGAGAGGCCTGACTTAGAGAACCCAATTCAGCTGTGCCCAATCCTAACCCACAGATAATATGTTTGTTCCCTTAAGCTGTTAAGTTCTGGGGGTAATTTGTTACACAGCTATGTGTCACTAGTACATTGACTTTAACAGAATTCCTTTCATCTACCCTCTATGTACACAACGCACTTCCCACCATCCACACTTAATTTTGAAAAAGGATTTGACATCAGTGACTATGAATATACACACAGTGGCTGGGATCATTGTTTTGGGGTTAGAAACATCTGGGCTGTGTCTGGATTTGCCATTTACTACCTCTAAGATAAGGAGGAAATTATTTAATCTCTTCAGTTCTCTATTTCCTCATCTGTAAAAGAATCTACCTACACTAAACTACCTTATAGAGTTGTGTGTGTGTTTTATTAATGAGTTGATGAAGACAAAACAAAACATTTAGTACCTAGTAGGCACTTGGAAAGTGTTAACTATGACAACTATGTGTCTTTGGGTGTAATTGAAATTTTTGCTTATGCACATACATGTTTGTACAGGAAGAGGAAATTCAGTACTTATGTTTATATATGATGTTCCTGTTTTGAGATGTTATGCTTCTTGTAGGCAGGATGGAGATTTAATATGAGAAATAGAAGAAATGTTTGCATGAGAGTTAGGAGACTTGAACTTTATTTTCCTTTTAGATCTTTCCTCACTGAAAAACAAAAAAAGAGTGAGTTTTTAGCTGTAAAATTCTGTTATATTTCTGTCTACCTTGTAACTCACCAAAGTACATATAAAATAACGCCATCTACATCATACAGGCCATATTAATAAGACAAATAAAACAAGTCCATTGTTTATTCCCCATTCTTTGAACTTCAGTTTTCTTTATCTCCTCTGTTTCTTCCTCTTTTAGGTAATGCTTTCTAACAAAGGAGGTTGGTAATTAACCCCAAATGTTGGCCTATCCCTTAAGTAATCAAAGAACTCCGTTAAAAATGGAAATAATAGTGACACAGACACCAGAAGGTTGTCAAGGAAGAGCAATAAAAACCATCCTAAAATATTTTACAAGACATAAAAATAATCTAAGTGCATGGTAATAACTGATGTGTAATGTCTTACAAATTGAAGCCAAGTTACAATGATTTTCACTAGACGTTTCTCAAATCCTATGGGTGACACGAGCCCATTTCCTCTGTCACATTTCTGAAGAGATAATTGCAGGAAATACTGTAAACAGTCTAACATTCACCGGTCATATTGAGAAATGTTTATAGATATTGACAGTTAAATACAATGTATCACAGCACCAGGCACAATATGGCATCCACCTAGCAATAAGCTTTCACAAATCAAAGTCAAAAAAGTCAAGCTTTGGTAATAAAGAAATACAGACATATTGTTGAATGGGCGAATGAATAAATGAATGAAATGCTTGTTAAGATTATGGGTTTGTATGAAATATTATAGAAATAATAATGAACATAATTAATTTTTCTTTAATATTTAAGGTTTTATATATTAATCCCTTGGATTTAGAAATTAAACAATGATTAATCCAAAATAGGGAAAGCAATTCTCTAAATACTAGACAGGTAGTAAATACAAAAAATATTTCCTAATAGTTACTGAATGTTGGTATCAATTTTTTTTAAAAAACTGCAAGAATCTTACAGTTTATAAAAAATAAAAATTAAATTTGCTAAAATTTTAAATAATAGAAAAATCTACTGGGAAGTAGTTGCAAAGAAACAAAGACTGTGCAATTGATATTTTCCAGCTGAGGCTATACAATTTCTTATTTTAGGCTAAGTAGAAACAAATAAAATTTACTTACATTTATAAGAACATTTTAAATTTACACATAAAAAAAGTTTGCATTACAAAAAGGGTTAATGTCTCAATCTTCATTTGATAGTAATTTAGCACATTAAACATACACAATCTGGGTGTAATTGTTTCCTAGTTTTCCTTTAAATGAAAATATGGGTGGGTGGTGTGGATTTATAGACATACTTGTCAGTTTACATACGGAACAAAATTACTGGTGTTTTTAATCAAATCACCTTTCTCAGCTACAGAAGAGCCTCAAACAATTTTAACTAATCTATATTTTAACTATCCACTTTCTTCCTTGAGGGCCTCTTTTCGCACAATTTAGTTTCCCCTCCCTACTCATATAATCCCTATCTTCTATTTATTATTTATAAAATTGTCCTTTTCGTTGCGACCAGAACTATGTATTGATGATTGTAAATGTTGATTGGGTTACTTGAGAAGCCATTTATGCCATTGCCTTTTACCTTAAAAATTAGAGTTTTAAAGTATTTTAGCTTTTTAAAGAAAGATTTGAGTCAGGAGTGTTTTTATATAAATGATGCTAACTTTTGTTTTTTGTCAGTTGCCCCAAAAGGCATGAAGTTTTGGCTGAGAATAACAACGAAACAAAGCAGAATCTTGCTCTTCTAAGCTTTGTATGTTTGTTCTTTGCTCATTTTAGATCTGGGCCAGGACATAGAGCAGTAATTGTTTCGTGAAAATCCTATAATCAAAGTGATATCAGTGCAAAATGATTGAAACTGAAAGAAAAGGCCGGGAGTGGTGGCTCACACCTATAATCCTAGCACTTTGGGAGGCCGAGGTGGGTGGATCACCTGAGGTCAGGAGTTCAAGACCAGCCTGGCCAACATGGTGAAACCCTGTCTCTACTAAAATACAAAAATTAGCCGGGCATGATGGCGGGTGCCTGTAATCTCAAGTATTCCGGAGGCTGAGATGGGAGAATCGCTTGAACCCGGGAGATTGTGGTTGCAGTGAGCCAAGATCGCACCACTGCACTCCAGCCTGGGTGGCTGAGCAAGACTACTTCTAAAAAAAAAAAAAAAAACAGAACAAAACAAAACAAAACAAAAAATTGAAAGAAAAAAATTATAGCAAGAGAGAAAATAATATATAAAAAAGAGAAATCTTACAGTAATATGTATTTAGCACCTATTAAAGGTCATGCACTGTTCCAGGTCTGCGAGTTATTATATCGGTGAACAAAATCACTAAAAATCCCACTATCTTGAGCTTAAATTCTAGTGGGGGAGGGCAGCTCAGATAAACGGAGAGAGACAATAAATAGTAAGCATAATGAATATATGTGTTAGAAGGTGAAATGAGCCAAGTAGAAAAGAAAGAGTAGAGCAGCGTAAGGATGTTGAGAGTGTGTGCTGTGGAGGAAGGGTAACGGTGTTAGAGAGGAGGTAATGGTAGGTCTTAAGCTGAGAACATGACCTTTGAGCAAAAACTCAAAGGAGGTGAGGAAATCATCCCAACAAACATCTGGAGGAAAAATATTTGAGGCAGAAGGAATAGCTTCACTGAAATCTCTAAGGCAGGATTGTGTCTGGTGCATTCAAGGAACAGCAACAAGGCAAAAATGACTGGAATGGAGGCAGCAAAGGGGGAGTGAAGGGGGACAGGTCGGAGAAGAATGTGTCTGGAGGACCGGACGGTGGTGCAGATAGACCATTTAGGGACTTGCAGAGCATTGTGAGGATTAACTTTTGCTGATTCCCGAATGACCAGTGTTTTGTCTTTGCCTCTTCTGCGGCCCGCTCCCCCTCCTCCTCCACTTCCTTCTCTTCCTTCTTCACCACGATCATCCTCACTGATGAGGCATTTATCTAACACATCTTGATTTGAACAATAATAAGATTCTAAAGTTTTAAGAGTGTATTTCCACAATTTTCTTATTCTCATCAGTTCTATTCAACAGAAAAAGATGTGTTGAATTCCCAACACATATGTGCAAAATTGTGTGTTTAGTCTCTATTTTAAAAATAGAGGCTGTTGCCTATTGGACGCTGACTGTGGAATACGATGCTCTAGGCTGCTATTGAACAGGATACAGCACTAAGGATTCGATGTATATTAACTCATTTAGTCCTCACAGCCACCCTGTGAAACGGAGGCTATAATTTTCCTATTTTACAAATGAGGAGAATGAAGCAGAGAAAGGATAAGTAACTCATTCAAGACACACAGACAGTGAGCCACAGAACCAACACTTGAACTCAGGTATTTTGGACTCCAGTGTCTGTGTTCTTGGCTGTTTGTAATACTGTCTTTTATTGTCATAATCCTTCACAATACCCATACTCTTTGAAATGTTTTGTTTATTCACTGTTAACTCATCAAGCATTTATTAACATCCTACTGTCTCTCATCACTGTTAGGCATTGTGAAGACAGGGCAGCTGCAAGCCTCTATGGTATCTTTGTCTGGATTAAAAAAAGGTATCTCTTCTTTGAGGCCTTTTACTTTCTTCTGTCAGTAAATTATCATAATATTTTGATCTTTTAAGAAGAAGACATTTAGCTGCTATTGCTGAAAAACTGTCATAATAAATACACAATTTTTTAAGTCCAAAGGTAGAGTATTAAAGATGTTTATTAAAGATGTTTAATATTAAACTATTAAAGATGTTTGTGATGTACATAATGCCCCTTAGATGTGGTGGCCGTGTGAGGTACTACACAATCTGAAGATGCTCCTGGCATAATGCCCCTGGATGAACCAAATAAAATATAATCAAACATTACTCCCTAGAGATGAAAAACAACACCTGCACTGGGTCAGAAAATTACTTTTCTACAATACTTTTTTGAGTTTTATTGACAGACTCTTCCAAAACCTTTCTCCATAAACTTAGATAACTCAGCAACATTGAAAATTATTATTTGAATAATAATAAGACACTAAAGTTATAGGATAATATTCCTGCCATTATTTAGGGCTTATATTTTATTCTTATAAATTCTATTTGATTCAAAAATACATATTGAATTCTGAACAACTGCAAAACCATGTGGTAGGAACATTAAAAAAAAAACAAACATGGAGCATAGCCTATTGGGCACAGACCACGTACTGTGATGTGTTAGAGCCCTATTGAACTGTACATGATACCAATTCTTCATCGTATTTATATCCATCACAATTGACACTAATCAGTTACCTACTTAGAGGAGCTTGTTTCTCTCACCAAGATTAGAGTATACCTATACCATTAATTTTATATTAATTAGTATTTATCCTTAAGATATTTTAAAGAAAGCAGGACTGGTTATTAATTCCATCTTTACAAATAAAGAAAAGGAAGTTCAGAGAGGCTAATGGTGAGGTCAGGTCCAAACTCAGGAATTTCTGACTCCAAAGCCCACCATGCTAGACTTAGCATATGGTGGGAAGATGACCAAATCTAAGTCTCCTTACAGAATGACAGAAAAAATCGGAGGTGAAGATTATAGGAATAAGAGAAAGCACACAACCAGAACACCAAACTAGTAAACATCCTACCTATGCCAGATTCCAGCTTGTTTATACCTGACCCAGACCAGGCACAATTCTTTATTGTTTGTGAGCCAGTTCAAATGCCTGCACTGTGAACTGTAATTTTAAATGCATGCATGACACAGTCCAATAACCTGGTGTAAGGTTCATTATATCGCTCTTCTTTTCCACCTGTACTTGCTTTCAGGTTTAGATTCAGTGCCTTAGAAAGGGGAATTTAAAGATATCAAGGGGTATGAAATGAGAATAACAAACATGTATTGAAAGTTAACCAGGTACCAGGTACTATTATAAACACTTTATTGTATAAACACTCATTTAAGAAGTGGGAATCAAGGTTTTTTTTTTTCATTGTTATTTCCATAACAAATTTCAATAGCTGAGGCAAAATTTGCAAATATCTGGAGCTGAAAGGTTGCATGAAAAATGAATATGAAGGAATGTCTGCACTCAAATTCTCCCATGTAGCAATATGGCCTTGAAGGCATTGTCAACAAACCAGTGGGTGAGACATTTCAGCCACAGATAAGGGAGAACATACTATGAAAGGTGTTGTAATTTGATATGATTCTGACATTCAAATGACTGTTTATTTCTTACTGATTCATGTGAGAAATAATTTTTTTAGTATTATCACAAATAAACTATTACTTTCTTGCAGCTAATGAAAATAATTTTTGTTATTAATGTTCTTATATTTGTTCTTGGTTCCTTTTCTCCTTCTTTATAAAAAACCTATGTCCATACTGTTTTTCCCACCTTATTGTAAACGCTTCCAGAATAGGAGCTAAATTTTACGCCTCTTTGAGATTTCTAATATTTACTTCTACTTTGCACATGGAAGACATCGTTCATTTATTCATTGATGATTTTTTTGAGCACCTACTGTGTGCCAGGCACTGAATTGTGTGATGGGGTACAATGGGAAATAGATGCAGTCCCTGCTGAAACTCTCACTGTTATAGAGAAGCCAGACACTCAACAGGCGATTTCATTACCGTATAAATATTATGTAGGGCAAAATAAGGTGCTCGCCAGAACAGAGGTGCGCCCTCCTCAATGTAAGGTGATCAGGGAGGACTTCCCAGAGAATGTGACAAATATTCAGAGATTATACAGAAAGTAACAGCTAAGAGTGGGCTCCTTCCACGCCATTCCAGCCACAGCAGCTCCGCTAGGGGGTGTGTTCTCTGGGCAGCTACAGGGGCCCCTAATGGCCCTCCGGGGCCAGACTTCGCATCTTCAGACAGCTCCACGTGCTCTGAGACCTTCTAACAGTACTTCGGCGGAGTAATTGGAGTTATCCTGCGATGCATGCTTAACTTCTCCGGTGAGTCAGGACTATGTCAACTGCACTGACTAGGAAGACATTCAAACTGTTATTGCTCAGTGTAGCCAGAAGTTTCTGGATATTGAAAGAAAGACAGAATGCTCTTTCTTTCTTTTCTTTCTTTCTTTCTTTCTTTCTTTCTTTCTTTCTTTCTTTCTTTCTTTCTTTCTTTCTTTCTTTCTTTTTCTTTCTTTCCTTCTTTCTTTCTTTCTTTCTTTCTTTCTTTCTTTCTTTCTTTCCTTTCTTTCTTTTTCTCTCTCTTTCTCTCTCTCTCTTTCTGTCTGTCTTGCTCCGTCACCAGAATGCTTTTTCTTACAAAAAATATTGCAGTTATTTGTCCAGAAACCAGAGCAGGTTATCAAAGAGGATGTCTCAAAACTAAGGAATGAGTTACAGTGGAAAGAAGTCCAGAAGCACTTGATAAAGCTGAGCCGCTGGCACCAGGTGCTGGAGGACATCAACGTTCAGCTTGAAAAGCCGGCCAGCATTGGTATCCCTCGGGACTCCTTGGCCTACCTTGAGGAGGCGTCTGCCAACATCCCTGCACCTCTGAAGCCAACCTGAGCAACAGGCAAAGGTGGTCAACCTGAGAGTGGGCTGCTGCGTGAGGTTTGCCACACATCTCTTCTTCTTCCTCTTCTTTTTTTTTTTTTTTTTTTTGAGATGGAGTCCGCCTCCCCGGTTCAAGCAATTCTCTGCCTCAGTCTCCTGAGTAGCTGGGATTACAGACACACGACACCACGCCCGGCTAATTTTTTGTGTATTTTTAGTAGAGATGGGGTTTCACCATGTCGGTCAGGCTGGTCTCAAACTCCTGACCTCGTGATCCACCCGCCTCGGCCTCCCAAAGTGCTGGGATTACAGGTGTGAACCACCCCGCCTGGCCTACATCCCTTCTTGTAGACTTGACATTTTGGAAGAACTCTTTGCCAGAGAATGAGTTGATTTTAGTTTCATGATGTCATTGAAAAATGTTCCACTATTTTTATAAGCTATTAATTTCTTGAGTACTTTATAAAATGTCTGTAGCTTGGATAAGCCAAGTAAAAAAAATATTTTTTTTTTGGTCTTTAGCAAAGTTTAGACTGTTAGTGTGACAACACAGTTTCTTTTTAATGGTGGTTTTGCTTGTTTTTTAATTTTTGTATGACTTTTCATCTTTTTATGTGTGTTTTCCATTGTTTGATGTGAAGGAAAAATTATAGGCTGGGCTCTGTGGCTCACGCCTGTAATCCCAGCACTTTGGGAGGCCGAGGTGGGTGGATCACGAGGTCAGGAGTTCGAGACCAGCCTGACCAACATGGTGAAACCTCATCTCTATTAAAAATACAAAAAATTAGCTGTATGTGGTGGCAGATGCCTGTAATCCCAGCTACTTGGGAGGCTGAGGCAGGAGAATCACTTGAACCCAGGAGGTGGAGGTTGCAGCGAGCCAAGATCACACCACTGCACTCCAGCCTGGATGACAGAGTGAGACTCTGTCTCAAAAAAAAAAAAAAAAAAATTGTGACAGCCTGAGAATCAGGGGATGAGGATTTTGGTTGTAGGCCTGTTATGATAATTACCCCTCAGTGGTGTGTAGAAAAATATGTAAATTTGCTCTTGTTTCAAGACTTCAAACTACCTCAGGAAGAAAAATCTAATACAATATTTGTAGTGCTTCCAGAGCTCTCAGAATGAGTATTTTTTGGTAAATAAGTCAGAAGAGGATTAAAATGTCTTGGGTTAGTGTAGTAATATTACAGTAGGTTCCTTAGGTTGATGCTGACTTCTTTTGGGGGTAAGTTTATATTTTGTGTGGTGTTTACTTTTTTTTTTTCTTTCAGGGATGTAGTAGGAGCAGTGATACGCTACATTTTGCCATTCATTCTGCAGTAATGAATCAGTTTAATGGGGGCAGACACTGTTTTCAGTAGCGTGACAATGGGGGCATAAGTGAGCTACAAGGGGCTAAAGCTTGCTCTCATCATCCCTTTCTGTTTTGAGTTTTGCTTGCTTGTATTATTTTTGTTTTACATTTTGGGAGGGAAAACATTTTCCGTTAAGGAAGGTTATTGCCAGTGGATTTGATTCCAAGAGACTGGGGTGTCGTAGTGAGGGTGAGGAGGGGCTGCAGAGTGATCATTGACTACTTAACCTCCACAAAGAGCATGTGACATCTCCGCCTTTGGGGGATATTTTGATTTCTTGTTAGTTTTTCAGGCCGCCTCAAATTCTCTGTCGAATTGCTATTAAGAAGTAGAGACTATCAGGGCTGGGCACAGTGGTTCATGCCTGTAATCCCAGCACTTTGGGAGGCCGAAGCAGGTGAATCACTTGAGACCAAGAGTTCGAGACCAGACTGGCCAATATGGTGAAACCCCATCTCTACTAAAAATATAAAAATTAGCCAGATGTGGTGGTGGGTGCCTGTAATCCCAGCTACTTGGGAGGCTGAGGCAGGAGAATCGCTTGAACCCAGGAGACAGAGGTTGCAGTGAGCCAGGATCATGCCATTTGTACTCCAGCCTGGGCAATAAGAATAAAACTCCATCTCAAAAAAAAAAAAGAAAAGAAATAGAGACCAGCATTATTTGGCTCTCACTGGGTGAGGTTTTCTGAGTTTTATACAGTCTCTTACTAGATCTTATTAGATCACATCCCTTTACCCAGGACGAATGCTTCACTATCTTCTGACTGGCAGTACTCCTGTGGCTCTGTGCCTTGGCTCATTTTGTTTTCTTCAGCCTTGAAGGCCCCTTCCCACATGTACTGACATTCACTCATGTGTCTGTTCCCTGGAGCCTCCCAGCACCCATTTTGCTGCACCCCAAGGGCACAGGACTTTTATCTCTTCTACTGCACTTGCTTGGTTCTGCCTTGTAGGCTAGTGCTTTGCACCTGTCTCTCTGCCCCTCACTAATTGTACACCTGTGAGAATCAGACATTATTCCCCTTAAATATACAGGGATCATATGGTCTTTCTCTTTTTGTTGTGTGTGTATATGGTGTCTGAAACATGGACCTGTGATTACCAGCCTGACACCAACAAATCCCCTTAGTTAGAATGTATAGGTTAAACAAAGCTTTTAGAAGCTCATATAATATGACCTCAAGGCTGTTAACCTGGTTGTCTCATGGTCATTAGAAACTCTGATTGGCAGCTTTATATTTCTTGACTAAAAGCCTAAATAAACTGATTAAGTTTTAGGCATTCTTGCAAAGGGGTTCTTAGTGAAAAGATTGGGAACTATTCTATTTGGTGCTTAGTGAAAATATTTTTAATTGATGTATGTACCAGTTATTGCCATTTCTTTATTACATTCAAAAGTTTTTTTTGCCAAAAAAAAAAAAAAAAAGAGAGAAAGTAATAGCTAAGAGGGGAAATAGCAGGACAGGTGAAAGGAACTATGGAAGCCAAGGCCTTGAACCCAGCAGCAAGAGCTCAGTCAGTTCTGGGAACCTCATGTATTTCATATGGTTAGAAGAATAGTGAGATCTTGACTGATGAGACTGGGGTGAAACCAGGAGACAACTCACAAGTGGCACTCTGCCAATATTTGGTTTTGATGCTGACGAGGCCATTCACAGGTGCCATGATTACAGCTGGAATCCCTACAGGTGTGGCTGAAAAGTAAGTGTCTCCTGGAACCAGTCATTATGACAAACAACAAATACCTCTCATGTTCTCATTACAAGTTAATCCAGAAAATAGTGTAAAATGGGTGAAGAATCCAGCTGTCATCTGTTTTTTAACCTGACTGCTGGAATTATCAGAGGTTATTATTAGAAGGCAGGAGGAATCTGGTCAGCAGAAGAATATTTCCCATATTCTCCAAACTTGTGTGGATATCATCTACAGGGCCTTTAGATAAATGGAACCTGAAGCTTATAAACTACCTGCCCATACATAAGCAAAACAGTGTTGGTTCTATTTGCATTTTGCAAATGAAGCATCATCTGCAGGTATATATCCCACTGCTAGTAGCTTTTGCCTCTCTTTGGCTTTCCTGGCTTTAAAAGCCTTTCTCCATTATGAGCAAGTTACTGAACTTTGAGGAAGAGTCCACTGTAATAACAGTAAAGTTTAATGATGCATAACTTTGAGAGACTGACAGATTCCCAGCCAAAGTATTGATTCTTACAGAATTTATGAAGCACATGCTGTATTCTGTGTCATTATGGTCTTTTTTTTGGCTGAAAGAATCATGTAAAATAGATTTTTAAATGAGTGGTAATAGCCAGACATAAAGAAGGTATTGATGTGTGTCATGAAGGGTGAAATAGCATGCCAGATTAAGGCATATAACAAACCAAAAACAACAGTACCCTCTAATACTACAAATGTCAATTTGCTTTTCCTTTGAATCACCCTTTCTATTTACCACTTTACACATTTACAATTTGCCTTCTATAGACCTGTTCTGAAGAGCATTAAAGATGTGAAAAATTTTTGCATAGCTGCAAATACTGCTTTGGGAGATACTAAAAGTTCAAAAACCAGGTGCTTAAGTTTGGCAAAGAAATTTGCTCTTATATGTAAATAATGCCCTTTGCAAAAATAATGCTAAAAGCTTATAATCTAATCTTTATTATATGCATATATAAATGGCATATATAGTGGATCAAGATTTGATATTTAATTTTTTATCAATTCAATACTTTTTAAATAATACTGAAAATTTTTATGTGTTTTTCAGAAACACTAAAAATTTATTCTTCCTTTACAACTTCCAGCTAAGCTCTTTTCTGTTCCCAAATGATTGGGTGGAAGTCTTCTCTACACTAACATATTTTGAAAAAGTATGGAATTTATTCTTCTGCTGTCTGTAAATGCCCTCTTCATCTTAATACCTATTATCAATTAGTTTCTCAAGAAACAATTGAAATGTAAGTCTTTGTTGTCTCCCAATCATTTTGTTTTGACACACTGGGGGAAAAAGTGGCTTTCAAGAATAGTAATTGCAACTTTGATTTTATGCTTCACTTTGGAATACATGTTTATTAAATGTGTATCTCACCGACAGAGTAATCAATATAGATTGTGTAGTACATTATAAGAAAACCATGTCTGAGATTATTAGAGAAATTAAATGCTTTTAGTTTTGCTTACTTGAGCAATATGTGAAAATTAACAGCTTAAACCCTTTCATGTATCTGACCAGGCTTAGTCTTAGTCAGAACTCATGGTTTTTTGGGGGGTTCTTTTTCTTTCTTTTCTGTTTTTTTTTTTTTCTAAGTAAAGTTTCATATACTCTACGTGGTTAGCATTCATCTAGTAAACATCAAATTACCTGAAATCCTAATTTTAAAGACTAACATTTATGGAGAGAGATCCACACTTAGATGGGAGACAGAAAGGAAAAGGAAATTGATTGAGTGGCTGCAGCTTTCCCTGAAAAGCAGTCCTGCATTTCCACCACATTCCAGAAACCTTTATAGAGCAAGAAAGAGAGGTCATCCAGGTCTAACTGTGCTAGGGACCAATGGATCCCAGACGAAAATATATCTCTCATGCACCCAGAAACCTCATGAGAATCAGCCAAATCCTTCTTCAAACAGCTGCTTCTCAACAATTCAGGAGTTTATCTACCTAATAAAAAAGTAACTTGGCAGGAAGAAAAAGGCTGAGACTCTCAATAGACTCTTCTCGGGCCTAGTGGAGCCTGAAGAACTCTTCAAGGTCTTAGTCAAAAGTGAACAGAGGAATTTGAACCAGCACACTCATCTATACCACAAACAAGCTGCTGCAAGAGCCAGAGAGGGGTCAATTTTTACATAAACATTTTTTTCCCAGGCCAAATAAAGGCAGATTCAAATAAAATAGGCCAAGTCCTAGATGGAAGATGAGAACAAAAACTCAGGGAACAGGAAAGTGATTCCTTACCTCCAATATAATATCTCACAAGCAGTTCCCACTAATACATTTTAGTTAATCCGGGGAGTATTTCAATTCATGGGATCTATTTTCCATAAGTTTTCCAAATGGACATTCTTAAAAGAACAACTTACAGTTTGATTGATTGATTGATGTGCTAGAAGAACTAAAATTTTAAAAAGCTATATGTTTCAGAAGTATTTTTAAGAAGGTAGTCATACTCAAAGACATTTGAAATGCAGAGGCTGTTCATTCACACCTAGATCTTAATTTCCTATTTTTTTCAACTCAGACCCAGCATTCTTTAGACACTATAGGCAGACTATACACTTATGATGTATACATAAGTGCACATAATCACAGCATTTGGTTGTAACAAACTAGTTTTACTAAAAGGAAGATTTAATAGATGAAATGAGGAAATATGTCAATGTAATAGCATATTAGATTTTGCAAATGAACTATTCCTAAGGCAACATGAATTGCTTTGCTTTTATATTTCCACAATCGTTTGTTCACTTGACAACTAACATTCAGAATCCATCTTTGATCTTGGAGGACTTGTACAAATCAAAGTATAATAAATCCTTACACTTGGGGACTCAAGGTGACACTCGACAAAAGCTGTCTTCTGAAAGAGTCCTTGGCCTGTTGGATATACAGACCTTCCGCAAAACCTGGTGTCAGAGCTAGTCTTTAGCAGACTTGAAAAGAGGAAAAACCTGTCCTTAGGGCTTTCAACATTACTGTGTGCCCCATTTCCCATCAAGCATCTGGGACCCAAAAATTCTTGTTTCCACCTATTGAGGATTTATTATGTGACACACACTTACATGTATTATTTCTGATCCTTACATCAACTTGCAGGATCAGAATTTCATCCTCATTGCATAGAAAATGAAGCTCAATCAGTCTCAGTACATCTTCTAAGAGGCAGAGCTGGGTTTCAACCTTGGGTCTGACTTCAAAGCCCCTCCTGAAGCCCATGACATCATCATGTCTCAGCCTGAGGCTTCCCTGTGGAGTTCACACCCAAACTTGTTCTTCCTGTTTTGACTCTAGATTCCCTTCCTGTAGCTTTGGCTTGGGACACGAATCATCTGAATACAGGCAGTAATGAAATTTTTTTTTTTTTTCTGTAAAGAGGGTAGAACGGAAAGCATATATGCTCCCACCTCTTCTATTGGCTTTTATTACAAATTCTATTTACTTTCTGATAGGGACACTTTGGAAATGATACCTTTACCCAGAGGAATTATAACAGGATAAATCTCGAACAGCATGGCATATTGTTGATCAGGCAGACGACATGACTGCCAACTCGGCGTGCTGCTAACATTAGCCATTTGTGTTGTGAAAACTCCTGTTAGCTTCTTAGAGCTACAAAGCCTGTGATGAGAAATTGCCTTTATTTTGCTTTGTGAATATCTGCCATTTGATTTTTACTTTACAACATAAACTGACACCTCTTGGGCTTGTAACAGAATTTTTCCACTGTGAATAAGTCCCCGAAAGCACTCTGGGTTGGTAGAACAGCCCGATGTTCTGTTAAAAATCACTGGAAATTAATTTCTATTAAAGACCTAGCTTTGAAATTTACTGTGTTACTTTGGGAAAGCCACATCACCTCTCTACACCTTCAGCTATAAAATGGCTGTCATGAGGATCAAATGAGATTCTAGCTTTACAAAAGGTTTTGCAAATTGTTAAGAATTATACAAAAGTGAGGGCATTTCTGGGCATCATTTTGAATCCTATTCATTCCTTCCTGAGAAACAACTTGCAATATAAGGCATTGACTTGCATCTTCCATCTGTGCTATCCTTTGACCTTACCCTATGATACTCCTTGGATTTTCCCCTTAATTTACCTCTGCTCTGCCAATAATCAATATGGCAGGAGGTTCAAACATTTTCTCCTTGGATTTCCTAATTCTGACCAATGGCAAATCCTGAAGTTATTAGGTATCAAGGGCTCATTTATCAAATCCTTACAAAGAAGCTTTTCTTTTTGTAATTTTTTCCCTTTTCTATCAGTTAGCAGTTTATCTTTTGTAATCACTGATTACTGTGATTACTGTCTACTTGGGATAGAAGGCAGGGATTAACAGAACCGTGTGAGGAAAGTTGAATGAAGATACCTCTCTCACTCATCCTTTCTTCCCATTTGCTTCTCACTTGGGGTAACAGGTACCTCTCATGCCCATTAGTCTGATTCTTTCTCTAAAAAGTACCTTAGTGCCCTCTACAGGTTGTGTGAATTTCTCATCCCGTGATCTTGTTTACATGTTATGCTTTCTCCCTTAGCTCTCTCCTAAAACCACTGGTGGCTAGGTTCTTCTCAATGGTGCCAGATTCCAGGAGGATTGCTTATTTATAGTATTCTCTGAAATGTATTTATCTAATGAGAGTATTGAAGAATATGGTGATTTCAATCTTGTGTGCAATTTGAGGGAGAGAATTGATCCCAACTATTTGGCATGTCCGTAGTTACTAGGAGACCACTTGCAGGTGATAAGCTACAGAAGACATCTGCAGGTGAGAAATCTGAAACTGAAAAAGGTCAAGTAACTTTGTAAGGCTTCCAAAACTATTTTGTGGTTGCAGGGCCAGAATCTAGGTCTCCCAGCATTTATTCGAGCATTCTTCCTTTCCTTTGTTTTGAATAGTTTCTTTTCCATATTTTCAAAAGTTTCTGTTTTGTCCTTCAGTTGTGTATCTCAAAACCTACCCCAAGGAGTTACTAACGTCATCCGTTTGGCTTCAGTAGGTAACTGATGGATTAGGTCTTCCAGCATGTCAAAAGGATCTGCTTGGTAATACTAATCCAATTTGTAACCACATCCTGGTACCGTTGCAAATGTCTCAGAGGTCAAAAGTAAAATTTGGTGAGAACTAGAAAGTGCAGCAAACATGGGAGAGGGCTCATTTCTTGATTTACTTGAAAGTTGCCTAAAGCAAAGCACTCCAACATACAACCTTATAATGAGCTTTGGACTGAAAGGCAGAAATCTGTTGGCTTTTTCTAGCCTTCAAGACCTGGAAATTCTTGAACACCTTCTCAACCTTCTGTTTTTTGAAATGTCACTCACTCATTCCCAGATTAATTGACATCATCAGCCTGGAGTTTATCTTGCTCACTCCAAGTGCAGAATGTCCACTGACTCAAATCCTTAATCATTCAAGAATTTGGGACTCATGAAAGTTTTTCTTCCTTGAAATTATTTAGAGATTTGGAATACAATTTGGATGAAAACAATGCTACATTTTAACCTTAATCCTTGGGGAAAAATAAAAACCTTGGAATACAATTATGTCCTGTAGATCAAAATTGAGAGTGAAAATACCTAGATACAAGTTCTGAGAGGATAACCCAAAGAGGACTTTGTGAAACTACTTAAAAATGGCAAGTCAACCACAAATCTATATTTGTTCAGCTTCTGGATTTCCTCTTCCTAAGTAATTTTAAAGCTACTTAACAGTATTTAATTGACATTTAACTCACTATTCTACTTGCTTCAAGTCTTTCATACTGAAGCGCTCACAATTATAACTTGCATATGAAAAATTACCTTAGCCTGATTTCCAAATGGCTAAAGAGTTTGATGTAATTTCTACTAGAATTCTTTAATATTGATGCAGCAGATGCTGGAGCAGCATTTTTCAACTGTCAATTATGACCCTTTAGTAGGTCATGAAATCAATTTAGTTGATTGTGATTAGCATTAAAAAGAGTAAAAAAAGAAAGGAAGAGAATTGCACAGAACATAAGAAATTGAGTGCAAGTTAAGTATCGTTATGTGAAACTCTTTCTTCAGTTACGTGTGTATTTGGATTGGGACATAAATTATATTTCTTGTGTGGGCTGTAGTCAAACTGAGAAACACTATTTTAGACTGCAGTGGATAAGAGAAAGAACTCCTTCCCAGCTGTGTGAATCATTCTGAGACTTGATTTTCTACTCTGGAAATGTGTGTAATAAGACTTTCATAACAGGGTTGTTGTAAGAATTAAGTAAAACATAAAATAACATTGATGCACAGTATCTGACATAGTAAGAAGCTAATATTGTTATTTTGGTGGGAGTTATAATGAGAATTATTTGAAATCGTTTGAGATAGTAAATCAAAGCACTGACACTTATCCCTTAAATCAAGTTCCCTTGTTGCAAACTTCTACCTCCCAAGCACATAGCCCCTGGGAAGGAGAAGCTGGGCATTCCCAAGATTAGAACAAAGAAGCCATTGATCAGTTTTGAATCTCAAAAGCTGGCTCCTTTGACTTCTTTGCCAAGACAATAGTCATGAAATTTGGATTGTAAGAAAGAAAAAGATTTTCTAAATTCCTTTATTTCTTCTTTAACTATTGAGAAGCCACCAGACAAATAATACTCGAGAGTCTTAAATGAAATAACAACAATACTAGCGAGTCTTAAATGAAAGTGAGGAAGAAGTCGGGAAATGCCTGGCTCCTCAGTTCCCACTGGATTCTTGGTAGAAGACAGAGAAATAGGAGAACATTGCTCCAGCTTCTCCAGTTTTCACCGATTCCTGGTGGTGGGGGTTGGGTGAGGGAAGAGTATAGGGATGTTCTAGAGAATTTGAGGGGAATGGTGAGGGGGAAGGGCCTTCTGCTCCTTCAAGAGGATGAGAAGCCATCACTTTACAGGTTCCTTCTGCTTAACCACTGGGGGTTTTACATAAAATTAAATTCAGTGGTTTACTGTGGTTTTGTGTAGAAAGATCTGAGTTTAACCCCTCAGAGTCTCCCTCAGCTCTTGCATGGTATGGTAGATTTCTGAGTGTCCTGTGAAACGAACCAGGGGCATCTGGCTGAAAGTAGGTGAAGGTCTTGCCTGGCAACTTTGCCAAAGCAGGTGGTCTAAAGAAAATGAAGCCATTCACGGTAGATAAAGATCCAGTTGGGAATCATTATTTTCAGCAAAAGTGGAGATGGGGGCTTGAACAACAACGGGAGATGGCTATTGGGGCCCTGAAACACTGTAAGAATTGAGTGAACAAAACATGAATGAATATCACTAAAGGCAGTTTCTTGCAATGGAGGCTTCAGAATGCCTTGGGGATGGACAAGTCCCTCCTGAGATGACCACCTCTGGGAGAAGACCAGGCCGGGAGGACTTAGAGGACATCTCTTCAACTCCAGGACTCCACCTCCCCTAAGATTATGTGCACCTCACTCATTTCACATAATCCATGTAAATCCAGGTGGAGAGGCCGGAAATCTGACAAGTATTTCTCCTACTCGTTGAAGCACAAACTGAGTTACATAAAGAGATGGGTTGAATTGCCTAATAAGATTGAATCAACAATGTAACAGAAATAACTTTTCTAGACTGCCCAGTGGATGTGGAATTATGAAGAAGACCCAATCAATTAAAAAGAAATAAGCGCCATTTCTTGGCACATCTGGGCATGGTGTGAGCACGTCTGTGATGTTCCTAATTTATCATTATTATTATTCTATATCTGTGGGAATGAAATGTTTCTGTCTTTATTCACACCAGTCTTCATATCACAGGGTATTTTGACTAATAACTCTTTAGATCCAAATTAACTATCTAATTGAGAAACCTTCACCCAAGAACCTCAAGTATTGAGCCAACGCTAAATGAGTATTCAAAAAAGAAAAAAGGAGTAAGCGGACTTTGCGTTCCCAGATAAAATGCTGCCAAGTTCATGTGTAACCCATAGTGCTGGGCAGAAAGATAATGGTAAAATTTTAATATTTACAGAGGACTTTTCTGCTTTGATAGTCACAATTGAAATTCAACTAGAATTCTTGCATCTTGAGCTTTAGAGTTTTCTTTCTTCCCCACGATTCTAGGGGCAGGTGGTGATGGTGGTAGTGGTGGACGGGATATAAATTGTTAAAGCAGGAAACAGTACAGAAAAAAAATATATTTTTAAGAGCACTGATCCGTCCAGAGCTATTCCCTTCCCCCTGCACCCAGTGGCAGGATAAACAGCTGTTCCAGGCCTGCCGACAGCAGAGAGAACACGGGCTCACTGACACCCAAGGCTGACAGACCATCATGTAGTGATGGTCAGGGCCAGGCCAGTGTGTGCCCCATGGCTCTTGTTTTCCATACCGCAGGAGGCAAGATGACCCATGGGGAAGCACTGGAGTTTATTGATAGTGTGGGGGTTAGGACCTCTCACCCCAGTTAGATAAAACTGGGCTCTAGTCCTAGAATCATCATTTACTAGCCATGTGAACTTTGGAAAATTACTTAATCTTCCTAATCTTGGTCTCCTGTTCTATATAATGGGGATAACAACTGAAGCTCCCCATAAGCCTATTGGAATTTAAATAATTTATGTAAAAGATATGTTTCAGTATCTGGAACTTAGATGCTCATTAGAAGTCAGTCAGGCTAGGCTCGATAGCTCACGCCTGTAATCCCAGCACTTCGGGAGGCGAGGCGGGCAGATCACTTGAGGTCAGGAGTTCGGGACCAGCCTGGCCAACATGGTGAAACCCTGTCTCTACTAAAAATACAAAAATTAGCCTGGCATGGTGGTGCATGCCTGTAATCTCAGCTACTGGGGAGGCAGGAGAATCACTTGAACCTGGGAGGCGGAGGTTGCAGACAGCCAAGATCACACCGCTGCACTCCAGCCTGGGAGAAAGAGTGAGAATCAGTCTCAAAAAAAAAAAAAGTTCAGTCAGTCTTATTGTTTTTATTCTTCTGGGCAGCTATAAGCTTGAATCCCACTACTTATATGATGTTGGGTAAAATATTTTAGTGTTTTGAACCTCGATCCCCTTACTTGTAAGGTGGGACTAACTCACATTATATGAGATTATTTAGAGATTATAAGAAATAAATGTCGAGCCCTTCTTTTTCTCTCCTTTCTCCCTTTGTTCTCTTATGGTCAGAGTGTGTAAGAAGACCAGAAAGATCTCAAAGGTGATGGAACCAGGGATGTCTCGTGACCTGGATCTTTGTCGTATACCCAGGCTCTTGGAGAAGGAGCAGGTTTCAGATGTGAGTAGGTGGCCAAAGAGAAAGTAGATGAGAAACTGATGGAAAGATCATCACATAGCGGGAAATCAAGAGTTCGCGCAGAATTAGAAATGAGAGTTCTGCTGACCTTCAGGTCATTTGATACATCACTGTCAGAGTTACCTTTCTAAAAATTCTGATCTTGCTTAAAAAAATGTAGTGGCTCACTATTGTTTACCACGAAAAGTTTAATTGCCTTGAAGGCCACCTATGATAGAGTTCCGGCCTCCCCTGTAGGATTACTGGCAGTTGTCTCTCTATGTGTGCCCTTCCTAGCTGGGAAGGAGGGAAGGAAATTAATTAGGACATTATTATTGAAATACAGTTGGCAGGACTAGGCAACTTGGCAAAAAATTAATTTCAGGTACAGAGAAAGGAGTGATAAAATTAGAAAAAGAGAAGTCACAGATGACATTAGGCTTCTTCTTTTTACCAGGTATTAAATTAACTCTGATGGCAGCGAGTTTGGAAAAATCCAAGTATCCCCTGATTTATATTTCCTAGATTCGAAGACATAAGTAACTATAACAAACACCAGAAATATTATAACAGGGAAAAAAGAAACATTTCATTTTTATGACACATTTTGATTTTAGAAACATATATGGAGAATATTCTTTTCTTTTTCTTTATTCAATAAATATTTATTGACAACCCAATACATGCTAGACACTGTTCTAGAAATTAGAGCAACATCAGAGTAAAATAAAATCTGTACCTCCCTGCACTTTACTTTCTAGTTGGAGTCAGAAATAAACATAATAAATTACTTAATTTTGTAGCATGGTCGTAGATGATAAATGCAGTGGATCCAGGGAAACGTGGGATAAAGGGAATCAGGGTTGCCAGATGGGTTCAGGTAGAGGTTAGCATCTGAAACAGGTGGGTTGGTGAGAGTGGGTCCCACTGAGAAGGCATCACTTGAGCAAATGACTGGAAGGAAGTGAGGGAACGTACCCTGCGGCTATCTAGAGAAGGCTCTGCCAAGCAGACAGAACACCCGGTGTAAATAGGCTTTAATGGAAGCATTCCTGGTGTATTGAGAAACTTTCAACAGACGTATGAAGTTGAGACCGAGCAGGCAAAAGGAGATGAGTTTAGAAAAACTCGAGAAGAGGGAGAGGTGAGATAACCTGTGGCTTCTCAGGACATGGTGAGGACTTTGGCTTTTGTTCTGGAAGAAATGGGAAACTATCATAGGGTTCTTTGCAGATTTTTAAGGGGTGTTGTTGAGTGCCTCTTAAAAATAGACTGTCAAGGGACAGGGCTAGAAGCAGGAAGATGAATTGAATTAGGAAGGCTATCGTAGTAACCCAGTGAAAGGCGATGTTGATTCCAGTTGGGGTAGCAGCAGCAGAAGGGATAAGAAGTAACCAGAAATAAATATGTATTTTAAATAGAAAAAATATGTTAATATATTATCTTAGTCCATTCATACCGCTTTAACAACATACTGTAAATGGGTGGCTTATAAACAGCAGAAATGTATTTCTCTCAGTTTTAGAGGCTGGGAAGTCAAAGATCAAAGTGCCAGCAGATCTGGTGTCTGGCAAGGGCCTGCTTCTTCATAGATAGTGCCTTCTCCTTGTGTCCCCACATGATGGAAGGGGTGAACAACTCCCTTGGGACTTTAGTGAGGGAATTAGCCCTCACAAATTCCATTCGTGAGGGCTCTGCCCTCACATTTGAATCACCTACCAAAAGCCCCATTTCCTAATACCACCATGTTGGGAATTAGGAGTCTAACATACGAATTTTGGGGGAGACACAAACATTCAGACCATAGCATATATGTTCCAGGGTCCTATAGTCACATTAATTGTGGAAATACAGTCCTACATGCTAGATAACTTATCCTGAAGTTCAAAATAAACGTTAGCATATTATTAAGGCTTTGCAAAAACAGCAAAACCAAAAAAAAAAAAAAAGCAAGATAAAAAGTGTTTAACTTTGACCCAGTATATTCTAAACTTGTTAGCTAACATAAACTGTTGTTGGCAGACATCTGTTAAGATTTCCAAAGACACCAGTTTCCCATAGAATAGTGGAAGAAATGTTGAGATAGGGGACTATGATTTTTATAAGCAACATTATTTGCTTATAAATAACTATTTATAATTATTGTATAATTATTGTAAAATCTGAATAATCCATTGTTGCATTATAAATATCCTTTATATTCCTATTGAGCTCTGAAGTACTCTTATGTGGTTATTAACTAGGCATTCAATAGCAATAATGCCATGATTCTACTTATTGAATTGATAATCAAAATAATAGCCACTGTATTCTTAGATTTTATGCCCTCTTCCCACAGTGGAAATGTTATACAAGTGTTATTGACCTTACTATTCTGAAAATGTCTTGCAAATTAGAGCCTAAATGTTTAAATTATATCCTTACCCTTGCACAGGTTTGAAAGGTGGGTTCTAGATGAGAAAGCACTTTTATTCACTGTTGAAGTAATGCGCATTGGCCGTAACCACGCCTCGCCTAACAGCAAAAGAATGTTCAGAAGCATGCCCAGTTAATTGAAACTACAGGGGACATTTAAGTAGGCAAAGCATTATTACTCAGTTAAAAATGTGTCCAGGATATCAGAATTACCATTCCCTACTCCTGCAAAAGGCACTCTGGGAATGGTAATGGCCACGAGTGTTAGGCCTCTGGCATCCTTTTACTTTCCTCATTCCTGCTGCTCTCGACAGACTTGGAGAGATATACACATTACCATCCACAAGAACTGGGGTTACTGTTGTGAATGTGCAAGTCTGATGGTGTTCAAACCTGTGGTACGGGGAGAAAACCCTAGGCCATGGGCATGAGGTTTTCACGTGAAGTTCTCCAATGCCAATAATATTTGAAAATTTACCTGAAAGAGTAATTTAAGTAGCAAAACTATAGCCCCTTTCATCGAGGACCTTTAAGTCTGAGTCAAGTTACTTTTAGTTTATTCCAAGATATTGTTTGGAAAAGAGATTTCTTTTCTTTTCTTTTCTTTTTTTTTTTTTTCGAGATGGAGTTTCGCTCTTGTTGCCCAGGCTGGAGTACAATGGAGTGATCTCGGCTCACCGCAAACTCCACCTCCCGGGTTCAAGCGATTCTCCTGCCTCAGCCTCCCGAGTAGCTGGGCTTACAGGCATGCGCCACCACGCTTGGCTAATTTTGTTTTTTTTTTTTTTAGTAGAGACGGGGTTTCTCCATGTTGGTCAGGCTGTTCTCCAACTCCTGACCTCAGGTGATCTGCCCACCTCAGCCTCCCAAAGTGCTGGGATTACAGGCGTGAGCAACCGTGCCCAGCCGGAAAAGATATTTCTAATACAGTGCACTGATTATTTTAAATGAGATCATTTGCTACATTTGATCTTTCTTTCTTATTTGAAATTTATTCAGTTTCTTATAATTTCTAGAAAGCAAACACCCTATGTTTGCCATCTGTGAGTTTGTCTCTTAGGCTGAGGTGTTTGCCAATGTGAGTGTGTGAAAAGGCGAGAGTTCAGGGTCTCTGTAGGCAGGCGTGAGTGAGATCTTATCATACACTGGTAAAGTGTAAGTGCAGTGTTCTTTTAATCCTACCACCAGCACAATCTGGTACCTACTCCACATCCAAGAGCTTGCCTAAGTAAGAAAAAATATAATACATGGAAAAGAAAGAAATGTCCATTTGGACATTGGTTGCATCCTGGTTCTTGCACAGCAAAATCAGTCTGTAAATATAATAAGCAATAGCAGGATACAACACAGACATAATATTTTAAGATTTCTACACATTCCCCTGTTAATTCAAAGACATTAGAGAAATAAATCACTTTTTATAAGGTGTCAGAGAAGTTCTTATAAGATTATTGATATGGTTTCCTATTTGTTAGCTGTTCCCCCACAAATAAATTATAAGTTCCTAGAGGGCAGGGGCAATATGTCATTCACCTTTACACTTCCATCTGGACATACGGTAGGACCTCAGAATGTGATTGTTCATTGATTGATTGTATATATCATTAGGTATAAAATTAAGCTTTTAAAATTGCACTTTATACAGGTATTTTTTTTTCTTTCTCTTATTACCACCGCTTTGTCTCAACTGCCACCATTTCTCCCTGGATTATTGGTCTCTCTGCTTTCTCTTTTATTTCCTTCCAACAAAAGCAAAAGTGATGTTAGACTGAGAGCTAATTCACATAATTACCTTTTTGAAACCCTTCATTGCCTTCCCCCTTTCCTGAGAATAAATCTTAATACCTTTGAATTTCTTACCAGGGCCTGTCAGTACCTGTATGACCTGGCCCGTGTTTATTTTTTATCTTTTTTTCTCAGGTTCCTAGGGCCTTTATACAGGCAATCCCTGTTTGTCTGGAATGCTCTTTCTAGCTCCACAATGTGCACAAGCAGCTCCTTTGATTCTAAGGCCTCTGGCCTTTGTGATCACCCTATCTAAAGCTGGTTACTTCTGTTAGTGTCTTGTTTAGACATTTGTACATTTCCTTCAAGCACTTGCTATGCATTTCCATTATTTTCTGTTTGTCTGTATTTTCCATGAGGGGAGGCACTGTGCCAATCTTGCTCTGCATTTTATCTGTAGTGTCTAATTCAGTGTCTGGCATGTGGTAAGTGTTCAATACATATTTGTTTAAAAGCATTATGACAAAAATCTAAAGTAAATTTTTTTCATTAAATTCCATGTTCCTAACTTACTTTATAAAATTGGAATGAGTTCTGAAAAATCAATCACCTACAATGAACAGATTGCAAAATTTTTAGGAAAAGAAGTTTTAAGATTTAGTCTAGTCATAATGATGTCCTGGCTATTATACTCTGGAATTGGGAAATTAGAAATAACCTATTCACCTCCCCTTTTCTCATTTTACAGATGGAGAAACAATCGTAGAAGTTAAATGACCTGCCTGAGATCTCCAAGCTAGTTAGCAGTACAACCAGAATTAGAATTTCTAGTTTGGGGTTCATTTCACTATGCCACCTGTTTGGGAGAAAAATACCTACTAGATTCTTAGAGTCACCAGTCATCTTTAGTTTTAGAATCTCAAAAATAAAAACACTAAGTTCTAGAGTAAGGGATATAAGAGAAATTGTCTGTCTGCTTTTGGGATTTGCCTTTTAAGGAAAGAAAAATGCCTTTTTTTTTTTTTTTAAATCTTTTCCCTTTTCATTGCTGGAATACAGATGTGATGGCTAGAGCTAGAGCAGTCACGTTGGATCTCTGAAATGGAAATCGTAGAAATTGAGAATGACGGAGCAAAAAGAGAGTAGTGGTAAGAGTCCTTACGTTGTCAGTCTGCCTTCTTAGTCTTAGACTGCTGGGAGAACTTCTACAGGAGAAGGAAATCTCTGTTCAGTTTTGGATTCCTTTATTATAGCAGCCTAAACTCATAACATGCCATATGATTTGGTACCTAAAAGTGAAATGCTGTCCTAAGAAAAGCCTCGAATGTGCAGCATCAGGCGATCGGGGGCAGTGATATAGATATTAGTGGCTGGAAATCTGAGACCCACGTGTGAACATTGTGAAATGTTTGATGATATTGTTATCTGCGGTATGTTAGAAGTGAGAGCAGATGCTAACATGCCTTGTATCTCTAGAGCTGTCAATATGCGTTTTACAGTCCTGGTGGGAAGGGGTGGTGGTGGCGTCATTTTATAAATTTTTGTAGCTGTTTTTGGTTGTCATGTCATAGTAATTGAAGGAGGGAATTTAGTGGACAGGACTAGAGGTGGTAATTGTGTTACAAAGTTTAGGACACAGTCTGACACAAAAATAATTTATCTATATCTATCATGACTTTCAAACTGCTGGACATTTCTTGATAAAAACCTGGATAATTTAAAAATATGCACACCTAATTCTGTTTCACATCCAACACAAAGATTTTTATTTTGCACTGATTTTTCCAGAAAAGTATATTAAGGGAAGATTTTATGTTGTCTTTTTTTTTTTTTTTTTTTTTGAGACAGGGTCTCACTCTATCACCCAGGCTAGAGCCCAGTGGTGCGATCTCACCTCAGTACAACTTCCGCCTCTCAGGCTCAAGCCATTCCCCAACCTCAACCTCCCAAGTAGCTGGGACCACAGGAAAACACCACCATGCCTGGCTAATTTCTTTTGTATTTTTGGTAGAGGCAGGTTTTTGTCATGTTGCCAAGGCTGGTCTTGAACTCCTGAGCTCAAGCAATCTGCCCGCCTTGGCCTCCCAAAGTGCTGGGCTTATAGGTGTGAGCCACTGTGCCCAGCCCTTTATGTAGTCTTATTCCAAATTTTACTGAATTGTCATCATTTCAGAAGGTCATCTACAATAATCCTGCCTATAATGAGTCATCGACATAACACCCTTGTATGAGGCTGTATTTGTGGTTATTGTATCCAGAGATTCCATGTATAGATGCAAGCATCTCGCTACTCTATTTTGTCTTCTAGTGTGCTTGTGCCTGAATATCTACCATGAATAATTTCAGAAATTACATGTGTAAATTTCAGAGTATGTCCTCAAAAGAAAGAAGCATGCATTTCCTTTCCTTTTGTCCCCCTGCTGGCTAATGACAAAGATGATGGCTGGAGCCAGAGCAGCCATGGTGGATCAAGAGATGAAAGCCACAGTTGAAGATGGCAGAGCTATTACACAGAGGGAGGCTGTGTCTCTAAGATGGCACAGCTGCTGCATACCAATAACCCTGCCTATCCAAACTATTACGTGAGTGGGAACTAACCTGCACCTTGTTTGAGCCACTGTGTTTCAGGGTTTCTATGTCATGATAACCCAACAAAATTCCTATCTAATATAGTTGGGAAGAGCAAAATATAAATAAAACCTAGTAAAGGCTCCAGAACTTCTTGTTAAATACCCAAGCCCAAAACATTTTCAAAGATAAATTTTTAAAAAGCATGATTATAAAATCAACAATTTGAAAGGACATTTTATTTATATTTTTCCTATCTTTTCCTGTAATCAAGGAGACACGGCCGGGCATGGTGGCTCATACCTGTAATCCCAGCACTTTGGAAGGCCAAGGCAGATGGATCACCTGAGGTCAGGAGTTTGAGACCAGCTTGGCCAACATGGTGAAACCCTGTCTCTACTAAAAATACAAAAATTAGCTGGGCGTGGTGGTGAACACCTGTAATCCCAGGTACTTGGGAGGCTGAGGCAGGAGAATCACTTGAACCTGGGAGGTGGAGGTTGCAGTGAGCCGAGATGGTGACACTGGACTCCAGACTGGGTGACAAGAGTGAAACTCCATCTAAAAAAAAAAAGGAGAGAAAAAGAAAGAAAAAAAAGAAAAAGAAGACAGACCTAGCATAAGAAACCTGGGAATTGGAAAAATAGCAGTACTCTTAGTAAAGATAAAATGCTTTTCATTAGAAATAGTCATGCTGGGCAGACGCGGTGGCTCACATCTGTAATTCCAGCACTTTGGGAGGCCGAGGAAGGAGGATCACGTGAGGTTGGGAGTCCCAGACCAGCCTGACCAACGTGGAGAAACCCCGCCTCTACTAAAAAAAATACAAAATTAGCAGGGCATGGTGGTACATGCCTGTAATCCCAGCTACTCCGGAGGCTGAGGCAGGAGAATTGCTTGAACCTGGGAGGCAGAGGTTGTGGTGAGCCAAGATCACTCCATTGCACTCCAGCCTGGGCAACAAGAGCGAAATTCCATCTCAAAAACAAAACAAAACAAAACAAACAAAAAAAAGAAATAGTCATACTGTAAGTTTTAACTCATAACTTTAAAAGGCACAGATGTATATGTTTCTGGTATAGGATGATGCTTTTTTCTAGTTATATACATATGTAAATATACATATTCATGCCAACTTTTAAAATGTATACAGTGGACATATTCCGTAAATTTAAAAACAGTAATTCAAAAATAATAAAAACAGGTCAAGAGATTTGAAATGTTTCGTGTATTTAACAAGTATTTATCAAAAATAAAGGAGGTCTTTGTATTTAAAGTTCACAGCAATATTCTCTTGGATAATTTTATTCTTACTTCACACAGTATTGCCTACTGAGAACCTTATATTTTCATATAATGACAGTTACATAAGTATGTTGTGATTTAAAGACCAAATACGCTTATGCAGTGCCTAGCTCAGTGCCCTTCACGCAGTAGGCACTCACTAAACACTTAGCTACATGAATTTCACATGATTATATTCCTGAATGATGTATGATTGTATTGGTTACCATTTTATCAATATATTGTTTATAGAACAGACCAATTTAAATATCTTAACAAAACAGTTCAAGAATTCTAACTATAAGTCTGATCATGTTCGTTAAAAACAAAACAAAACAAAACAAAGTAACCACCAAAGGAAAACAACAACGACAAAGAAACAAAGACACAAACAAACAAAAAACCCTAGATCAGATCATGGAAACCGAGTGAGTTTCTAAGAGTCAAAGCAAATTCTGAAGATAGAGATGAGAACAGAAGTTGTGGCAGCTGATTCCCCATTTCAGTGCTTTGTTTTAGCTGACCACATTTCCTCCCTCCTTAGAGAAAATCAATGTACAATGAAATTATCTGTACTCATCTCTGGTAAATAAATAGGAGAAATCTTTCTTGTTTCAAGACATCAATGTGCAACGATTGTTCACATGGAGAATTTGGTTTGTTTTTCTTCAACGGCTCTTCAATTTTCCATTTTGCCAACTTAAAAAAAACCAGTAAAATATTTTATTAAAGTAAGTGAAGAGAGACTACGGGGCCAAATACAAAATTTAAAAATCATTCAGAGAAAATTTTACTCAAATATATACTGCACATATTATTCAGAAACAACAAATGTTTGGATGTTTATTCAAACTTGTAATTTATAAAGAAGTTGAATATAATTAAAAATGTAAGGGAGATGAACAGTAAAGATAGCAATTTTCAGATGGATGCCTATATTTTGCAGCTAAACGTATCACTTTTAAATGGCATATCTGAGATTCATGTGCTTACATCTGCACGATTGAATCTGTGTAAATATGACTTTATTTACACTGTTTGTATGTGCAGTTAGGAAATTTTACAAATTATGTCTGGAAATACATTTAGAATGTCCATGATGACATTTTTACATGTTTAAATGTTAGGTTTTTTTCCTGGGCATTTTATATCCTGCCTCTAATTTGTATTTAGATTTCAAACCTACTTTGCAGGAGCCATATCTAATTCAGTGTTCTTTGCACCATTGGGCATACTACTTGTACTAAATAACTGTTTATCATCATTGAGTGTCTTAAAGTAAACACAACATAATTTCATCTGCCAAAATCCTGCTATGCATTTATATGTTGCTTTTAAAAACATATAACCCCAAGTAAATCACATAAACATGGTGTACTGTACAATCTGGGTCTGCTGTCTGCTGCTTTTCTCTTATTATTCTTCCAATGTTACTTTTGTTTCTACTTCCCCTCCTCCCTTTTACATCAAACCACTTTTACTACAAATTCAATTTTGAAAAGATAAGTTTTTAGTCTCTGATAAACCTTTACCATTCAGAGAAAAGGCTGAAAGAAAGGAACGTCGGCACACTCACACACTTACACATACACTCACACACACATACACACACACACACGAGATAAGGGTCATAATCACCACAGCGCAACAATCCAAAGGTAGAGGCATTTAGCTATGGAATGGTTAGCAATATAACTTTAATTTGAAAAAGATTAGAGAACCAAAGAGATATTTTAAATTTTTAAAAATCACTCTCACATCTTCCTTTGTTGCATCTTTTCAGTTCTCTCAAAGAAACTTGACAGCTCCGGGAAAACAAAACCCTTCAACATTTCTTGAAGCTTAGAGTCAGTCCTCAGAAAAGAACTCTTTCTACGTTGCACACACTTAAAGCCGACTTGGACTAAAGTACGAAACAACAGCTCAGTAGCAGCTATTTTAAATCACATAAGATTCATCCAGAGATGCCAAAAAGCTTAGAACCAGCAGGCCCTGATTGTGGGTTAAAAAGAGAGGTTGGGGAGGTAGGGGAAGAAAGAGGGAAGGTACTTAAATGGATGTTCTTGTCATCGAAATAAAAATCACAATATTCACCTAGTATTTGAATTCACAAAGAATGTTAAAAATAACTTGCATTTGATTCTGTAACCTTCGAAAAAACTTGAAGAATAGTGGCATTATTCTGTTCTTACCAGCCACCAAATAGTCTCAGACATAAGCCATGCAAAGTGTCTCTCAGATGGGCCATGATTATTAGAATCATAGATTTATAGACATGGAAGGACCAGTGGGAGGTAGTCAGAAACTAACTAGTTCAAGAATCAGAAAACCTTGCTAGGCATCTGTCTCAAATACTAATTAAATCTAAATTGAAAAAGCCATGTGATCCCAGACTCAATTCCTTTCTCTGAAAAATGGGAACAGTTTTCTTTGTCTTGTCTTGGCTCAAAGTTGTTGTGTAGCTCATATCAGATAACATGTGTGAGAGTGCTTTGATCTGGTAGAGGATGCTGCAGATAAAATGTATTTTCTTCTAAAATAACTTGTAATCAGGCCTGGTGCGGTGGCTCACGCCTGTAACCCCAGCACTTTGGGAGGCCAAGGCTGGTGGATCACCAGAGGTCAGAAGTTTGGGGCCAGTCTGGCCAACATGGTGAAACCCCGCCTCTACTGAAAATACAAAAATTAGCCAGGCAAGGTGCCTCGTGCCTGTAATCCCAGGTATTTGGGAGGCTGAAGCAGCAGAATCACTTCAACCTGGGAGGCAGAGGTTGCAGTAAGCCAAGGTCATACCACTGCACTCCAGCCTGAGCAACAGAGCAAGACTTGGTTTCAAAAAAATAAAAAATAAATAGTAAATAAAATAAAATGAAATAACTTGTAATTAGCAGATAAAGAAGATTATGAAGCCCATTTTGGTTAGATGACACCCACATCTTAATAAACAGCACAACCAGAATTCAAATTTGGGTTGACGATAGTCTAGAAAAGGAGATTGTTCTCATATGTTCATAGTGAGGCTTTGTCTGGAGACCCCATGATCTAAACGTAGCCCAGGTGCTTTCCTTCTTTATGTTCTATTTTCTTTTAGGCTAGGAAGGCGTCAAGACTCACACAAATGGGCAAAGACACCCTGACCACAAATTCCCAAGTACCTAAAACAGTGATTCACAGCTGGTGCCCCTTGGACTCCTAGTGTGAGGGTGTGGGTGGGAGGAGGGAGCTGGATATGGAGTTATTTCCAGAATAATGAACACTAAGCTCTGTAATAGAATAAATTATAGTTTACACACATTTGTAAGACTATGCTTTCAATGCATGTAGCTGCTATTAAGATTGTTCAGATAAAATTAATCTAAATGCTTCTGGAATTCAGAGTAGCTCTCGGTATTTTATTTTCTTTAAAATTAAAGGACGCTTAAGTATAACTGCAAGGAAAAGAAGCCTGCAGACTTTAAATATTTGGGGAAGATTTGGCCTAATTCCTTTCTTCCTATGCCAGAATGATGTGAGTAGGTAAAGTGGAAGACAAATTCAGAGGAACATATTTAAGAGCAAAAGAATGTGAGAGCCCTCCCCTCAGTAAAAAGTATGTTAGGGTCCATTTTTATTTATTTGTTTTTTTGAGATGAAGCCTCACTCTGTTGCCCAGGCTGGAGTGCAATGGCACAATCTTGGCTCACCGCAACCTCCGCCTCATGGGTTCAAGTGATTCTCTTGCCTCAGCCTCCCGAGTAGCTGGGATTACAGGCGTGCATCACCACAGCTGACTAATTTTTGTATTTGTAGTAGAGACGGGGCTTCACCATATTGGCCAGGCTGGTCTTGAACTCCTGACCTCAGGTGATCCACCCTCCTTGGCCTCCCAAAGTTCTGGGATTACAGGTGTGAGCCACCACACCTGGCCACCCATTTTTATTTAAAATATGATTATGCAAATAATAAAATTCTAACCACTCTTTAGTTAGTAATTGTTACAGTACAGAAGTATGTTCATTTATTCATTGGGATAGATAGATAGATAGATAGATAGATAGATAGATAGATAGATAGAAATTTTTGTTGTTGTTTTTGAGACAGGGTCTCACTCTGTGGCCCAGACTACAGTTCAGTGGTTCAGTCATGATTCACTGTGGCCTTCCTCGATCTCCTGGGCTCAAGTGATCCTCCCACCTTTGCCTCCCAAGTGGCTGGGACCACAGGCATGTGTCACCACACCTGGCTAATTTTTTACATTTATTTTTTGTAGTGGTGAGGTCTCACTATGTTGCTCAGGCTGGTCTCAAACTCCTGGGCTCAAGTGATCCTCTTGCCTCGGCCTCTCAAAGTGCTGGGATTACAGACATGAGCCACCAGGCAGGTCTATTCATTGGTGTTAATGGCTTTTTTTTTTTTTTTGGTTTCCAGATGATAAAAAAATGACCACTAAATTATATGATAAATTTGGTTTTTGTTCAGCCTGAAAAATTGCTTAGAATAACTTGGTGAAACAGTAATCTCTGCAGCTCAGATATTATTCATAAAAGCTTAGTGCTTACGTTTAGATTTATACTCAGCAGATACTGAGACAATAGAAGTTAAAAAAAAGAAAATGTATGTTCTGAATCTGGTACACAACTCTTGCAAATCATTATTTCCAGGATTCCTCCTAGCAGGATAACTGGAAAAGTAAAGTAAGGGAAACATTAGGGTAACCTTATTTATTGGGGCTCTGAGGGTTTATAACAAAATGACAATTATGTGTAATATTTTGAACATGAAAAATGAGTAGAATTATCGTTGTGCTAAGTACTAATAATAATGGAGCTCAATTTATTGAACTCCTATGCACATTTAAGCTTATACTAACCCTGAAGGGTAGTTGTTCATATTCCCATTTTGCAGATGAGAAAACTGAACTCAGAGAAATTAAATAGTATATTAAAGCCATGGAGCTTGTAAAGGCATGACTAAAATTCGAATTTAGTTTTAATTCCAAGCTTAGGATGCAGACTTCAGTTATTTGGGATGATGAAAAGGCAAGAGGGAAATTCAAATCATTTTTTATGCCAGTTGGACCTAAGTATATGACCACTGGTTTAGTGGTAGGTCCAGGTTTTATGATGTCTAAAGTATATAAAAATTTAAGAAATTTAGGGGCTTATGCAAGTGAGGGGTCCACTGACCTTCCTGAGAAATTCATCTTGGAGGTGGTTTCAGGAATCCAGCCAATAACTAATATAGGCCCTTCATTCTAGACACGATCCTAGCCCTAACCTGAAATCAAGAATGCCACTAGGCATTTGTGCTAGTACAGTGGTCCTCAAACATCTCCCTGTCTCTGTTTTTTTTCCCCGATCTAACTTATTAAAGGATATAACAAAGTTCCTTCTGTAAGAGTGGCTCATTAAGACATGGGTTCCCAGCAGTAAATGTCACTGCTCTGAGTTGAGACTCACAGCTTGAGGATTATGAGAGTTTGGTTTTCTTCTTAAGATGAATACATTATTTATTCAGCACCCTAATTATTAATTGCCTGTCTACTATGAACTAAGCATGTGGCTAGTTTCTAGATTACGATAGATAATAAGAGAAAGAATTCCTACCCTAATGAAACTTCTAATTCTCAGAATCTCTATCAGTTATATAATTTCTCAAACACAGTATATAGGTTCAAAAGTTGGTGTAGTCCATGACTTTTCTTTTTCCATTACCATACATGCAATCTATTATGTTGATTTTTCCTGTGAAAACTCTTTTGATTCATTCCTAATTCTCCTTTTCTACCAGCAAGAGTCCTTCTCTCCTCAAATGTGGATTATTAGAATATCTTCTTTGAAGTTTCTTTCTTCTTTTAACAACTATTTATTGCATACCAGGCATGCATCATATAGAGTGCTAGGCATTTATCTTTCTTTCTTTTTTTTTCTTTTTTTTTTTGAAACAGAGTCTTGCTCTGTCACCCAGGCTGTAGTGCAGTGGCGCGATCTCAGCTCATTGCAACCTCTGCCTCCCAGGTTCAAGTGATCCTTCTGTCTCAGCCTCCCAAGTAGCTGGGACTACAGGCGTGCGCCACCATGCCTGGCTAAATTTTTGTGTTGTTAGTAGAGATGGAGTTTCACCATATTGGCCAGGTTGGTCTTGAACTCCCGACCTCGTGATCTGCCCGTCTCGGCCTCCCAAAGTGCTGGAATTACAGGCATGAGCCACCACGCCCAGCCCAGGTATTTATCTTTCTAAACTCTGTTCTATTTCTTCTCCAGCTCATCCTATGTACTAAAAATACTACACTGCTCGTTTCACTTAGAGCTTCTAGAGGCTTTGTCCCAGAGTATTAAGGCTGAACATGATGAAGCTGAGTATGATGAAGATCAAGGCCAGGCGTGGTGGCTCACGCCTGTAATCTCAGCACTTTGGGAGGCCGAGGCAGTCGGACCACTTGAACTCAGGAGTTGGAGACCAGCCTGGGCAACACGGTGAAACCCCATCTCTACAAAAAATACAAAACAATTAGCGGGTGTGGTGGTGCACACCTGTGGTCCCAGCTACTCAGGTAGCTGAGGTGGGAGGATTGCTTGAGCCCAGGAGGTGGAGGTTGCAGTGAGCTGAGCTACTGCCTCTGCACTCCAGCCTGGGTGAAAGAGCCAGACCCTGTCTCAAAAAAAATACAAATAATAATAATAAAAAAATCACAGGAATACTTTTGAATTTGTGCCACCTTGAGGAAGCGGCAGCTTGAGTTGATCTGAAATATGGTGCATGCCTGAATGAACTGTATCCTGGGCCTGTACTGGTACGAAGATAAAGCTGAAGCCTGGAAAATGTGAGAAGAGGGTACATTCATCCTCAACTTCTAGGCCTGTCACTACCAGGTGCTAGGCCTGTCACTACTAGATGTATGATCAGTAATCAATAAGTATTTAATTGATTGATCCCAGTGCATATTGAGTGACAACACGGTTCCTGGCATTCAATCCTGTAGCCATCATCTAGCCCAGATTTATGCCTTTTTGTCAGTGACCTTGAGCATGTTATTGCATATACAGTTTCTCTTGTGAGCCTCATCTCTTCCTCCTGCCCTAAAACAAATTTCATGATACCACAGGTTTTGTTCCTCAATAATATTTAGTGTCATTTAACCTTATTAACTACTTCCATACAGTAAATCCTGTATGGTGTGATGGTGAAACTGCAGACTTTGGGCTTTAGACTGCTGGGATTTTATTTCTGAGTCTACTGTTTACTGGCTTTGTTATGCTGGGCAAGTTAATTTGCCACCGTCAGAGTCACTGTTTGTGTAAGTAAACTGAGGAGAAATTATAGTACAGTCAGCCTTCCCCATCCATGGGGTCCGCATCTATAGATTCAACCAACAGTGGTTCAAAAATGTTTTTAAAATAACAATACAACAATAAAAAATAATGCCAGCATTTTGAAGATGTTCATGTTATTGACTTACTTTTTCTATATTTCCCATAGCTCCTGGCATAGTTGGACAAAAGATAAGCATTCAATAAGTACCTAATTGCACCCAATATATATTGGACAATTCATGGCAACAGATAACACAATTATTCCCAGAAGAATGCCACAGGGCGCAACTGAAACATGCTGCTTATTCTTTCTGCAGTCCGTTACTAGCACCAACTTTATCCTATTCTCCTGGCCCCTGCCTCTCATGCTTCATATTAAAAGTCACCAAATGCTCTGGATTCTTACTTTCCAGTTTCTCCCAAATCAGTTCCTCCCTTCTTTCCACTGTCCTTCACCTCTGCACTATAGCAACAGCTGCTTTGCTGCATGCACCTCCCCTTGTGGGGTCACAGCTCATACTTCCCTCCTTGGATTCTATCCTCCCACCACTGCCAGGTTAGCTCCCTCAAACAGCATTTTTCATCATGTCTTTCCTCCACTGCTCATTTACTTACCTAATAAACTCCACACTCCCCAGCTTAGTTTTTAAGGCTCTTCGTAAATCTTTTTTCACCTTTTCTAGCAACATTTAGGTTTTACTTTTGGCTCCATGTGCTCTTAGCACTAGCCTGGAAATCTTATTCATCGCCCTCTTAAAACACCCTTCTTACTTCTCTGGAGTTTAGCATCTGCTATTTTCCTCACTTATAGTATCCTTTCCTATTCTCCTCATTAATACAAATCCTGCCCATCCTTCAAGATAGAGTTAAAATTCTATTTTATCCGTAAAGTTTTCCCTCTGCATCAGCCAACAATGAACCACTTATTTACTTTAATCCTGCAATCAATAGATGTTTATTGAGTCTTTATTATATGCCAGGAAATATTCCAGGTGTTCAGACTACCAATATGAATAAGGGCCAGTTTCTTTTTCTTTTTCTTTTTTGAGACAGAGTCTCACTCTTTTGCCCAGGCCGGACTGCAGTGGCGCTATCTTGGCTCACCGCAAGCTCCGCCACCCTGGTTCATGCCATTCTCCGGCCTCAGCCTCCCGAGTAGCTGGGATTACAGGCGCCTGCCACAGCGCCCGGCTAATTTTTTGTATTTTTAGTAGAGACGGGGTTTCACCGTGTTAGCCAGGATGGTATCGATCTCCTGACCTCGTGAATCCGCTCGCCTCGGCCTCCCAAAGTGTTGGGATTACAGGCGTGAGCCACCGCGCCGGGCCGGGTCAGTTTCTATTCTAAAGAATCTCAGCTACCTTCTATCTAATTCCTATAGCACTCATGGGATCACTCATTTTGGCACCAGTTGTATCTTGCTTCTTTTCTCCAACTCTCTTAGTTCATCCAGGCTGCTCTAACAAAATATCTAAAACTGGTTAATTTATAAATAATAGAAATGTATTTCTCACAGTTCTGGAGGTCGGGAGGTTGAAGATCAAGATGCTGTCAGCGAATTTGTTGTCTGGTAAGGGTTCACTCTCTACTTGCAAGAAGATATCTTTTTCCTTTTCTTTTTCTTCTGAGACGGAGTCTCGCTCTGTGGCCCAAACTGGAGTGCAGTGACGCGATCTCGGCTCACTGCAAGCTCCGCCTCCTGGGTTCAAGTGATTCTCCCGCCTCAGCCTCCTGAGTAGCTGGGATTACAGGCGACTGCCACCAGGCCCAGCTAATTTTTGTATTTTTAGTAGAGACAGGGTTTCTCCATGTTGGCCAGGCTGGTCTCGAACTCCTGAACTTGGGTGATCCACCTGCTTTGGTCTAAGTGCTGAGATTACAGGCCTGAGCCACCGTGCTCGACTTCGACTGCTTTTATAAGGACACTAATCCCATTCATAAGGGCTGGTGTAGGAGGCGACCTAAACTCCTCCCTGAGACTCCCCCTCTTAATATTATCTCACTGGGGAGTAAGTTTCAACATACGAATTTTGGTGGGTTAAACTCAGACCACAGCTGCGACTGACAACACTTTGAGATGAGGGAAACTGGTTGAGGAAGGCTATGTGACAAACTCAAGTGAGGAAATGATCTGCATTGTTTTTGTGGTTCCTAAAGAGCAGAACCAGGTTGGTATTTTATTGGTGATCCTAATAGTACCTAACAGATTAAATGCTGAATTCGACTTTATTGAATGAAAACATTCTGATTTTCATGTATAGATTTTATATTTTGCTTTTGCAACTTTTGCAGCCAGATGCAATTTAAAGATCATTTTGATTTTAATACCACCCAAACAGATCCATTAACCTGATAGCCAGAGAAATACTGTAGCCGGAGGTGGCTCCAAACGGTCAATACTATTCCCTCAAATAAGGTAAATCAGGGCATCATAGCAGTATAAGGAGATGCGCTTGTGTTAGCTCTGCCCTTGGGCAAACTTACTCTAGAATTGTAATAACAAACAGACAAAAATATCTGATTTAATTTACAGTTTCAAAATATGGAGAATGTGTATATTCGAAATAGACTTTCCTCTGGGCATTGCTGACACAGGTAATGGCAAGGTAGGCATATTTACATAAGTAGAAACTGTTTTTAAAGCAGAAAAAATACAAACATTCCTAAAAAAAAACAAAATCTCCGTCCCAGAGAAAAATCTCAATAGGAGAGAATCCTAATCGGGACTTTTAAAAGTTTAACACAGAATGATGTTAAACATTACATATCTCTTCTCTACATTCAAAGTAATTTCTTTTTGAAGATGTGTAATGACATTCTGCTTTTTCTTTCTTTATATTTTTCAAAGGTTAATTTAATTGTATCTAAAAATATATACATATCTTTTTAAGTAGTTTGCTACCTATGAAGCAATAATATTGGCATGAATTTGATATATGAATTTCAAGTGAAAGGAGGGTAATGTGAGGAAAATATCTACAGGGAATAGTTAAACTGCAAAATAGCTGATCAGGGTTTTTATATCATAACTTTTGTTATTCCTAGACCATTCTCACTAGACATTAATTCCCATAGGTTCAAAAGTTATTCTGCATGCCTGTATGTTGCAAAGTGGCTTTCAATTATTAATAAAACAGGCAAATATTAAATGAAATGCACTATATGATACAAGGAGACAAAATCAGCTTGCAAATCTGCTTAATTTTACTTCTTTAGCTTTTATGTAATTGTCTAAAAAGGAAACAGAGAAAATTCTTTGTCCAATTAAAGTGGGAAGACACAGTGAGTGGCAGCTCCATGATCTGATCTTGGTCTTCTCAGTGGGTGTCATGGGTTGTGCACCAAGATGAGGATACACTTTTAGTTATTAGCGTTCAACTCACATTATGCTTATCTTTCCTTATTGTGCATCTTTCATCAGCTTCACTGTCAAATAAATATCAATCCATGTTTTAGAAAAGTAATGTCAAGTAATTTGAAAGTTGCAAAGAAAATCATGGCAAAAGTTAGAACATTTAAGCTAGTGGTGTGCTGGTCTTACTACTGGCTCCACCTTTGCCCCCCACCAATATAATAAAGCCCTGATGTGTAGCGTTTCCTATTTCCTTGGGATAAATACTCTCACTAAAGTAGATTTCAAGCTAACAACACGATACCACTGAAAACGGAGTTAGGAAGACATTTTATACACTATGTCAGAAAGTACACTTTATCGGCAGGGTATGGTGGCTCATGCCTGTAATCCCAGCTCTTTGAGAGGCTGAAAGGGGCAGATCACTTGAGGTCAGGAGTTCAAGACCAGCCTGGTCAATGTGGTGAAACCCCGTCTCTACTAGAAATACACAAATTAGCCGGGCTTGGTGGCACACGCCTGCAATCCCAGCTGTTCGGGAGGCTGAGGCATGAGAATCGCTTGAACCCAGGAGGCGGAGGTTGCAGTGAGCCGGGATCGCACCACTGCACTCCAGCCTCGGGGACAGAGGAAGACTGTCTCCAAAAAAAAAAAAAAGTGCACTTTGGAATGTCCATGTTGACATTTTTACTACACGTGTGGAATGTTAGGCTCCTTCCGGGTACTCTCTAATTTGTATTTAGATTTCAAGCTTACTGGTTTGAAGAGAGGTGAGCCACTCTCCCTTCAGTTAGAAAATATGTGCCTGAAACAGCCACACTTATGGGGTATGACTGTGAGTTACAAGCTAAGGTGTTTAAAATTTGTTATATTTTAGTTTATTTTTTGAATAGTGATGACCTCAAAAGGTTCTAATTCAAAAGATATAAAAAGTATGAGAAGTCTCTCTTTTTACCTCTGTCCCCTAACCACCCAATGTTCTTCCCTGGAGATAAACAACTTTGTTACTTTCTTGGGTACTTTTACAAAGATATTCTATACAAATGTATATATTCCATCCTATTTTTATTTTTTTTTAAGAGACAAGTTCTCACTGTTGCCCAGGCTAGAATGCGGTGGCACGATCATAGCTCCCTGTAGCTTCTAACTCCTGGACTCAAGAGATCCTCCCGCCTCAGCCCCCTGACCCTCTCCAGTAGCTGGGATTACAGGCCTGAGTCAAGATGTTCTCCCCACCCGCCATTTTAAAAACATAAATGTAGCATGCTATACATACTGTTTTGCATCTTTTTTTTTTTGGTTGTTGTTGTTAATATAAATTAAAAAAATGTTTAGTATCTATACATGAAGTTTTTTTTTCTTTCATATTTGGATATATATTACATTATATGGTTGTTCCATTACGTGTTTAAACTGTTTTCTATTGATGTCTTCCTATTTAGGTTCTTTCCTATCTTTTGCTTTTATACACACACACACTGTAATGGCATCCTATATATATGTAGTTTTTCACATGTATGTGTATAATCCTAAATAGATTCTCAAATTAATTCCTAGAAGCATAATTTCAGTTTCAGAAGATTTGTATGTTTGTATGATTTTTATTTATTTATTTTTTGAGACGGAGTCTCGCTCTGTTGCCCAGGCTATAGTGCAGTGGCTCGATCTCGGCTCACTGCAAGCTCCACCTCCCAGGTTTACGCCATTCTCCTGCCTCAGCCTCCCGAGTAGCTGGGACTACAGGTGCCCGTCACCACACCTGGCTAATTTTTTGTATTTTTTTTTTTTAGTAGAGATGGGGTTTCAGTGTGTTAGCCAGGATGGTCTCGATCTCCTGACCTCGTGATCCACCCGCCTCAGCCTCCCAAAGTGCTGGGATTACAGGCGTGAGCCACTGCGCCTGGCCAATTTTTTTATTTTTGAGATGAAGTCTCACACCATCACCCAGCTGGAGCGCAATGTCGCAATCTTGGCTCACTGCAACCTCCACCTCCCGGGTTCAAGCGGTTCACCTGCCTCAGCCTCCTGAGTAGCTGGGATTATGAGCTCCTGTCACCACGCCCAGCTACTTTCTTTTTGTATTTTTAGTAGAGACGAGGTTTCACTATGTTGGCTGGGCTGGTTTTGAACTCTTGACCTTGTGATCCGCCCACCTCGGCCTCCCAAAGTGCTGGGATTACAGGCACAAGCCACCGTACCAGGCCCAATTTTTAAAATTTATTTATTTTTTCTGCTATTGCCAAATTTATTTCTATGGAAGTGGAAGAGATTTAGTTTCTCCAAACCTTCACCAACATAGGGTGTTATCCAACTTTTGGATCTTTGCCAATCTGATACATGAAAAAAGTTTGGGTGATTTCGATTTGTATTTTTCAGATTATGAGTGAGATCAACCATTTTTTGTTTTATTTAAATGTATTTTCTTTTCTATGAGGAAGCTGTACATTTCCTTTACCCATGTTTTATTGGGTTATTTTAAAAAATATTGACTTATGGTATAGATGAGTTATAGATTCAAATTATTGTTCTATCTCTCTCCTTCCTTCTCTCTCTGTGTGTGTGTGTATGCATGCCAATATTATAATACTTTAATTATTGAAGCTTTATAGGATGTTTTAATAACTGGAAGATCTAGTTCCCTCTTAGTGTTTTTCTTTTTAAGACTTCCTGGCTCTATTTGATTGTTTATTTTTTCATATAAACAATTTGGTATCAGCTTATCTTGTTCTGGAAATACTTTGATTAACATTTTATATTAGTATGACATAATAGCTATAGGTAAAGTAAAGGATAATTGACATCTTTATGATATATCTTCTTATCCAAGAACATTGTATGGGTCTCTATCTATGCAAGTGTTTTTTGTTCTTCAGTAGTTTTTGAACTTCCGTCATACAGTGTTTGCTCATATTTTTGTTAATTTTTTTTCCAGGTATTTTTTTTGTGTGTGTTGCCATTGAGAAGCCATATCTTTAATTGTAGCCTCAACCACTTTACAGTTCTTGAATTACATAGTTTGGAAACTGAATAAAAAAGATATCTTCTCTAGAGCATATTCAGATATGAAATTCCTACTGAACCTTTGAATGTAAATAAATTACTAAAAATGAGCCATAGGTTTCTTGTTGAGTAAGAGTAAAATTTGTATACTCAATTTATTGGACTGGATAATGAATACAAAACAATCAAGCAAGCAAAAATTAGCTTTATCATCCTAATAATTTAAGAGATAAAATATGGATTTTTATCTGTTGTATTAGAATTACACTTAACTTCACCGGTTTAAATCATTTTCAATGTTGTTTTTGTCCCTTTTCCTCTTAAAAAATCAGCAAGCAAGTACATATTAAAGACAGAAAAAGTATAGCTTAAACCACATACAGAACATAACTTCTTAAGCTATGCATCACCTATACTACAGGACAATCCTGGGATCTACACCTCCTTGATATGTGCTGCTGGCCCTCTTGATGCCACATAAGCCAACTGTGCATGTGCACTCACCAAATGGAGAAGAAGAGCTCTTGAACTGACATGTTATATTTATAATGTTCCTCTAGTAACGTAGTAATCCTAGCACCCTCAATATATTCCTTAATCACTTAATCACTATCCACCAGCAATTCTTTTTTCCCTTTTTTTCAAATTTCTTGATTCTAACCATTCCATCAATTCCTAGCACTGATTTTATTAAATCAGTATATATGAAAGTATATTTATGGCCCGGCACAGTAGCTCACACCTGTAATCCCAGCACTTTGGGAGGCTGAGGTGGGCAGATCACCTGAGGTCAGGAGCTCGAGACCAGCCTGGCCAACATGGCGAAAACCCGTCTCTACTACAAATACAAAAATTAGCCGGGTATAGTGGCGTGCGCCTGTAATCCCAGCTACCCAAGAGGCTGAGGAAGGAGAATCGCCGGAACCCAGGAGGCAGAGGCTGCAGTGAGCTGAGATTGCACCACTGCACTCCAGCCTGGGTGACAGAACAAGACTCCGTCTCAGGAAAAAAAAAAAAAAAAGTACATTTATTATACAAGTATGTATCTCATTTGAATGCCAATGACGATATCTTCTCAATATCTTCTCAATACTGCCCATAGCAGACAGAGGTTAATACACACAGGAGAAGGACTATGAAATCATACTGTGTATTTTGTATACTCAGCCAAAAGAAAAGAAGAATTTAATTCCTCCACATCATCTTTTTCCATGTCTCAGTAGCCTGACACCTTCCTCAATCACCTAACTAAAGTGTGGAAAGAATGAAAACTCTTTGAGAAATCAGTGACCCAGAAAGTGAAAAACCAAAAATTATGAAGCATCAAATGACATGCTATTTATCATTTTTCTTCTACATAAAATCCACCACTTACAGACTCTGCTTCGTGGCTATATATAAAAAGCTTCAGTGACTAAGTAGTTTATACGATTTTAATATGATATCTAGGTAAGTATAAGATATTTTTATTACAAAATGATTACTTCCTTATTAAAGAAGCCTTAAGAATAGAGAAAAGTAGGAAGAAATCTGTGATTCATTCATGTTCCTAAATTCAAATACAACCACTCCTTTGACTCTTTTGAAATCATAATTTTACCTGTATATATTATATAATTTTATCCTGTTTAACATAGTAAAAGCATTTTTCTTTTTATATTTTAATTGTGAATAGTTTTAAAGGATGGAAAATAATATAACATTTTCCACATCACTATATAGTATAATTAGCCACAAGAGACAGTGGAATATAGCAGTAAGTGCATAGCTTTAAAGTCAGACAGATATGGATTCATCAGCTGCATGTGTTTCCCTCTGCATGTTCTTTACTTTTTTCCCCACTGATTGAATCACTGATTTTTAGCTGAGTACATGACCTTCCAGAATAAAGATGACGTTTGCTTGCTTTTACTGCAGCTAGCAGTTCTATCCAATGTGATGTGAATAAAATGGTTTGTGGAACTTTCTGGCTTCTTTTAAAAGTTAGGGCATATGTTCTTCTTTGCTCCTTCCTCCTTTCTGTTGACTAGAATGCATACACAAAGGCTGGAAATCAAGTAGCCGTATTGGTCCCTGTGGTGGGCACAATCCTGGGATCGGGGAATGAAAAGCCAGAAAAGCCTGGGTCTCTCAGGACTTCGTGGAATGCCATATTTGTGCCAGACTGCCTATCATAGACTTTTTATGAGAGAGACTGTATTAGTCAGTTTTCACCTTGCTAAAGAACTACCCAAGACTGGTAATTTGTAAAGGAAAGAGGTTTAATTGACTCACAGTTCTGCATGGTTGGGGAGGCCTCAGGGAACTTACAATCACGGCAGAAGGGGAAGCAGGTACGTCTAACGTGGAGGCAGGCAAGAGAGTGTGAAGGAGGAACTGTCAAACACTTATAAAACCATCAGATCTCATGAGAACTCACTCACTATCATGAGAACAGCATGGGGGAAACCACCCCCATGATCCAATCATCTCCCTTCAGGTCCCTCCCTTTACATGTAGGGATTATGGGGATTACAATTCAAGGTGAGATTTGGGTGGGGACACAGAGCCAAACCATATCAGAGACTTTAAAAGATGTTTAAGTTCAAGTTAGTATGTGTGTGTGTGGCAGAGGGGCGGGGATGGTGTTTTTATGTTACTCACAGCTTTATCAAATCCTACCTAATATAATTGGTTTTAGTACCAAACAGTAGATGAGTAGTGATTTATCCCAAAAGGATGTGTATTGCTTCTATTAAAAAACAAAACAAACAAAAAACAAAGAAAACCCAAAAGGCAGCAGGCAATACCAGGGTAGCTTGTTGGCTAATTGCAGCCACTGGGGGCCTAGATTACTTTTCTTGTTTACTTTGTCATTCTCATCATTTGCTTCTAATCCCTTCATGATCCCACAATGGATGCTTCAGCCTCCAGCATCATCTACTCTCATAAAAATGTTCAAAGGCAAGAAAAAAGGGAGCAGGAACAAAAATTAAAAAAGACTTGAGAAAGTGATTTTCAAGAAGCCCAAGAAAATTTATTCTTAAATCTTATTGACAAGAATTATACCACATGCCCATCCCTAGACTTACTACTTGCAAGGAGATTGGAAGTGCTCTTATCAGCTTGGACTATTCTTGATTTATCTTCTGGGGCTGGGTACCTTTTTTCTCAAGCAAAATCAGGGCTCCTTGGCAATAAAGAAGCAAGAAAGGTTGAAGGATGAGTCATTAGCCGTATCTGTCAGTTTGGGCACACAACCTTGGCTTTGGGGCATTATCTGTGTAATGGGGTGACAGTAATGCCTAACTCTTAGGAAATCAAAAGAGATGCCATTTGAAAGGAGATAGTAAAATGCATTGCACATACTGGATGCTCAATATACAATAGTTATTATCATTATCATTATTTCATTAAGTTGATGTGTGAGAGTTTACTTAACTGATCCTATGCCAAGTATATTTAGATTATTGGTTGCTTCTTTGGCTATCATATATAACTCTAAATTAGTATCTTTTGTTATACAACTATTTTTTTTTTCTTTCACTGCTAAAGATTCTTTTCTTGGGTATATTCCTAGAAGTATAATTACTGGGTCATTCAATAGTAATGGAATAAATCGTGATCCTTCTGGAATAGTACGGAAATTACATATGAGTCAGGAAGTCAAATACTTCTTACACCTACCCAGGCAAGTATACTGGATAATACCTATAGGTAGACTCAGCTTTTGGGAATCAGGAATACACATAAACAGAATCAACTCTGAGACATGTTCATTTTGCCATGATGTCAAAACTTTTGCTTCCAAACATGTCAATGTGGCATAACAGAAAGTGCATTGAATTTGTCTTCAAATAGCTGGGTTTAGGTCTCTGCCTTGTTAATATCCATGTGACCTTGGACATACGCATAATCTCTGTGACTCCATTCACCCATCTGTAAAATGGGCTTAATAAAAATGACCCACCTCCCTGAAATGAGTAAATACATAGGGAAATGCTTTGGAAATTGTAAAAAGCTATAGACATATAAGATATGATTATTAGTATCTATGGAAAAGATCTGAGACAGAAAAAAGTAATGCTTTAAACTTAATAAAGCAAACACTTCTATGTTCCAGGCACAGTTCTCAGCTCTTGTTATATATCTCATTTAATCTTCACAACAAACTAAAGAGATAAATCCCTTTTTTTTTTTTATTTTGAGACAGGGTCTCACTCTGTTACTTAGGCTGGAGTGCAGTCTCACGATCTCAGCTCGCTGCAACCTCCTCCACCACGCCAAGCCTAAATACCATTATTATGGTCACTTTACAGATGAAGAAACTGAGGCACAGAGAAGTTAAATACCTCTCCCATAGTCAGTGTGGATTTGAAGCCACAGTTTGTCTCTAGAAATCATGAGCTGAACAATGATGCTACACTGTCTGTCTTATCAAATGTTGAGGATGAACATCTCTTTCCGCTATCTTAACATCAAGTCAGAAGACTCTCACCTGAGAAGTAGCCTGCATAGCCAACAATTCCCATTTCTCTGGATAGTGGCTCCTGAGTGTAACCACATTGGGCTTCACAAAATGTGAAGCTTGAAGTGAGGTCTAACAGAATATCAGGCACAGGTTGGGCTAGTTAATCTATTTTGTGGTTTGGAGTGTTCGATGTGTATTAATATAGAGTTTTGCATGTGATCAGACACGATGAGGACTAAAGAGAAAAGAGCAATCAGATCTACTCCCAGGACACACTGTGAAAGGTGGTGTTTGTTTCTGAGGTGCTTATCTAATATTTGCTAACAGCCTCTACTGCCTGTCTGCAGCTTCACGCTGCCCTTCCTGCTCTTTATTTCCTTTTGCGCGTTCCTACTCCTGCCTGCCTGGCTAGCGCCTGTCACGCAGAACTGAACTCTCCATCCTTCCTCGCTAAAAACCTAGTCTCAATTAATTTTCTCTTTAAGGGAATTTAATCAATGCATTTATTGGTTATCTAAGGTGTTAAGTATGGAAATGAAGCAAGGTGCTAACTTTCCTCCCAGAGATATATGCATTTTAACATATAGTGGGTGGTAGCTTAATTCACTGATGCTGAAATTTTAGGCATTCACAGAAACTGGTGGATGAGAATTATTGGGTGGGATTTGCAACACCCCTCTAACTATGCTAGCTGAGCCTACTCTGTCTCGAACAGGAAGCAAACAAGAGAAAGAGGTATGGTCAGAGAAAGGAAAAAGGCATCTTTGGCAGACGGAATGTAACTCTGGTTTTCTTTAGAAAAGCAAGTGCCCAGCTCTTCATCTCTTCCTTGCAGTGATGGGTGGCAGTCACCAATGAGATATTCACAGTCTGCTCTGGATTTCTCACCTGGGTGCTTCCTCTCCCTCCTATTACTTCCTCTTTCTCCGTTCCTGAAAAGGGGACATGGGGCTAAAGCAGTGGACAAAAGCAGTGGCAGCAGCCATATGTTGGTAGCTGAGAGGAAACGATACATTAATCCGAAGGATCGTGGTTTTGACATTCTTTTTTTTTTTTTTTTTTTTTTTTGAGAGGGAGTCTCGCTCTGTCGCCCAGGCTGGAGTGCAATGGCATGATCTCCGCTCACTGCAACCTCCACCTCCCAGGTTCAAGCACCTCAGCCTACCAAGAAGTAGCTGAGACTACAGGCGTGCACCACCATGCCCAGCTAATTTTTGTATTTTTAGTAGAGATGGGGTTTCACCATGTTGGTCAGGCTGGTCTTGAACTCTGGACCTTGTAATCTGCCCACCTCAGCCTCCCAAAGTGCTGGGATTACAGGCGTGAGCCACCATGCCCGGCCGGTTTTGACATTGTTAAACCAATAACCACTAACAAGGTTTACCTCTGGGTGTGGAATTATGTAGGTGAAGAAAATAAGAATTATTAGTTTAAGCTACTCTTTTTTTGTTGTTACTTGTGGCAGAACATGATTCTTAAGCAATATGACCTCTGGCTGAAATGGGCTAAAGGCATTTAAAATAGCCCTCAGTGAGTAACTTGCATTTTCTCTGTCTAAAAATAGCTAAAGTATTTACTATTTATTAACCACCCACTGTATGCAAGTTAGTGTGTCTGCACCACTGAGATGGCATGTAGAACATATAAGCACCCGACAGAGGGGGACATGAAACTTTGGCAGCTCGAGTCATTTGCTTGAAGTCATAAAGTTAGTGAATGGAGATGTTGGGTGTAAACTCAGACCTTTTCCCACAGGGTCTATACACTTTTCCACTTAGCTTTCCTGTCTCATCCATCTCCTAACTAGGGATAGAATGATTGCATTTCCTAGTTACTCACATTATTCCAATTTACTCCACAGGGACTTCACACATGATTACATTCCCAAATAGAAGTTGGCCCATGTTAGACTTACAAGAATTTTCATGATTATTGAAAACATTTCTTACAATTAAATATTATTTTGTCAGATCATCAGAGCTCACTATAAAACTAGCCTTATTCATGGAAAACATGTGGGGCTCTTACTATAGACTCTAAAAGTCAGGTAATACTTTGCAGGAGTGATGGGGGTGTTGAGTAAGATGCAGGAAGAAAATGCAGGAATCTAAATAACAAAGAATCTTGGAACAAGACGTGCATTTGAGTCACTTTGTACTTTTCAGCATAATTGTCTTTCTTGGCCATCCACCGTATTCTACATTCCCAAACTTCTGGACCTCTTGCAATTACCCTGACAAGGATCAAGTAAAGGTCATAGAAGCAGAGGCATACATCTATTGTCATTTTGAAAAAATAAAAAAAGTAAAGCGCGTGCTATTTTTGTAAACATATTTCAAAAGCCTTAAAACATCGACTAGTTATTTCACTTATGGGCATTTATTCTAAGGAAAAAATTATTCACACTGGCTAAGATTTGAAGGAAAGATCTTATTTTCAAGTATTGTTTATGTAACCAGTGTATTAGGACAGCCTGAAAATTAAAATTTTGAATTATTAAATTTGAATAATTATATTTGAATATTTTGATGATAAATAGTTCATTCTGACAATGGAATACCATGCAGTCATTTGAATAATTATATTTGAATATTTGATTTAACATTTCACTCAAACAATGAACTATATACAGCCATCTAAAATATAGCATATCAAAAAAGAAGAAAAGAAGATTTAAAAACATATAGCATAATCTTCTATTGCTCTATATTGCCACTGACAGTATGTGCTGTATAATCTTATATTTATAAAAAATACAGTGCATGAATGTTTATGTATAAAATACAATGAAGGGACATATGATAAATGTAAATAGCAGTTATCTTTAGAAAGTGAGGCTTCGGAAATATTTTCTTCTTTTAGTTACGAATATTTTCTTATTTTCCACAATAAACATACATCATTTTTGTTCTAAGGGAAGAAACACTGAAAACAAGAATAATGAAAACTATAAAAGAGCCCACATATACAAGTCACATAGCAAAGTGAATGACCCACTACTATACTGTCTATACAGACACTGTCATAAATAAATGTCAGAACACTGTTATTTATTTTGTGCTAACAGAAGACTTTTTTTTTTTTTTTTCTGAGGTTCCTGGCTCTTTAGGAACATGATTCTCCTCTCTGAGCTGATTCTGATTGGAAGGGACCATTATCATGTTCTAAGCAAAGGCAGAACCACATTATTAGCCTTGAACAAAGGGACATAACCATTTTAGAAACTTCTAAAATAGCGTTAATAGCAACAAATGCAGATTCTTTTATACAACCATCCCAAAGACACTGATGCTTCAGTTTAAATGATTTATTTTTCCTCTTGCCTTTCCTCCTCCCAGTGTTCTCTTGTCTTTGTGGTGATGTGGAGGGACCCACTGACCAGAAGATACATCATTGCCTGAACACTGGCAGGAAATGAAGAGCTGCCAAGTACCAACCAGAAACTAAACGGAGATTGTTGAAGGATGGAAGAAGAAATTAGATATAGGCTGTCAGTGCACATATTTTTTGCATTAAATTATAAACAATATTCTGTTAATATTTAAATCACGGAGGAATACCAGAATAGAAAATATGTGTCCTTGTTTTTCTATCATTTCACTTTCTCCTCACCATGTCAATATCAAAAGTATACTGTGTCAATATCAAAAGTATACTCCATGTCATCAGGCATATGCCTATCTGCAAGTACACAACACTGTAGAGATGGTAAGACAAAAGCTTTATTAAATTTAATGCCTGATGCAGAATTTTAAATTTGTTGTCTTCAACTCAAATTTAATATTTTGGGGTTTTTGGTACTTATAAGCTTGACAAATCAACTTTATGTTCTTGAGTTAAAGGCAAATAAGAAGCATTCAGAAAACTTCATGAACATCAAATGTCAATTGCAACACAAGATTTTGATACAACTATACGTGAGTCTGAAACATATGGATTGAATTTTCCTTGCAATATTCTAGTGTTTGGAAGGAAAATCTGTGCAAAAAATGTGTTGTGGGTTTTCTGAAACCCCCAAAGTTGAAAAAACATTTTGATTTATTTAGATTTAGAAATGGGATAACCATTTTGCACCCCTGGAAACTTAATTAAGTACCAAATTCAGTTCAGCACTGCAAGGCACAAGGGCCTGAATGAGTGAATCCTCCTTTTCAGTTGCACTGGACTGTTTTAATTCATTCGAACTATGCAATCTAATCAGTGGAAGAGCCTAGAGGTTTCTTTCTGTGGCTGTAACTACCCCACATAATCTCTGAGAGCCTTCCCCCAAGGCACTTCAAATAAATATATACTCTAAACAAACATAATATGCAATCCAAAACAACCATACCACCTAGGTAAAAACTGAGATTGCTATACAAACTAAGCCTCCAGACAAATCTCCCCAACCTACAGAAATTCCGTGTCTCCACTGAGTTAAGTGCATAGAAACCCCAAAGGACCTTTCTGCTTTTACTTTGTTATTTTTGGATCTTATCTCACACTTTTGTCTTTCAGCTTGATTTGACTGGATTACTTCCCAGCCCTCAGTAATGCTCCATTGTGGGAGCCTGTGTCTCAACAGTTCACACCTGCCGTTTACTCCACTGGGTTGTGAAGATTCACAGAAGATGACAGGAAGGGGGGAGAAATAAGCTAAAATAAACTTTACAGGATGGCTCCATTGCTGTGGTTCTCTGATCTTGGTTGTTGTCTATATAGCTGTCCTTCAAAGACATTGATATGCAGCTGTATTTTAGAAACATTTCCTCTTCCAGGTTAAGAGTCTTTTCCAAATTAAAGATTCAGTCAAGGGAATTGGTTTAGAACCAATTGGTTTAGAACTTCCTCTTCTTGCCTTCCGAAAAACCTAAAATCTTTGCACATAAACACAAAACCAAAAAAGTGTAAGCTTTTGATTCAGGCAGTCTGGGGATTGTGTATTGGTTCTGTTTCATTACTGGCTGTATAACCTGGAGTAAGTATCTTCTGAAACACATTTCCCTCTTTTATAAATATGAAGATACTAGTCCTTCCCTCACTGAGCCATTTCAAGAATTAATAAAATATACCGTTTACTACACAGAGTGTTTGTAAGTAGTAGAAGCTCAGTGAATATTACTTTCTCTCCTCCTTTATTCTAATATCTTAGTATCTACATTTCACATATTTTGGTTCAAATCATAAAATTATTAAATAAGTCATCAAGAACAAAGTAAGAATCAATCAAATTGTCAAAAACAACACCCATTGTCTATTCAAAGTTCTCCTAATTTTTGATGCCTAAGGATACAGAGTGATTACCAAGCATCTATCACAAAATCACAACCAATCCTCTAGCTTTGTCCTCAACAAATTGAGAAACAATTGAGGGATAATTAGAAAATGAAAAATCTCTCTGTCTTTCTGAAACCAGTAAGCATTAAAAAGAGAAATAAACATGTAAGTTTAATTAGAAATTTTAAAGAAGATGGATATCTTAATTTTTCACACACTCAATATAAAAAATATACATTTATTTTTTCAAGACTCACAAATACATTAGAGCATTTAAAGATTCCTGCATTTTTCTCTATCAGGTACCAAACATTGGCTTGAAAGATATTTGCTATTAACAAGCGTTGGGGACTAGGTAAAAAAAAAAAAATTAGCCAAGAGAAAGCAATGATTCTGATTAAGTAAATTCCATTGAACTCTTTCTAGTAAGCATTATTTAGGTCATGAATGCTAATTTGTCCTGCAGGGGGGCTGTGGGTAATTACCCAGAAAAACTATCAGCTTTATTGAGTTGCTACAAAACAGTATTACTGAATGGTACTGTAAAGGAAGACAACCTTGATACGTACTCACAGAAAAGGGTATTTTTTCCCCCTACTGGGAAGATTTTATAGCCTAGATAGAAATGATAATAAATGGCATTTTGCTTAGAAAAATAAAGTCACATTGGTGTCACTTCCTGTTTAATAGTCAAATAAGATTTCTGACATGCAAAGAGATGTATCTGAGAAGTGCCACCAAGATACCCGAACAATTGTAGCTTTCTGCATATTTAACGTTGTGTAGAATCAGAACCATCTTAAAAATGAAGCAAATATGGCACATTGGCCGCATTCCAGCAACTACACAGAACTGCTGACGTTACTAAAATCTAGATAATTTAGTCCCATATGGGAATCCATACCACAATTATATTGTCCCTGCTCCGACACAGCCCTGATTTTGCACTTCTTTAAGCCCAGCTTTTTATAATTTTAATTCCCTTCACCAATAAAGCAATTTGCATTCACATAGTCTCCCTGTAAGAAAGAAAGAAAAAGAAATCTGTTGCATGACCTTGGTCTCTTTAGAGTTGATTATAAGGAAACAAACTCTTCAAGTAACCCATTCTCTCATCTTTTTTTTTAATTGATGTGAAACATCTCACTATAAACTGTAGAAGACTGTGCGTAGCAGCCTACAGGCTCACATATTAAAATGTAGACGTGTTTAAAATCTCCTCACTTGCTCTTTTAGCACGATGAGGTAAAAGCCATCCTAAGTTTGCACAGACATACATTATGGACAAACAGATAAAGAGACAGCATTACCCTTTGGAATAATGGAATAAATTATTCCATTATTGGAATAAGCTATTATAAAACGTTGAGATTTTAAAAGGTGTTTTTACAACTTCTCACCCTTTACTGAAATAATTTGAAAAATGTGCTTGGTTGATTCACTAAGGCCTATCTTGACACTTCATAAGTGTTTAAAGAAAAAAAATTATTTCCGGAACATTGTTTTCTCTATAATTTGGTCCAAATAGTGTCAAAGTCCACATGAAACATGATTTGCTTTTGACTCACTTTGCCTGCCTTAAAAGACAAAACAGCGAATAAGAAACATGTGGAAAGTAGAATCATATCAAACAAACTCTGATGAAAAAAGTGAGATTACTAATTTAAAATAAAATACTTTGGCCACTTCTTTCCCCCTACACAAAGAAAATAAAGGTGCAAGTTACCTATAATTATTAACAGTAATAGTTTGAGAGAACTGACATGTTAAAGAAGTAATCATTAATCTCGCTAATCATTGGTATGTTGAGAAGTATTTGGCCTTTGGTGTTGGTGTTTTCTTGTATGTGTCTATGTGTGTGTGTGTGTGTGTGTGCGTTTTTTTTTTTTTTTTCTGAGACAAGGTCTTGCTGTGTTACCTGGACTGGGCTTGGAGCTCCTGGGCTCAAGGGATTCTATTGCCTCAACGTTGCAAGTAGCTGGGACTACAGCTGCTTGCCACTGTGCCTGGCTTGTTAGTTGTGGCTTTAATTCAAAGAAAGACAACATCCTCCAAGGTACCGGTTTTAGAAGGATTTTATTCTGTGTTCTAAACAGTCAAATAATAGTATCTGGTTGTAGCTAAATAAGATATTTCATATTGTTATAGATATAATGTAAATTTTACTTTGCGAGGTAGTAATTTGTATTTAATAAAAAATTTCCTCCAAGACTAGGAAATATCTTCATACTATAGTCTTTGTTTTCCATTCACATTCAGTGCTAAGATAGAGTTAAACTTTGAAGCTTTGATTATATTCAGAGTTAATATGATTAAGCTTGCAGGCCATGCTCTTCATTTACTTTCTTGTGAAAACCTGTGCGAACCTGTATATACTCACATATCAAACCAAGAACGCTATTTTTTTCCTTGTCAAATAGTTTCTTAGAAGGAGCCTGAAAAAGTTACCAACTATGAAAAAAGACAGCCCAATAATGGAGAGTTAAAACGGTTCATGTGTACTAATAATGAAATACACCGCAGTCTTTTTCATTCTTTCTACACCTTGACAATGACAAAAAGGACCCTACATAGCTTTCTACCCCCTAAGGGATTAAAAGCAGCTCCCAGTTTTCACTGTAACTATAATCTGTGTCTAATAATAGTCTTTCAGCAGATTTTTTTTTAAATCAATATTATCGCCAGTGCATATCTTCTCTATTTCCAACCTTGAGAATGTAAAATTGTTTCTTTTTTCAATCATGGCTCATTTTAAGGGAAAATGAGTACCATATGTATTTCATATATATATTTCACGTGCTAAAGAGTTTGAATGAATGTGTTTGTCAGGTTAACACTTCTGGTTCTAATAAGGAATTTTGGTTTTCAGCCTTCTTTTCATTACTCACCTAGGACCTAATCTACCATCCTTACGATGAAAAAATTCCCTCTATTTCTCAAAATTGGGCCACTGAGGTACTTGCATGTTCCTGTCAAATTTGCTTTAAACTAGAGGATATGCACCTGAGAAATATTATTATTATATTCAGTTTTTCACATTATCATTATCACTCCTAACACAGCTAGCTCTGTAAGTAATAATTATTAACATGAATGTTAGTTCAGTCTAATTTAGTTCATTAGCAAGATAACTCCTTTGATTTCAAAAGAGGCATCATGACACTTTAATCAGTGGGTAGTACCAGCCTGTTTATTACCATCATTCATTAAACTTTTTTTCCTAACAGCGGTATTTGTTGGATGAGCATAAACTAAACATATAACAAAGTCACTTCAACTTTCTTTTTTGGACTTGACTGTGTTCAGTGAAAGACTTGGACGCTTCCTTCATCCGTCACCCTGGAATTCCCTCTGTTGGGCAGACTCGCAAGGATTAAGAAAGCTGTCCTGAGCATGTATTTCACTAAATCCTCACATACCATTCAGAGTGGCTGCTGCCTGAACAAGTTCCTCCTGTTTGCACACAAGAAATGGCTGGTGCAAACAATTCAATAGAGCGCTTGCCTGGCACAGCGAGTCAGGGTGTCAGTTCAGCTTCATGCCAGTTGTTGTTAATCCATTTGCTTTACATAAAAGATGGAAAACAGGGCTTTGTTACTTGAGCTAGCTCCTCAGGCTCTGTTTGAAGGGGCCTTTTCTCATTCATGTTTTTAACAGTTTCTAACATCATAAAGCCTTCTTGTTAGGAATCTGGTAATATGATTTCTACCACAATGCAGGCAGGCACAAGGTTTACAGTAAATTCGTACGAACGGTGTGTCAAAATGCTGCGTGTTCCACATCAGTTACAAAACGTGGCTTTGAATAGGGCAGAAGGTCAATAGAAGGTCCGGTAGCAGATAGAGTGGTAAAAGGAATGTGCCAGGAAGCAGCTTTTTTTTTTTTTTTTTTTTTTTTTTTCCATATCACTTAGGTATTTTTTCCGAAGTGATTCTAAGTGATTTTCCACGAATGGAAGACAGTATGTCTTGAGCAGAATGAGGGCTACATTGTCTCCAGGAGAAGCAAAGGCTGCCAGACACTAAGATGCAGTTAACAGGGTATCAGAATTACTAGCAGGCTTGTTGGCTCTGTGAGTTTCTGTGCATTGATCTCCAATTCATTTTAGCAGTGGAAGTACCATACTCCATTACTCTAGATTTTAGTCATTCTGAAAAGCAGGGAATTGATGCACAAGGAATGTGGCAGTGGTTGAAAGGAAGGATGAACAGCAACTTTAATCAAAATATGATTTTAGCATAAGAAGAGGGAAAGATGAGCTATGATACTGCATACATTAAAAGACAGATGAACCATTCCATTAGTAGATCAACAGTTCTTTGATCTGAACCTAGAAAAGAAGGTCACATGGGCTGGGGACTTTCTGAGGTTAGTTGTTCTAACCAAGTCCTGAAGCTATTTTCCAACTAATAATATATATTCCTGGCAAACATTTCACCCTCTAAAGGTTATGTCAGGGGCACATCTAGAAAATTAATGAAGGAACAGTGTTGAGAACATTCCTTATGAGATGGCGGTACCCTTGTGTGTGATTCCTATGTTCCCTATTATGTATTCTGTAAAAAGATGGCAGGGCTGGCCTCATGGGTGCGTACCCTATGCATAGGGCTTCTTGTAGGTAAGGCCTGGCACTTGCTTTCATGCAGTGCTGTCACTAACTTGAAATCCTTAATCATTTTCTCTTTCAACTTGTGTTTGTTAGTGAAGTCTAATGGGACAATAGGGCATGCACGGGAGCAGAGGAGACACATGCAATATATGTGTCTATTGTTCCTTGTCTCCTCATTCACATATAATGTTTGTAATGCCTCATGAGCACACTGGCGAACCCATAATGACTGGCAGGTCTGTGAGTCTCAAAGTGAGTACAACGTCAGCGTGTTATATCTATGACTGAGGTAGGGGTGATGATGATAACATAGAAGGTAACTAAAATATAAGGCAACACACAGCTCTATTCCCTTTAAGGTCTTCCTTACTAATCAGTAAGATAGAAAGTGAAGGTAGAATATGCATGCATCGAGAAGTCAGACAAAAACAATTAAGTTTTGTGTAGCATTTTCACTGTTCTGGTAAGAATAAAATACATATGCATACACAAGCTACATAATATGAATTGTGTTATTTCAGTGATTCCATGTGCCTTAAATGCTCATATTTGCATTTGAAATTGGCATTGCACAATATAAAGCCGAGTGATAGAATTCATGCTAATAAATTAAATGTTTTCTTAGAACAATGTTAAATAGCAAATAAAAGGCAAAATAAAGTCAAGAGAAGGAGATTGGGGAGGAAAGAAAAAAGAAATGTTTTCTATTTTAGAACCTTTAACACTATTTTTTTCCTGTCTTTAAATAAGGGAATCTCATGTTTTCATTTTGCACAGAACCCAACAGACAATGTAGCTGGCTCTAAAGGCAGAAAATATTTCTACCAGGAGAATGGAAAATGGGATATGTCCTTAGGTAGCATAAGGTAGCATAAACTTTCCACCTTTTCTAAATTATTCTGTCTTTGATATCTCAATCACAACAATCATCAACGGAGCCCCTGTCAATGAAATCAAGAATTGAATCAGGCAGCAAACATGCCAGTCCCTATCATCGTTCCTCTCAACGCGGCTCAGCAGCTTGATGAATCCTTTTCCGCTTATGACAAATGAGGTATGACCAGCCGCTCCCTCGCTCTGCTTCCCTCTTGAGGAGCGAGATAAATGGCCACCATATAATGTGAAATGGAGGACTTGAGAGTAACGCAATTCCAAAACACGTGGTCACCATGCAAAATGTCACTAATCAGAGGCCAAGGAGCAAACAATTTGTAAATAAATTAGTAAATGAACAACACCCTAGGGGCCCCAAAGAGTTAATTTGCTTTTAGAGGATGAGCAATTTCCCTATCTGCACTGGTAAAATCAATCTCTTATTAGAACTGCTTAATGCTAGTGCCGCCTTGTAGAATTTTCTATCAATATTAAGTCTCCTTCTGTGCAGGAGAAAGTGCTGAGGGGCTCACTCTCTAGGTGGTGATTGCTCTCATACTCCCTGGGGCTTCCATTGGTCCTCCAGCAATTGATCAACTCAGCATATCTCACCTGTTCCTCAAGTAGCATCCTATCAGAGAAGCGTCCCTGATCACACTCTCTAAAACAGCAACCTTTCCCCCTTGCTATTAAAAAAAAAATTCCTCCATTGCACTCTTTCTGATATATTATATAAATGATTTATTTTTCTGGTTTAATTTATCTATTGGTTTATTTTCTGTCTCCTCCTAATTACACAGTCTGCCAAGGGAGAGTTTTGTTTTCTTCACTGCTGAATCCCCAGGACCTAGAACAGTGACTGGCCTGGAGGAGGCCCTCTGTACATTTGTTATGTAGATGAATGTGCAGAGGAAGAGGAAAAGGGTTGAAGGTCAAACAAGTTTGGAAAAGACTGGACTAAGCAAGATTCAGCAATCTTTTTTGTTGCAGGCGTTAACAGGGCCTTTGGTAACTCAACACATTATTGTCTGTTTTTTTGTTTTGTTTTGTTTTGTTTTGTTTTGTTCTTTTGAGACTGGGTCTCACTCAGTCACCCAGGCTGGAGTGCAGGGGTGCCATCACATCTCACTGCAGCCTCAACCTCCTGGCCTTAGGTGATCCTCTTGCCTCAGCCTCCTGAGTAGCTGAGACCACAGGTGCGCACTGACACACCTGGCTAATTTTTTAATTATTTGTAGAGATGGGGTCTCCTTATGTTGTCCAGGCTGGTCTCAAACTCCTGGACTCAAGTGATCCTTCCCACCTCAGCCTCCCAAAGTGCTGGGATTACAGGTTTGATACACCGTGCCTGGCCAACATTTCTTGTCAAACTCCATCTGAGATACAGTGCATAAATCAATTGGACCACAGGATTTTTTCCCTCTACCCCTCCACCCTCATTTAAAACAAGCATTCTTCAGGACACATTTTGGGAAATGGCATCTTAAGTGGTAATTTATTGACCTCATGGAATTTTAAATGAACCTTTTATCAGTGTAAATCCACCTCTTTCCTCCAAGTTCTTAATATTTAATGAGGCAGCCTCTCTTGGTCTTTAAAAGGTGCTACCAGCCTGTCCCGCTCTTTCCAGTTTCAACATGTTCTTGAATTTCATAGGAAAATAAGTTTACTCTTGACCTGTATTTGATGCAAACACCACAGTTTTGGTTGCTCTGCCCATTTTGTTCTCTGCATTTCCTGTAATTTTGCATGCTCACCAGTCTGTCTCTTAGAGAACAGCAACAGAAACTCCTACAGGTAGAGGGAAAGGATCTGATTTACGTGCAATGATCTTTGCAGAGTATTTGGGCCCATCTTTTGCACAGTGTGGTGCTCTTTACATGATTTTAATGAAAATTGTGTAATGACATTGATCCCATGTTAAAGAACAAAAGCTGAGGTGGATATCAGAAAGTAAAAACGTGTTGTTTTTTTTAATAAAAACTCAGATTTTTCTCAGTTCTAGGTTTCAGCCTCCTATTTTTATAAATGATGTTAATGTGGAAACATGCTCTGTGCCTCGATGAGTGAACCAAGATACAAACTTTATAAGGCATACGACACATTTTCAGAACAGAATGTGAGCTCTCACTAAAATGGAATTTCAAGTCACAGCAGCTCTAAGCAGAAATAACTTGCATTGAACTCTCAACACACATAGGAGCTGACCCAGAGAGCTAGTAAAATCACATAGCCAAAATATTGCGGAATAGTACACCGATCAGTTGTTGGGAGGTACTTCCAGACAAATCTTCAGATGTCCTTGGTACAACCCATAAAAATGTGTGCATAGTTTGAAGGCTAAAATGCTATGTTGTGTATAAAGGTGAACAGAGTAAGTTTTATAAATCCAAGTACTTTTATACTTGCATTTCTCTATTAAAGGTATCAAATCTATCCTTAAACAATTAACATTGTGGCAGCAGTAATTTTGCCCCTGGGAGTTAGCTCTATGGTACTAATGAGTACTTTCTAGTCTTTAGGATAGGCAAAGTGTATGAATCCAGAACACAGGAATTTTTGACTTGGCTTGAACATATTACCATTCAATTCGAGACCCACAATTTGGAGATTTGACTCTAATTGAAGTTTCTATGTTTATATTAGCTCTCTTTTGATAGAATCAGACTATTAGTTTTGGATATCAAAGAGTTTCTTTGGAGAAGGGCTCTATTTTTTCAAGAAATTTGATTTATCTTTTTTATTTTGGGAAAATATATATAAAATTTACCATTTTAAGCACTTTTAAGTACACAGTTCAGTGACAATAAGCACATTTACTTAAGTACATTCTACAGTAAGTGCATTGTTGCACACCATCACTAGTATCCATTTTCACAATTGTTTCATCATACCAACTGAAACTCTGTACCCATTAAACAATAAGTCCCCACTTGCCCTGGTGCTCAGTCCCTGGTAACCTCTTTTCTATTTTTCTTCTTTATGAATTTAACTATTCCAGGTACCTCTTATATATTCCAGGTACCTCTTATATAAGTGAGATCCTGTAGTATTTGTCCTTTGATTTCTGGCTTATTTCACTTTGCATATCTTCAAAGCTCATCCACATTGTAGCATGGGTCAGAATTTTATTCCTTTTGAAGAGGAATGACATTCCTTTGTATGTATATACCACATTTTGTTTATCCATTCATCTGTAGATGAACATTTGGGTTACTTCCACCTTTTGACTATTATGAATAATGCCACTATTAACACTGTGGTACAAACATCTATTTAGATCCCTGCTTTCCATGTTTCTGGGTATATACTGAGAACGGGAATTGCTAGATCATATGGTAGTCCTTTGTCTAATTTTGCAGGACCACCATACTATTTCCACAGTAGCTGCTCCCGTTTTACATCCCCACTAGCAGCAGGCAAGTGTTCCCATTTCTTCACATCCTTGTTAACGCTTGATTTTGGTTTTAATAATAGCCATCTTAGCAAGGAGATGTGTTTTATCTTTTTGTTTCATAAATACTTTATCCTTTGCATTCCATACAAAACTCTGGCAATATGATTCCTAAGTGACTGACACTGAGTTAAGAATCTTTTTCTTTTTCAGCCTAAGGATATATCATTCATTCTTTCTAAACAGATCTATTAATTTTTTTCAAGAAAGCATAGTTATATTATATATATTTATAAATGGAGATTATGTGTATACACATATGTACATATAAATATAAAATGTATCACTATCATTCTCTTGGTTTTGTTATATTAACAATACCTACTGTCATAAGAATAATGAAAGTGAATATAAAACGACTATCCGAATTACTAAAACAGGTAAGCCAAATACTTTCTTTTGACACCCAATTTTGCATGTATTTATAGCAGTGGTAAGCTTTTGTTTTGGGGCTTGCTAGTGGTGGAATCAATATATCTCGTTTAACTTTTTGCATTCAGGTTCACATCATGCTGTCTCATGTAAGCTTCATAAATACAGATGCTTCCTGCCTGTGGGGTTCTCACAAGGGCATAGATTCTAGGCTCAAATGATGAAACGTTACCTTTGTTAGAACCAACACCAGCAAGATGCTCCTATTAAATAAGACAAACAGGTGGTTCAATGTTTTGTGATAATTTTAACAACCGGGTTCAAGTCCCATTCTATCTTCTAAATTAACTGCAAGGAGATCCATCACTCAGGCCAATAACTTAACATGGCAGATTGTGTGGACCTTACCATATAGGCTTCTGTGATCACATGTGTGAATCACAGCATTTATGCTGCCTAAGGCACTGGCCTGCAAAAGCAGAGCCTAGACCCAGCTGATTAAGCTGTAGCATAAAACAACACTTCAGTAGTCAGGAGCATGACAGCCTACAATGGTTTATTGGACCAAAGAGTATAACATTGTAATTTACTTCTCTAATACATGTCATGTTCTCTCTTATTGTTTCCCCTTATGGAGTGAAATATGTAGGTAAGAGTTTGCTGTACAAGCTTCATGTGTTATGCCCCTCCAAAATTAGAGGGTAACAAACTGTCTTGATTATCCTGTGCCTTTGGTAAGCTGCCACAAATCACAGAAACCACTGCAGGTGAGCATCTAGTGGTTTAAAAAGTCAAGGCAAACCAAAAGACTTCGTGTCTCTGCCTGAAGCTATTTTTGAACTACGGTACAGTGAGACACAATTATTATGCTTCCTGGCCCTTCCTTTTTATTGTATGTTCCTAACCATTTTTTTTCTTTCTTATTGACAGGAAACCAGGATTTATAAAGTCTGGCTCAATGCAAATATTTAAAGACTTATTTTTTTTTCTTTCCCCAAACATAACAATGTAAGTTGAATGGTGTTTTGGTGAGTTTATTTTTCTTTTTAAACTGGAATTCATGGCTGTTCTCCAGCTGAAAACAGCACTAGTCACAGATAATTTAAAGAGAATAGCTTGCTTGTTTGTCAAGCAAACATGTGTAATCTGATGAAATTATTAATGTCATAGTGTTAACTCTCTTCTCATAAATACAGTTAACAGTGCTGACACTGCAATTATACTCAGATGTTCTGGCTCTTTGCTTATTCACTCAATCTGTCGGTCCAGTATGGGGGAGACAAATTGTGGTGGGCACTTGACAATGCACAAAAGAGATATAAACCTCTTCTGATTAAGCCTTGATGAAAGATTAAATGGTTCTGAATGCTTGCCAGATTCTTGTGATATGACATTTTTAACCAGCGGTAATAAAAAGTTCTACTCAAAAGGGTTTTCTCGAACAAAGATTATAAAGATTGCATATGTATGTATATATAAATAATGTGTACACATGCATATATTAGATATGGTAAGAAAGAGCATGTTCACTTCTTACCTTGAATTCCAACTTTATAACAAGATAATTTCACGATACTTGCTAGATTTTTGCAGACATTTGTTCTGAGAGAAAACAACACATACTTGATAATTACCAACATTACTGTCTTCTTTACCATCCGTCTACCAATGGAATAGTCCTTCACAGTAGCTCATTCATAATGAGGGTTCCTACATTCATTTATTATTATTATTATTATTTTAGTAGAGACGAGGTTTCACCATGTTAGCCAGGATGATCTCGATCTCCTGACCTCGTGATCCGCCCGCCTCGGCCTCCCAAAGTGCTGGGATTACAGGCGTGAGCCGCTGCAAATTTTTGCCATACCTGTTCTGTCAGCAGTCAAGAATGAGTAGTGATCTATCGTATGCTTTAGCCTTTGAGTTTTTAAACAGTTCACATCTTTTCACTTTTGGCTTTAGATCAAACAAAAATAGACCAGTTAATAATGGCTAACAATTATGTAACACTTCCTCTGTCCAAGTAGTGTTCTAGGTACTTCACATACTTCGCATCATTTCATTTCTTATATGAAGTATCTATTAGTAGTTTCCTCTTTCTGTAGATGAGTAAATTGAGGTAGAGAAAGGTTAAACAACTTGCTTAAAGTCACACAGCTCATAACAGGTAGTCCTAGGATTTGAATCTAGAAATATCACAACATAAAATTGTAATAAACTTTAGGTTAAGAATCTATAACTATTCTTCTTAGATTTATAGATTATTATAAAGCATTTTTGTTCTATAAGATTAGACTTATTTCATCTCCTCATATATCCCACCCTGTGTAAAGACATCCTTGAATGAACCTCATAAAATAATTATAGTTCATATTGTTAAAAAAAACCATAGCAACATGGATGTGTTGTAATTATTAGTCTTCATATTAAGAAGTCCACTAAATTGAAAAGTTTCTTAAATATACAAACAAAGAAACCTCTTGCATTTCAATATGCTAGCGCCTGGAGCAAATGCATTTATTAAAAGTGAAAGGAAATGGGGAACCAAGACAGGTGAACCCAGCTACCTAGACCTTTTTGTTGACATATTTGGAGCAGATAAATAGAAATAATAAAGAAAACTGGCAGTTTTCTACACAGTGTTATTGCAAAAAATCTTGCTGCACATTCAGGAGGAACCTATATAAGTCATTCCTGGCCCTTTTGTTCTCTTTATATTTGGTTACAGAAATTATGTAGTTGTGCTCTTTCTTTTCCATTATGTGGAGCTTGTGTGAGGAAAGATCATTTCAGGGAAATGAAAAGGGTTTTTAAGTGGTTAGTAGAAGAAAAAAAATAATCAGGTAGAAAGGGGAGGACAAAGCCAACCCAGAAAAGGAAAAAAAATACATTGTTTTCTTCTTAAATTGTGTTAAACAGTTGTTTCCCACTTTGAAAGTTCATTATATTTATTTGTCATCAGGGTAATTGATCTACACTTGTTGCTAAGTCTGTTGCTTGCCTCCTGATGAACAGATTCATTAAGCTCATTTCTAATCTCTGTCTTCTAAATTCAATAAGCACTATAAAATTTCTTTCCTTGTATGGGAATTCTAAGGTCCTTTTTTTTTTTCCTCAACAGCTTGAATTCCTGTATTCTGATTAAGATAGATGAAGTATTTGCATTCTATCCATATTCATAATCTTCTTTCAGAGTCAACCTAAAATACCACATTTGTTGCCCAGGCAGACACAGGCAATGTGTTAGGAGAGCTCTGCAGCTTTTTGTTTAGATGGATGACGACCCATCCCTTTTCAAATCCACAGAAGAGGTGGTCACTAGGTGAATTCAGGCTGTTAAGACATCAGAACAGTCATAGTGTCTTTTGTGTGTGACAGAAACTGTAATTAATGATTTCTCCCCCTTTTTTGCTAAAGAAAAAAAGAGCGATTTGCAGTTGACAGACATTTTATTAATAGTTTCTGCCAACTTGCCATGCATAAAAGGTTTTATTGGTTGCAATGCCAGTGTAAGAAAAAGTTCTTTTTGATAAAATGTTCAAGACGCTTGTTTTATGGATGAAAAATGAAGGCAATCTGTCTACCGCCACTGAAAGTTTGGGTTTCAATAATAAAATTAAAATGATTGTGACATTTCCTATTGTGTTATTTAACCATCTGCTTCCTACTGGTCTAATCAATGATGGCATTACCTAGCTCTTCTCTATTTAATATGAAGACCTGCCAATATTGTGTCTCATGGTTAATTTATGAGGGAGATTTATTATTGATAAAGGTGTTTGCATATTTGGTAACTGCTATTCCTCCTATGAAAGGGAATTCTTCTGTCTTGTGTTTGAGGGTTAAATATTCAACTTGACAAAGAGCAATGGATGTTTGTACCCTCTCAATAACTAGAAATCTAGAAACTGTACAGGAGAACAATGAGAAATGGTTACCAATGACAAACTTATCAGGTGTTTTCTGTATAGCTTTAAGGAAGCATCTGTCATTTTCTTGCACCGCATTTAGTTAAAAGCACAACTTCTGAAATATTTTCTCAACAAAAGCATGTTAAATTCCTAGTTACCTGAGTTGAAATTTTTCCCCTTTTAAAATTGTTTCGTGCAAGTTGTTCTATGGAGTTGATGTGCTGTTTCAATGATTTCTGCTCATCAATTAAGAGAGAGAAAAACACACTTTACCACATGGATTCACAATAAAACAATGAAGGTGCTTCATTGCAGTTTGCTTAATCAGCCATTATGAAGAGATGAGAGGGAGAGAGTTATTCAATATTTTAATAAGTCTTTGGATTTTGTTGCAGCACAAATGGAATTTAATTAGAAATGTGAAACATTAGGTACTACTAATTACTGACAAACTTGAAAATATACCTGCTCTATTTTACTTGTAATAATCATCATTATTAACTTAAACAACCTTTAGCATTTGCCCATAACTTTTACAAACTTCAATTTTTAAGTCTTAAATCATTCACATTTTGGGAGAAGGGAGGCAGCTGGAGATGAGCGCCTTTTGCACATTGATCTGCAAGTAGTCATTCATTTTCTCTGGGAATTTTTACGTAAGCTCCCTTATTGGGAATATGCTAATGACATCGGCCATGATTACTGATTTTCTTTGAATCGTTATTCCTCTGTGGGCAAAGTAATCAGAAAGGGAGAACAGGAGATTTCCTTCTTGCTTGTGTTCCTTCTTCAACCATCTGCTCTACCCTGATTCATTTGAATTAGAGATACAGTTTTCTGATTCTTTACTCTGAAATCCTAAGGCATTTGAAAGCTTAAAAGGAGTTAATAGTTATCTATCTGTGTCACAAATATGGTTCTCTGTGTGTTCTAAGTGCAAATTTGCCTACTCAAGGTTTACATGGGCGAATTAATTTTATTAAGTATAATATGGTAATGTAGGTTAGCAGCTTCATTATTTGGGACATGTCAGCTCTGAATACTTTTTTATTAATGGCCTTTAGCACAGACATTTCCAAAAAGAGGAACTGATGTATTAAAACAAAATATTCCAAGATGAAGAAAAAGTAAAATCAAGTAAAATTGTAAAGAGAGAGAATTTGTAAAAGAGAAGTGTTGATGTCCATGTTTTCCAGTTACATTTGTAGGGGTGCCAACAAGAATGATGGACTGGTTGGTAATCAAGACTTCTGGGTATCAGGCCACACTTTGGCACCAAAGTGCTGTGTTCTTGAGGAAGTTACTTTATTTCTCAGAGTTCTGTTTTCTCAGTGGTGACATGAAATGAATGTCACAGGTGATCTTTAAGATTTTCTTCATCAGTAAAATTTTGTGACTGTATTATTTATCCCATGAAGCAGATTGCAGATTATGGGAAAGTTGCTTTAGCATGGGCATTTGATCTTGTCCAGGGAAAAGCCATTCCAAGATAAACTGTTCATCTTCAGAAGAAGGATAAGGGACTGAGCCTCCAGATTATACTTTTTAAAATGATGAGTATAGACCAGATTTTAAAAATGGGACACATTATCTTGTTTCAGTTTACATGGAATGGATAAATTGCTGAGAATGTTGCTGATTGATTGAAGCAAGCCTTACACTTCAGTGAGTGAAAATCAGCAAGATTCTGACACCCCTACTGAGACAGAGCTAACTTAATATGCAGAATTGGCATTTAGGCAAGAGAGTTTGCAAAACTTGGTGCTATTAGATCACTGAACATTGTCAAAACATGAAGGAGACATAAGTTTGTGACTGTTGACATTCTAGCATTCAGCTGATTTCAAAGTGAAGTGAGCAATTCATATTAAAATTGTTTCAGAAAGTGCCTCTATCTTGTCCTACTCACCCACATTGCCTCTTATTTTCTTCACATTGAGAATCAGACTGAGAACAATACAGCTGTCCCCACGTTTTAAATAATTAATAAGCCCTCTCTCCAAGTAAGCAACAGGATTTTTGAATAAGTGTATAGCGTCTACTGATCCAAACTTCTGAGGAAACTGTTGGCTTGTGCTGCAAGTGACCACTGACCACTCCCTCCTACCTTGTAAATCGAATTTTTTTCTTCTGTCCATTTTTTCTGGCAACCATTACTGATTTGTGTTCTGATTTCTGTTTGACAGTTCTGGCTTATTACAGACTGAGTGACAAAGCCAAGACTTAAATAGAAATTACTTCACTGATGTGTTTCAGCTGACCAGAGACAAACTCTTGCCCAAAATAACCTCCACTCCCTTCCTTCCAAATATCACAACAACGGGAAGAAACATACAGCCACTGTCTTCTTTTTTGATGTATTATACAAATAGAACACTTTTGAGAAATAGGCCTAAAAATAGGAGAGCACAAGCATATCTTAATAGTTAATGAGATAAAATTTCAAGGGCCTGAAATTAAAGATAGGCAGGTAGCCAGTGATAGATAAAGATAAGTATTTATTGCAACCATGGGCCTATGTTTGATGGACAGCAAATATGCTTTCCCTACAAGTTTGGCTTTTAACTAGAGTTATACACTGTCTTGTCACGCTGACATGCAGGGCAACCTCACATTGCATCTGCTGAGCTATCATGCTATTGCATTTAGTTTTACTGCGGGGCGGGAGTGGGGTACATTTGTTTGATAATTTCTTTTCTCCTGAAATACATTTCACAAACCTGTTGGAGGCTGAATGACTCTGCTTCTTAGAACTATATCACATTTAGATACAAATATGTTTCACTAGTACTTGGATTGAGCTACATTGTTTTTTAAAAAGGAGTTTTCTTCTTTCAGGTTTTGTCTATCACTTACCTATAGTTTTATGTATTTGCTCCTAGATTTTAAAAATACATATTACACATTAGATGTCAGAAGAGATCATAATTCAAGGTCATTTTATACCACTCACATACTCTTCTATTCTAAAACAAATGACCTTCCTGTTATGTTTCTGGATAGAAGAAGAAATCCAGAAAGGAAGTATACTCTATTCATCAGTCCCTACTTAGGCAAATTTCTGATTGACGTCAGCAGTAAACTCCACATCAGCAGATCAGAATAGTATCTGGATGGCAATATTAAATGCCTTGCTGTTTAAAACTTCTTTCTGAACTTAGAATATTGAACATTCTATCCAATTTTGAAGATGATTTTATTCACTTGAAATTAGTTTTTCCAACTTTAGAAATGAAGCATTCTTAATTTAAGTTTAAATATTGCACAGTGATGATTTTCAACAATTAGAAACACATAATACTGTAGTATGTCTAGGTCCAAGTATTTCTCATTTATGCATACTTTTTTCTAGCAATAATCTAAGCATTTCTTTTTTATTACATTTCTCATTCCCCTGTGATCTCAGTCAACATACTGTCATTATCAGAATAAAGTTCTGTGCGTTTAACTGAATTTTGAATTTTTGAAACAAAACTATTTGAAAATTGATATTTAAAAAGTAAGTAGAATTTGAAGTGTTTTTCACTTCCTTGCTTATTTTACAAAGATATTTACATAAAATCACCTTCTCTTTTGTGTGTTCAAGATTTACCCTTTGCTCTTCTTCTTCTTTTTCATTAATTCAAACCACATATGCAAAGTCATGAGTGTTTTCTACATATTAGGTCAAAGAAAATATAAATGTCAGACAGAAAAAAGGATGACAGAAACATTACTGGAGATGGGCAGTCTTTATTTCCTACTAGAAAGAAGCAAAGTTATAAATTATTGCACATACTCCTTTTTTAAAAAAATTAAAAGAGTGGTTTTCTTCCTTTCATGTAAAATGCCAGAAACAGGCAGTCCAGGGTGAAGATGAGGGCCTCTATGGTCATCAGAGACTCAGTTTCATTCTTTGTGCTTAACTACATTTTGGCACTGGTTTCCGTCTTCAGTCATCTCATGTCATGTGGTGACTGCAGCAATACCAGCTTTCATGGCCACATCACTTTGGACAACCCTATTTACAAGGAGAGCTGAATAATGCAACATTTCGTGAGCACAGTATTGCATAGAATAAATCTGGGGTTCTCTTGATTGAGAAAGAATGACAGAAAAAAATAACAAGTGGATAATTAGCAGCACCCACCACCGTAGAAATTGTTTTACTTTCTAGTCCTGGGTTGAAATGTTTTCTTTTAGCACCTTTTCTATTCCCTGTGGAAATAAGATTTCCTTTCTTTCTTTTTACTCAGTGTTGTCACTTCTCTTTCTGTCATCTTTGGTTCTAACAAAGCTCAGTTTTTCTCTCTTCCAATTTGAGATGTTGGAATCCCTTCTGTTTGTGTTTTTAAAGTAACTCTTTCTAACATTTGCTTCATATTCTAGAATTACGTGTCTCTTCATCTCTAGGCTTACAAATACATAATCTTGAGTAGTCTTTTTTTTTGAAGCAGAGTATATATAGCAAAATCATGAAAGTATAGCTTGATGAATTTTCACAAAGAACACACCCATGTGAGCATTACCCAGATTGGGATGTATAGAGAATCTCACCTAGACTAGACTATCTTCCATATGCCTCCTGCTAGTTACTGTTCTCCCAAATGTAATAAAAATTCCAACAGATATCACATAATTTAGCCTGTTTTAGAGCTTTATTTAAATGAAATCCTATAGCATGTACTCTTTTGTGTTTAGCTGTTTTCACATAACATTATATATTTGTCCACTACGTTTCATGTAGCAGAAGTTTATTTTTATTGTTTTAGAGAAGTTATTCTCAAGGGGGTGGGATTTAATCCCCCAAGGCGACATTTAGTGGTTACTGGAAACGTTTTATCACAACTAGGGAAATGCTATTGGCATCTAGTGGGTGCTACTAAATATCTTACAAAGTACAGGTCAGATTCTCATAACAAAGAGTTATCTGGCCCACAAGGTCAATAGTGCCTTACTTTAGAATACTTCACTGTTTTATTTATCCATTCTATTGTTGGTGGGCATTGTGTTGCTTGCATTTGGGGTTATGATGAATAAAGTTGCTATGTACATTCTTGTGCATGTCTTTTAATGTGCATATGTATGCATTTATGTAAAGGATATGCTTAGGACTAAAATTTCAAGTACCTTCCACTTTGGAAAATACTGCCAAGACGCCTTCCAAAATGACTGTGTTGTATGCTCTCACCAGCTGTGTGTGAGTTGCAGTTGCTCCCCATCCCTGTACGTCATTGGTATTGTTATTAAAAAATTTCTTTAAAAAACTATTTTGTGGGTGTTAGTAGTATCCCACTGTAGTTTTAAGGTGCAGTTTCTTGCTGGCTAATGAGGTTGAGAATATTGTCATAAGCTTGTCACTATTTGGGTACACTATTTAATAACTTGCCTATTTAGTCTTTTGCCCATTTTTCTATTAGGCTGCTTCCTTTTTCTAATAATTTTTAGGAATATGTTAAGTTGCCAGGCATGGTGGCTCATGCCTGTAATACCAGCACTTTGGGAGGCCAGGGCGGGTGGATCACTTGAGGTCAGGAGCTCGAGACCAGCCTGAGTAACATGTTGAAGCCCCATCTCTACTAAAAATACAAAAAGTAGCCAGACATCGTGGCACACACCTGTAATTCCAGCTACTTGGGAGGCTGAGGCAGGAGAATTGCCTGAACCCAGGAGGTGGAAGTTGCAGTGAGCCAAGATCGTGCCATTGCACTCCAGCCTGGGCAACAAGAGCGAAACTCTGTCTCGGAAAAAAAAAAAAAAAAAAAAGAATATGTTAAGTTGCTCAAATCATGTAGAAAACAAAAAGTAGATTTACAAATGGTTGTTACTATAATATTAGCTTTTATAATTGACCACATATTTACCTTTATTGAGATCTTTATTTCTTCATATGGCTTTCAGTTACTATATAGTCTCTCATTTCACCCTGGAAGACTCTCTTAAGTATTTCTTGCCAGGCAGTTCCAGGGATAATGAACTTTCTTAGCTTTTGTTTATCTAACCATCCTTTAATTTCTTTTTAATTTTTGAATGACAGTTTTGCTGAACATAGACTTCTTGATTGATGCCTTTTTGCTTTTAACACTTTGAATATATTGGCCCACTGCTGTTGGGCCTCTACAATTTCTAATGAGAAATCATCTGATAAACTTATTATGGATCCCTTGTATGTGATGAGCCACTTCTGTCTTGCAGCTTACAAGATTCTCTGTCTTTCAATTAAAAGTTTAATTATTATGTGTCTTCATGTGGGTCTTGCTGAGCTCATCTTACTTGGAGTTTGAGCTTCTTGGATGTACATATTCATGTCTTTCATCATATTTGTGATGTTTTCAGCTATTATTTCTTCAAATATTCTTTCTTCTTTTTCCTGTCTCTCCTCTACTTCTGGGACTTCCACAGTGTGTATGTTGGTCTGCTTAATGGTGTCCCACAGGTCCCTTAGGCTGTGTATTTTGTTTTAATCTTATTTCTTTCTGTTCCTCAGACTCAATAATTTCCATTGTCCTGTCTTCAAGTTTGCTGATTCTTCTGTCTGCTCAAATATGCCTTTGAATTCCTCTAGTTAATTTTTCATTTAAATTATTGTATTTTTCAGCTCTTGATTTTTTTAGTTTCTTTTTAGATTTTCCATCTATTTTATTTTATTACTAATTTTTTTTTTTTGAGACAGAGTCTCCCTCTGTCACCCAGGCTGGAGTGCAGTGTTGCAATCTCAGCTCACTGCAACCTCCACCTCACAGGTTCAAGTGATTCTCCTGCCTTAGCCTCCAGAGTAGCTGGGATTACAGGAGCACACCACGTGCCCAGCTAATTTTTGTATTTTTAGTAGAGACAGGGTTTCACCATGTTGGCCAGGCTAGTCTCAAACTGCTGACCTCAGGTGATCTCAACCCACCTCAACCTCCCACAGTGCTGGGATTACAGGTGTGAGCCACTGCACCCAGCCAGATTTTCCATCTCTTAATTGATATTTCCATTTTGTTCATACATCATTTTATTGACTTTCTCTTTATCTTAATTCAGTTTTTTGAATATCTTTAAGGTGCTATTTTAAAGTCTTTATCTAGTACACATGAGGTCTTTTTAAGGGATCATTTTATTGATTTATTTGCTTTGAGGGACAATTCTTTTCTGCTTCTTTGTGTGACTCATGGTTTTTTAAATCGAAAACTGGACTTATTTTCCTCCTTTTTGAGACAGGGTCTCATTCTGTCACCTAGGCTGGAGTGCAGTAGCATGATCTTTCTTACTGCAGCTGCAACCTCCCATGCTCAAGCCTTCTTCTCACCTCAGCCTACCAGGTAGCTGGACTACAGGTGTGTGCCACAACATCCAGTTAATTTTTGTATTTCTTTTTTTTTTGTAGAGACAGGTTTTGCCATGTTGCACAGGCTGGTTTCAAAACTCCTGAGCTCAAGCTATTAGCATGCCTCGGTCTCTCAAAGTGCTACAATCACAGGCTTGTGCTACTGTGCCTGGTCTCTGGACATTTTAATCTAATAATGTGGTAACTCTGGAAACCAGATTCTTCCCTTTCCCCAGAGTTTGCTGTTTTTTGTTAACGTTTTTATTCATTGATTTTGTGATTTTTGTATTGTTGTAGGCACTGTCTGTGCCAAGGATCCACCTGAGGTGTAAATTTAAGGTCTTTTCAGGACTTTTCTGAACCTGCTTTTTTCCCTGGACATACATAGTCACTTTCAAAATTTCCCCATATATGCAGTTGCTTTTGAAAGTCCTAGCCTTTAATTTCCTCAAAAGAGGAAAAAATAAAAATAAAGGGGAAAAATGGTGCTCATTCTTTAAATTCTCTAAAAGTCACTTCAGCCAGAGTCGGGCGGGGGGGGCAGGGGTAGAATGCAGTAACAATAGCCATTTCGTCTGTACTTCGTGACTAGAAGTAGTCATGATGAGAGCACAGACCTGTGATATTTGGAGGGCGGGGTGCCTTGCACATATTTTTTACTAAATATATCACTAAATTGAATATATTACTATGTGTATCTAAGAAACCATCAGTTTCTAAATATTTGTGAGAAAAATTACAGTAGACTGACATACTTGTATATATTTGTACATCTCCTCCTCAGCCAGTCCATTTTTCAAGTGAGTATTCAGATACAAACTCCATGGAGTATAATCTTATCATGGTTATATATAAGTTGACAGCATTATTGAATATACAATTTTAGATTCTTTGTACTTCAGTAATATTCTCCATTTTCCATATTTTTCAATATCTCCCTTTTTTTTTTTTTTTTTTTTAGATGGAGTCTTGCTCTGTCTCCCAGGCTGGAGTTCAGTGGCGCCATCTCAGCTCCCTGCAACCTCTGCTTCCTGGGTTCAAGCAATTCTCTTACCTCAGCCTCCTGAGTAGCTGGGATTATATGCGCCCACCATCACACCCAACTAATTTGTGTATTTTTAGTAGAGATGTGGTTTCACCATGTTGGCCAGGCTGGTCTTGAACTCCTGACCTCAGGTGATCTGCCTGCCTCAGCCTCCCAAAGTGCTGGGATTAGAGGCATGAGCCACCGCACCCGGCCTTCAATATATCTTTAAATGGGTTTACATTTATATTAATTATGTCGAATTTCAGGTGTGATTTGGCCACTTTTATATTTCTTTTTCTTTTCCTTTCGTTTTTTTGAAACAGAGTCTCACTCTGTCATGATGGCTGAAGTGCAGTGGTCTGATCCTACAGCCTCTACCTCCTGGGCTTAAGCAATCCTCACATCTCAGCCTCCAAAGGAGGTGGGACCACAGGTGAGCACCACCACACCTGGCTGTTTTACTTTCTTTCTATTTTTTTTTTTTTTTTTTTTTTGTAGAGATGAGGTCTCCCTATGTTGCCCAGGCTGGTCTCCAATTCCTGGCTCAAGTGATCCTCCTGCCTCAGCCTCTCAAAGTTCTGGGATTATAGGTGTGAGCCACCATGCCCAGCCCACTTTTATATTTCTTTGTTTTAAATTCATACAAGTAGCCTGCTCGTTACTTCCGTCTGGTAGTCTCATCACTTCCTGCTACATTTGTAAAGTCTTAGATACTTTCAAAAAGGTATGCACTTTGTTTATTTTTTTACCTGATGAATCAATAATCATAAATTAGAATTAAAAATGAAAATAATAATTTGGAAACCTGTCAAACTTGAGGTAGGTTTTCTAACTTATATGTCCAAAGCATGAGAAATACATTTTCATGTGCTGTTCAAATGAACAAAGGTCATGGTGGAAGATTTTTCTAACTTTGAAGGCAAGGGACAAATTCAGAATCCACAGTTTCACTCTGGGACTAAAACAGAAATAATGATGTATAGTTTAATACTCGTTTTAAATAATTCCCATCTACCTAATAGCACTATACAGTTGTTTTTTTTTCAAGTTTTATCAACATGTAGTAGATATTCTGCATTGGCCTGTAAGTATTTAGATTTAGCTTTTAAAATCTCAGTATGTGTATATTTTTTTCCCAAAGTAGTTAGTACAAAGATGTCAATGCTTTGCAATTCTCTTTTGGATTGCCTTCAGAGACAATTTAGGAATCACACAGAAACATTGGCTCTTTCCAAGCAGTGGGCAATGTGCTAGGAGTCAAAATAGAAAGATGAAAATAGCTTGGTTCCTGACCTTGAGGAGCTTATAGTCGAGTGGGAATATCGGTCTTGTAAACAGATGATGTCTATGAAATACAGCAAAGACCAGAGAGAAAAATGTGCACATAGGGGTTTTGACCACACATGCATTGTCTGGCATATTTACTCATCTGATTTGCTAAACCAAGCGGCAAATAATTCTTGCTTGTTTTCAAAACCAAACTCCTCTTACAAATTACAATCCCTTCCTCTTGTGGATATTCAAAAGAAATATTTAAGCATGATTTTACAAGAATATTAGCACAGTGGCTTGTCCTTAGAAGGTAATAAAAAAAACTTTTGAAGTTGTAAGTGCACACAAAGCATGAGGAGAGTGCTATATGTAGGGCAGAGGTGTTAGCTCAGTAGATGTCTGATCTTGTGGAGGTTAAGTCTGAGTCTTTAGTTTTCTGTGCTGATGGTCTTTGATCCTCAGTCCTTCACTTGATTCATCATTTATACATGATTCATTGATAGGTGAATCAGACTGCACTGCTAATCAATGTTTACTTGAGTGGATCTGGCTCTCTCTTTTCTAAATGTTTGTTTATTTATCTTATAAGCAGGGGCAGTGTTTCTTAGCAACCTTCCTAATGCCGAAAGGTCACAAGGCTCTTTGGTACCTGTGTGCACCCTACAGCAATACTGTCTAGGCACTGATTATTTCACTACGGAGACTTGGGTTCATTGTTCTTGAGGCATTCTAGAAACATCTTTTAAGAAATAAAGTATTGTATATTAAACCAAGGCACAGAAACACCATTCATATATGAAATACCATTTATATATATAAATATTTTGCTGTTCATATTTTTATTCTGCTTTAATATCAGATACACTTCAAAGTATACAATTATGTGGCAGAAAACTTTTATCATAAACATGTTCAAAAAATCACTCAAAATCTTAAAACAGGGGCAACATGGAGACTCTAGGCTTTTTATTGGAGTTAATTATTCATTTGCAGGGGATCTTCTCTTATAGACTTCTACATTTTTCCCTCTGAATTTTTCTGATCTTGAAAATTCCCTAATGATTTTTATTTCTTTTCCCTGTTTCTGATTACTATACACCACTCAGACAGGTAACTTTTTTTTTTTTTGTGCTTTTCAAACACGTATTTTTTCTTTTCAATTCCTTGCTTTTCTTCTTTAGACCTAATTTCCAAGTCTAAGCTGAACTAATGTTCTACTTTGAGACATTTGAATATTGCAGTTTGTCATAGCATTCAAAGCATACTGTATATTTATCATTGTATGAAACTTTTAGCTTTTCCTCTGAATTTGCCCTTTGAATCTGGTTTCTGACTCAATTACCAAAACAAAGCAAAAAAGGAAAATGAAAACAAAACTGGATTTTGTAAACACCTTATGGGTAGAATCTCTCATTTACTTATACTATCTTCATGCAAATTTTTTTTTATGGGAAGGGTACCTGAGGTATGTAAATCCTCCAGTATCAATGGAACAAATAAATGATATTTAGATATTTCAACATTTTCTTAGTACAGTACAAGGAAAGACAGAAAATCATTGTAATAGAATGCCCTTCTAAGAGGATGATTTTTTTTCCATTTAAGAGACCTTGCTTTGTGCCAAGTTGTCCTGTTCACGAACAAAGGACTAAAATGCTACCTACACTGTGTACAAGATAACCTAATATACACAGCTCATAACTGAAATAATAAAATTGAACCACATCATAGTTTAGGGAGGGAAACTAAAAGTGGCCCTTTCTGCTACTGGTTTTACTCAGCAGTAAAGAGAAATCCTTCCAAGTGTTGTTTACACAGTACGAAATCCTTGTAAAGTCATAGTGGAACAAGTCTGCTATCTGACCCAGCCTTCAGGGCTACTTAAACACCTGTGGATTTATGGAGTTCAGATGTCTACAAGGGTCTGTGTTGAGGTTCATTCAGAAACCTGGAGCCCAAATAAAATGATCTGTTGACATGGGCAAGCTGCTTTGTTCCTCGGTAGTCCGACTAGTTGTTGGAACTAGAAAGGAGATTCAGATTTAAGAATGTACTCTTTAAACAATTAGAATTAGTAAGGAAATAGAGACATATTTGTTTTTTATTCATTGTGGGATTTTGATCAATTAATGTTTTAATTTCATTCTTAAATTTTGATTTATAAAAGCAAGACCAAAAGGGATTTATTCACTCACATTATGTGTGTATAAGTAGCCCCCAGAAGGTATATGTACATCTGGTGATGGGAGCTGGTCGCTTTATAATGAAGACTTACACAGTTTAAAACATGAAAACCTATGCCATTTAGAAATGTACACCCTTTAAAAATGATCAAACATAGCCACAAAGTTGTTTTAATTAACTGCATCACAATTGTTTTCATTTGAAGATTTGATTTAGTCTTTTGAAAGTCAGACACCATGATTTAGGGAATGTTCAGTCTTATTCAGGAGACTTTCGAGTGAGCTTATATTATAATTGTTAAACATATGTCTTCCATTTCCACATGTCTATTAAAAGTTTTATGAAAGGAAACATGCTTGAAAACACCTTGTTTAAGCTCAAACATAGAGTCACACCCAGTGTAAGGAATAACCTGGTTAACATCTCTCCCATTTTTATAATCTAATTATGCTATAACTAGCAGTATTTGGAATTGTGAAGACTTTTGCCATGCCAGGATTCTTGATTCTGTTTGTACATTGTTGAATCATTTTTAATTGCTTCTGGGGGAAATATATATTCCTATGCAGTTTTGGGTTTTATGTAGTGTTATTATTAAAATAATGAATTACTTGAAATAGAAGTAGCTATTTATCAGATAAGAATTGGCTCATCTATACCTTGTTCTGCTCTCTTTTTCTTATTTAATCCAGGAACAGGAATATTCCATTATTTGTCAATATACTTCTATGTTGCTAAATGCATGAAGGTGCTTGAGCATTCATCTTGATTGCTTCATTTTCTTCACCTTGACTAGTTCATCTCTCTTATCTTCTTAGGCTATAACAGCCGTGGTTTTTGTTTTAAATGGCTTAAGTAAGACTCATATAAAAGGCACTTGTCACTCTAAAACTGGAACTTTAAAAAAGTGTCCATTAGAAGCTATAAAACAGATACAGTTTGAGAAACAATCCTACAACATTCAAATTAGGTTTAGGTTTCAGTTTCATAAAACAGCTAATGAAGAGTTGTTTTATTGGTGAGTCTGGGTTCTGAGGGTGACTATTCTTTCTTAATATCACGCAGTTGTCAACTTTCTACAGCATGTTTAGGAACAAATTAAATTAAAAAATAGCTCCATAAACTTGAGTATATTCAAACATAAATAGATTAGAGAGAGTAAGAGTAGTCATGGAAGAGAAAGTGAACATTCTAAATTAAATTAGTGTGGTGTACAGGATGTTTCTGTGTGCTCACTGTAAAATATAAGGATATAGCTAATATAAATATAATGTATAAAATATATGTATAATTCAATATATAAAACATATATATAATGTAAAATGTAAGGATAGATGCTGTTTTAATGAAGGTATAAGACAGAATGATAACCTATAGGAAGAAATTATCTTACATTTACAAATGGAACCCTATCTAATATCTCCTGTGTTTACAAACATAAAGATGTTTTTATGCTGCAATACATTTAATGGTTTTATAATTACTACTATCTGGAATGAAACACTGATAGCGATGGAAATGCAGGTTAAAAGTAAAATACTTAGTGAGTTCTTACAAGATATTTATGGCAATTAGTATACATCACTAATTCAAGCATTTTGGATTTAAACTCAGATTTGCACAGGCAAAATTCAGTATCAATAGCTATTCGCCTTATTTTAAAATAATAAATTATATGTGTGGGTTTAGGACAAGAGCAAAGATATTCTTTTTTATTTTTTTAAATTGTTCTATAATAAACACGTATTACTTGGACGGCAAAAGAAAAATTACATTTTTAAGGACATAATGAATCACCGAAATGAATCCTCCATTAGGACTTTTGCAAGAGAAAACAATGCAGAAACATATGGTGCTTTATTCAAACTTTCTCTTTTTTGGTCGCAAACTATATTTTGTTCTCTATGTCAGAAATAACTAATATCAGTTTCTACTAAAGCCCAAATAATTAATGAATGCAATCATAGCAGTGCTAAATTCTCAAACTGGTGTTTTAAAAGAGTCTAAGCAGTTGGCGGGTTGAATTTTTATTTTTCAAGGCAACTTTTAACCTTGGGTACACATAGTCTGTTCAGACTAAAAGAGAGTTTAGTGAGATCTGTTGGGAGACAAAGAGCCATAGAGAGCAGTTGTGGACACAATGTGTCAGAAGCGTCAATAGAGTACACAGATATGGGTAGGAAGGGTCTAAGGATATGTTATGTTGGTAACTGACTTGAAAAAATGAGAAGTGGATCTGTGTGAGATGGAGGCAAAGAAACAGGGAAGGGCTACATATTTAAGGAGAGGTGAAGTTAAGGAGCAGGATGACAAGGAATTGACATAGGTGTAGCTACAAAGCAGTAGGATGTAATCTGCCATTTTCAAAGTGTTTTCTGACCCTCTTTGAAAACCAGCCTATACAGTAAATGGGGCCAAAAGTGGGTTAGGGAACATTGTAACCTCATTTCACCTTATTTAGCTATGTGCCAGAGATCTCAGCAGGTAGTTCAATTAACTTCCACTAGTTAAATGAGATGAAAATGAGGTTACCCAGATTAACGAAACACGACTTTTGGTCTTCCCCCAAATCAGGGAGAGCAAGGCTCACAGCTGAAGCTGGTCCTGCCCCAGGCAGTTGCCCACCTGCCTGGGAGCTTCTGCGCCGAGGGCCACATCTCATCCCTGCAATCTTACAAGGGACAGGAGAAACAACCTCAGATGGATGACTACAGTCCTAAACAGAATGTTGATTATTGCATCCTTCTAATTTCTTTCTGTCTTTCTGGAATCAATGCATAACCCAAGTGGAGGAAACATTCCCCATGTGATTTTACATCTGAGTGAATTTGACTGGGAAAGCCTTGTTTCTAAAGTTAAATTTTGCGGAATTATCTCCTTATTGATAGTTTATGGGGCTTCTTAGTTTGGAAATCTCAATTAGCTCCTCCATTACTTTCACAAACAATTTCTAGTATCTGTGGTTATTTTTATTATGTTTAAAAGGATTGTTACTAGACACTGATGGAAATCATGGAAAAACACTGAACAACAATTTTTATTGTTATCCAATGTTCAAATTAAATTTCTTTAATTTGTTTTTATTTTCAACTCCAATGAGTAGTTTTATTGATAACGACTAATTTTAACAAATAAATGACATAAATGCTGAAATATACTTATGATCTAACCCTCTAAGGATACAGCAGTTCAGGAGAATTTCTTCATAACTGTAAGATTTAAGTTGATAAAATTGTCATAACAAGTAATATTTAAACTATTTTAACACAGCGTATATGGTTGAATGTGGGTGCTGAGTGGGGTAAATTCCCGTACTAGATGACCTTGCCTTTTTGCACTTCAGTTTCCTTATCTGGAAAACAGGTTTAATGAAAACTAGACATCAGATAACTCATTGTTAGGATACAATGAGTTTTCAAAAACCACTTAGTAGTTATATAAGTGAATGCTAGCTCATATGAATATAAATATTTGTCTATTATGACTATGAATCAGTAAATTTTTAAAATGTATACTTCCTTTCCCCAATATGGTCAGCTATATCTTGTATAATTTAAAAAATATTTTCCATCTTTCTTATACAGAGAAAGGGTGGGCTTATGCTATATGTTCTGAAATTAAAACTTATAATGTGAAATATTACTCTGCTTCAGGACAAACTGTCAAAATAAACATCATATAGTTCTTAACTGACCAACTAAGAATATTTCAGTTTCATCTGGTAATGCTAGACTAGGCATCTATATTTTTGGTATAAAGAAGAAATGAAGGTAACTATTATTTACTGTGCTAAATACTTGACTTTTTACCTTATCTAGCTGTAGTAATAGTCATATGAGTTCAGTATGATTTTGTCCATTATAAATGATAAAACCAGTCTCTGAAAAGTTCATCCACCAGGCCAAGGAAAGTGGTAATAATGCTGGAAACGAATGCGTAAAGCCTCCTAGTTGCCCTTGTTTCTTGTTTCTTAGGAGGAAGATTCTGATTGAAGAATCTTTAGCTGGTTTCCAGCCTTGTGCTGCATAACAGAGACTAGGCTTGAGACCTCCCTCTTCTATCATCAGCTATGTGACACCAGCCCATGACTTAATTTGTGTGAAATTAAGTTTCCTTACCTACAAAAAATCAGAATTTTCATGAAAACTATATTAGATAATGTCCATAAAACTTCGGTTGCAACTTAAGGTTATCATTTTGACTTAAAATGTTACTAATAAAAGTGTGATTTTGAGTTAAGAGAACAAATGAAGACATCTAAATTAGGAAACCCCATAAACTATCAATAAGGAAATAATTCCACAAAATTTAAGCTTTAGAAACAAGACTTTCCTGGTTAAATTTGCTCAGATGTAAAATCACATAGGAAATGTTTCCTCCACTGGGGTTATTTGTTAGTTCCAGAAAGAGAGAAAGAGAAAGAAATTAGAAGGATGCAATAATCAACATTCTTTTTAGTACTGTAGTCATCCATTTGAGGTTGTTTTCCCTGTCTCTCGTAAGGTTGCTGAGAATACTATATAAAAAGGAAGTAATTTTAATTTCAGTTTTTCATTCCTTATCTCCAAAATGTGGGTATCTGATGCCTACAGAGTATCTAAAGGCATTTAAGAAGAAATTTTTTTTTTTTTTATTTTTCAGACAGAGTCTCACTCTGTTGTACTCTGGAGTGCAATGGCGCGATCTTGGCTCACTGTAACCTCTGCATCCTGGGTTCAAGTGATTCTCCTGCCTCAGCCTCCCGAGCAGCTGGGGTTACAGGTGCCCGCCACCACACCCAGCTAATTTTTTTTTTTTGTATTTTTAGTAGAGACAGGGTTTTGCCATGTTAGCCAAGCTGGTCTCAAATTCCTGACCTCAGGTGATCCACCCATCTCGGCCTCCCAAAATGCTGGGATTACAGGCATGAGCCACCACGCCCAGCCCATAAGAAGAAATTTTTTAAAAAAGAAAAAATATTTTAATCAAGTTTGCCAATCTTGGGGACAAAAACCAAGAGATATACAAATTGGTTACAAAATACATTAATAGACATTATTTTTACACAATACTTTCAAGCACAATATATAATAAGATGTTTTATAAAGAAATGAGTTAAATACTGATGGTGCAATAACTGTATGGAAAAACAGAAGATCATTAAGCTTTCACTTGTAGCTCACTGTGCAGTCTTGGATATTAGCACCCTGAGTTATTGAGAAATAACTGCAATGAAACAGAATGCATCTAGTAAGCATTTCATTTTTTGTTCCATTGAAACAAGAAAAAAAAACTCAAATAAATGCATGCAGATGCCAGTATTTTTCTCATAACTTACACTGATCAACAAGCATCACCAAAAATGCTAAAAGCAATCAGCACAAACTTTGAACCACAGATAAATCGTGATGCAGTGTAGCGACTTCCTTAATGTGTATAGCATTAAGAAGAATCTGAACACTGCCACTATTAATAAGACGACTACAAATTGTAGCCGATCTAACCAGAAGGAGCCTTGAATGTATTTGCTGGGAATTGCTTAAGGCTTAAACACCAGGGACTTGAAACAAACTGTTCTTATCACCTTTTTCCAAACAGAGATTTAAATTTACAATGAAAGTGCCAGCACCAGCTGCACTTAAAGAAAGCACCACATGTCTCGATAAGCTCCAAGAAAATGGAATGGAGCCCAGTTCAAGCTGGAGGTGTCGTCTAGCTGTAGCCAGCTGGGTGACACCAAGCTGAAAGTGATGAGGTGCTAATTAAAGTGGATGAACAGAGTCTCATTGTAGGCACCTGCCAGTGGCCTCTGCAGAATCATCTAGAGCCCTGGGGATATCCCCCAGCCTGTACGGCCACAGGAACCGAGCACGGATTCCTGCATCTCTTATCTGATACCTCACCTCTCCGATGTTCCCACTGTAGTTTTAGTTGGAGATAATGACTCCTCCTGCCCCTTGCTCCTATTTACCGACTCCCCCAAGGAATAATTATCGCAGGATGCCAAGTGTTGAGCACAGACTCTTTCTGAAAGCAGTATTTTTTTTTAAAGACAATACATTAAAGTGTATGTTTAAAGAAAACCCCCAAAAATAAACAATGCAAAAAAATTACTCTCAAATATACAAGAAATGCTCTCTTCAGTTTTGGAACACAGTGTGCCATTTGTTCCGTTCACACTTTTCTCCCCTCTTCCTTCCTGAGCCACACAAGATGATGCTGCAGCCAGAATGACATCGTAGTGATGGATCATTCAAAAATGTTTGCAGCAGCTGTGGTAGCTGCTTTTCAAAACAGAGAACACAACATGACCTGAAGCAGCTGAATCACTAAAATAAAAAACACTTTCTTCTTATTTAAAATTCTAGCCTTTCGTTACCAAAGTTTTCATGACTTTAGACTGTTTAATACAAAAATATATTGATTCTCTAACATGCAGTATATTTACTAAATGGCTGCATGCATCTGTTTTGTTCTTTACAGGATTAATAAACTAACTACTGAAGAGCTATCCTACAAACTGCAGGAGTGCCAGGGCATATTGTGAACTTTAGGAGTCTGTGTAGTCTACATTTTCTCATTATCCAAAAGATCATTTTGCAACTGTCCTGTGTTGGAAGCCGTCACTTTGCCAGGAAACTTGTTTCTTTGCTGTGTCTCTTAAGAAGTTCTTTGATACATTGACAGAAATCTATATTCATGTAATTTCTCTTCACTGCTCCAGCCCTGTTTTCTGTAGAAACAGAATGAATCCACATTTCCTTATTTATTTATACATGTTTTCTTCAGGTTGGCATGAAAATATTATTGGCTGTCAGGATAGTCAGGTGTTAGGAGTAATTCTGGCTTTACGATATATCAGCCTAGTGGCCTTTTGGGCAAGTTACTTAACCTCTTATTGTCTCCATTTCCTCATCTGTAAAATGGGTATAATAATCCATCTTGGAGGGCTGGTGTGCCTATTATGTGATATGGCACATGTAAACCATAGCACAGTGCATGGTGGGTACATAGTATTGGTTCCAGGGTGGGTTAGTGGCAATGGTCAACCAATCTGAGGAACAGAAGGAAAAGTAGTTCTGTGAACAGAGAGGATAAGTTTTATTTGGGCAAGTTGAAATGAGCTATGTGTGGGACATCCATGGATATTTCCACAGGGCAGCTAAAATGCAAAACCAGTAATATTTAGGGCACCTGGACTAGGCAGGTAAATGTGGGTGATTTGAAAATACAGTTTAATCGATGGATGTTGATAAAATTTCTAAGATCAAGCATTTGGAATGGCGAATCTGAGGACAGAATCTGAGAGGATATCTATAGTCAATGAAGGAGAAGCCAGAATGAGAAAAAGGTAGAATGACTGCAGAAAAAACACAGGATATCACAGGTTAAACTGCACAATGTTATCTGAAAGAAGGTGTAATGGGACATGTTTAATGATGTACTAGAAATTGGACACTTAGGAATCCTTTAAATAGCAACTTTGTGAGATTTCTATGGAATCCATTGAAAAGAATTGACAGGATAATGGGAGAAGGAAAATGGAAGGTAAGCAGGCACAACAATGTTTCAATAAATTTGTCTAGAAAGAGAAGAGAAGAAGGATCTGGGCTTGAGGTGAAAGAGCACAGGTGGAGGAGGTGTTCACTTTGGAAAGGAGAAGGGACATTGTTTCTTTGGTAAATATAATCCATCTTTTTCTCTTCTTGAGCACTAGGACAATATTTGGTTCATACCCAATTTCTGATACATTTCCTACTCCTCACAATTTTTGCTGCTTTACTTAGATATTTTTGCAGCTTTACTTAGACTACCTCACCAATCATATTGTCAAGTTCTCTCAGTATTTTAAGGTATAATAGTGGAGACCTAAAGGATGTGATCTAATCAAAAGATTGTACTTTCTTCCTTATTTCATTCTTTTTTGCTTTCCCTTTCTTTCCTTTTTTTCTTTTTCTTTCTCTCTCTGTCACTTATGCTCTTTCTCTTTCTTTCTTTCTTTTTTTCCTACCCATATATTTAAGTGTCTAGTGTAAAGGCTTTTCTCTTCAGTGGAAAATATAAATTTAGACGTACGTTCCTCAATGTTGACATAGCTGGGATTCCCTGACACCTGTGGAAGCACTGCTTCCTCTGAACACTCACTGGTTTTCTTGTAGCAGAGAACTTTCCCTTCTGGAATAGAAATGGAAATACACGGCACTTATGCCCTATTCCTGCTTCTTGCACCCGTGGCAGAGATAACTAACTACTCATGACAGCTTTCCTACACAGATTGTAATAGCCTCACAATTTTTCTGAACATCCTCCTCCAGGAAGGGCACTATTAACCCGAGTTGACACTTGAGTTGTCAGCAATTTGATATTCCTACTCTTTGTGTCTTTTCTATCATCTTGATCTACTTGTCCCAGTCTTTATCACTTACAGTTTTTCTTGTCTTTTGTACTTCTCTGTCCATCTCCTCCCCACAAATAATCCTTTTAGTATGAGAGATCATTGTTTTTCTCTTTAGGAAAGATGAACTCATTTAGAAAATTATTAAAGGTTTTAGCGTTCTTTTTCCCTCATCCATCAAATGACGGCACATCTTAGGCTAACACTGGTCAAATTGTAACATAGTAAAATAGGTATTCCTAATTCTTTTTCACAAATTATGCTAAAATCTGCATAATGCTTTAAAAATCTTTTGAGAAAGTGCTCACCTATGTCACCTAAAGGCTAGTAGATACCTTTGAGCAAAGATGTCAGACAGCAGAGAAAGAGGAAGAGTTGTGAAGACGTAAACAATAGTAATAAAAACTGAGATGGTACTCAGGGGAGAAGCTGATTATGCATGCATCTTTTTAGCTAAGTTCACATACTCAGACAAAATAATCACCACCATCCTATATTTTGAAAGGCAGTAATGACTTATGCCCATGAGTGTCATTTTCAAAAAGTGTTTAGATACAAGTTTTCTTTAAAAAAACAAAACTAGATGTTTAGCATTGTGTTTTATCCTTATTGTTGATTTTGAGGTACAACAATTGATGTCAATGAGCTCTAGAAATCAAGGAAATAGAAGGCTAAAGACTTGGGGAGCCTAAGGAATGAATTGTGATGACTCTGACTGCTTTTAGGCCCTGGGTTCCTAGTGCAGTTGTCACATACCACCTCTCAAAATGTTTTCTTAGCAAAGGTTAGGAACTATACTGGTGGCAGCATAAATCTTTGCCAGAGTTATGATCTTTCTCACTGTTACTTGAATCTACATAAAATAATGATGAAAAGTATTCATCATACTCAAAACTCAATCTCAAACAAAATGACCAGTAATTGAAAAAACAAAGGTAATTGGCCATGAATGATGGAAGAAATTTCATAAGGATCTTACTGACTGAAAAATGTTCAATAACTCTAAAGCACTGGAAATACTTTAAGCATCACAAGCCTTAATATGAGTCTATTGGCAAGGAAAATTTAAAAGAGTTCTTGATAGTATAGCATCATGCAGTGATTTGACTCTACTCTATAATTTCTAAAATGGACTGCATTTGCTGAACTGACCAGCAATCCCTCCCCTTATGTACCAGCTACTTCATGCTCACTGAATGACATGGACCTTGCTTTTCTGAACACAAGTGTCCAGGTTATTGAACATGCTAGACTCTGTAGGCATACCAGGAAGCATCTTTCCCCATCCAACTACTGCTTCAATCATATCATGTCAGATTCATCTATTCATCCATTTAACCAATATTTATTGTACACCCACTATGGGCCAAGTACTATTTAAGGCTCATTAGAGTATGAAGTGGAAACAAAACAACACAAAAGATACACAACAATCCTATCTTCCTGGAGCTTAACTTCTAATGGGGGAGACAGACAATAAACATAATGATTCTTTTCTGCCCCTAAACTCAGGCATATTCCATAGGTTTTCTAGTACTTTACATGTATTAACAGTGTCAATTTCAGCTATTACAAAATCCCATTCTATCCAAACTCAAACGTTCATTTCATATCCAATTCGAAGCTCCTTTCTCTTTTCCAGCTCAAGCTTGCCTACACTGGAAGACCTGTGATAGGGAGAGGGGAAGAGCTCTCTGCCTTCTATCTCCTTGCTCTCCCTCTTCTTCTCCTCATTAACTTCTGCCTCTGAGTCTTTCCAACTGCAACAGGCCTAGGCCAAGTTATTCTAAGAGTTCTGTGGACACTCAACTCCACATACCAAGGAAAAGAGCCTCCCAAGAGTGTTTGCAACCACGTGGACATCCATGTTGTATGAGGTGTCAGTCTCCTCTTCAGCTCTGCATCTACATCTAAACAAATGGTTCTCTTTTGAAGTTTATCTTGAAGTGGCGGAAAAAAAAAAACTCACATCCCTTGCCCAGTGGAAATAAGATGCTGCAGCGCTACCCTTGATAGGCCTATAGTTTTCTTTCACAAAGCATTCTTGACTCTCCAGCTAGTCTCACAATATTAACCTGGAGACAGGTAATGGGTTAAGGGTTAAAGCACCATTTTGCTATTTATTAGCAAAGCCCTTCTGAATGGTGCAGTTCAGTAGAAATATAATGCAAGCCACATACATTATTTTGAATTTTCTGGTAGCCACATTAAAAATGTCCAAAGAAACAGGTGAAATTAATTTTAATAATACGTTTAACTGGATCAATCTACAATTTTATGGTTTCAACATGCAACAAGTATTAATCAGATATTTCACATTTTTTTCACACTACATTATTGAAATCCAATGTGTATATAAGTTCTGGAACATCTCAGTTCCACTAGCCACATCTCAAGTGCTCAATAGACTCTTGTGCCGAAGGCCTACCATACAGAACAGTGCAGGGATAAATTTTCCCTTGAAAGTGGGATAACAGTTACTTTTTATTCTTACTCACGACCTCTGCCAAAACTGTGAGACAATCGCAAAAGTCAATTTAACATCCTGAGCCTTCACAAACCTTTCTTGCCGATCACACCATCCCCTCTGTCACTCCCACCCACTCTCCATCATCACCTCCTCCTCCTCATCCTCCTTCTGCTCTCTCTCTTTCCCTCTCTCCTCCCTCTATCTCTAATTTGCTTACATCGATCCATTGAGTTCACATAACAGGCACTGGGGTCCTAATTGTGGAGAAAATTTCCATAAAGTGGTTGAGAAAGAAATGAACGGGTTCTCAAATAGACACTTTTGCTCTCAGTTTCCTTCCTCCTTCCCTCCTTTTATTCCCTTCCTTCCTAAAACATTCACTATGTTAAATTATAATCTTATGTAAAATGTTACCAACTTGCAGTATGTATGTGGAAAGAAAAGCAAAGAGAAAAAGAATCTTCTTAAAGCTGTCCTAAAATTTTATTTCTCATCCTAAAATTTCATTATGGTGCCATTTCATTTAGGGAAGGGTTTGGAAATATAGGATTTTACTAGAGCATGTAACAAGAGATATACAGACTAAAGATTAAATGCAAGATTCCTTTCCCTTTCCCTTTCCTTTCCTTTTCTTTTTTTTCAGAGTCTTGCTCTGTCGCCCAGGCTGGAATGCAAGTGGTGTGATCTTGGCTTACTGCAACCTCCCCCCACCTCCCTGGTTCAAGAGATTCTCCTGCCTCAGACTCCTGAGTAGCTGGGATTACAGGCGTGTGCCACCACGCCCGGCTAATTTTTTGTATTTTAGTAGAGACAGGGTTTCACTGTTGCCCAGGCTGGTCTCCAACTCCTCAGCTCAGGCAATCCGCCTGCCTCGGCCTCGCAAAGTGCTAGGATTACAGGTGTGAGAGCCATGGTGCACGGCCTAAATGCAAGATTTCTTTTAGGCTAGTGGATTTTCCAAGTTCTTTTATTCTTTATTTGGCTGAAATAAACAGATAGGTTCAATGATAAATATCTAGAGAACAAACACATAAAGCTGGAATTGGGGGGAAAAATCATCTAGTAAAGTAACATCCCCAGATAAAGATAATATTTTTTGTTTATTTTTATTTGTTTGTTTTTGAGGTCAATTTCTGCCTATTTTTCAAGTAAGTTATGACTCCCTAATTTCAAAGGAAAGATTTAAATTACATTTCTCTGTACTGGTATGGTGCTTCAAAAAATAATGAAGTTAACTGGTATGTTCAGGAAAAAGTTATTTACTGTAATTTGAGGGTTAGAGATTGAAGAGTAAAAACCCAAACTTCCTAAAGCTGATTTTTGGTAACATTTTAAATTATCTTTAATCAAATCACTAATTAAATAGCCAATATACTGAAGAAAATGATTTTAGAAACATCCTAGGTTATTTCTTCTCTCTGAATTACTGTCATAACTATGAGAAGGTAAGATACTATCTTTAAAATGAAATATAAAATTTAGGTCTTATCCGGTTTTGAATAATAAAGACCTCGTTGCCGTTTCCACAAGTTAAGCACCTGCAGAAAGTCAATCAGGGCAATTATATTCGGCCTATATACATTTTTCTTCACAATTTTAATTCGATTCAGGCTTAAAACTGTTTCTATTCAACAACTGTTTATGCCTGGATGAGGTGAAGCATTTCAGCTGTTAGTGGAGTAAATTCCATAAATATTATCATAAAATTCTCAGAAACCCTTCAATATTAAAATGCCTTGCAAGGGGAGTACGTTATTTAATCATTAAATAGGATACTAATGAGTCCTTATTAAACCTTCCAGATAAACATTGTATTGACATCTAGTGGCTACAGAGGCTGATAACAGATATACTATATTGAAAGCATGTGGAGTAGCTTAATATGTTTTCCATTTAAAACATCTCCTGAATGAAAAATGGGCAAAGTATACATAATACTAAATAATGCTAAGGTATTGACAAGAAAATATAAATATCTTTGTATTGATATGTCAAATGCCAGGGATGGATTTGTGGTGGTCTGAAGAAAGAATAATATCAGAGCTGCCCAAGAAATGTATAAAATATACCCAGATATTTGGTGGTAGATTTACTAAGGCACGCAAATAATAATGTCAACCACCGTTTACAGAGTTCTACCTACGTCCCAATCCTGCAATGTACTTAACAGATCTTATCTTATTTAGACCTCAAAAATATCCTTGAAATAAAATATTACTTACACCTTGCTGTTACCAGTGAGGAAACAGACTATGAGAGGTTAAATTATTTGTGAGGGTTACTAGCAAAACTGCAGTCAGGATTTGAAACTGGTCTGACCAAACCTGAAGTCCAAACTCAGGGAAACCAAGCTTCTTTCTACCTTTGTGCATTAATGACTTTACTTGAAATTAATAAATTAAAAATAATTGTATTCTTCCTTTCAACTCGCTTTGTGACATTTTAAGCTCACTATGTGACAACTGAAATTTGCTTTTTGATCTTTGAGCAATTATTCCTGCTGCACGTTAATTTGAACTTGTTTCTACATCCAGGACTTGACATCCATCATCATGTGACATGTATGTGTGTTCAATAGTTCAGAAATACAACCCACCCACAAAGAAGATAGGGTTCTCTCACTGGTATATGTTTCTTTGACTTTAAAAAATGTTTTTGTGTGTGTTTCTTTGCCTCCGAAAGAAGATTTATTTGAAAAGCTGTCATAGAAAAGTGCCATGGCAAGAAGTAAATTTACAAGAGGAAGTTGAGAAAATTCAAGGTGGTGACCTAGCAAATGAAAATGTGGAACTTGAAAAAGGGCATGCGAACAAGAAAGGGAAGAGGAACAGCTGGGTACAGGGAGCAGTTGGGGGCAGAATCTGTTGGGAAGGGAAATGGTGAGCAGGAGCACCAGGGGATAGAAGCAGGGATAATGATGGATTTTACAAAGCTCAGTTGATGCAGGAAACAGGCCCTTGATGTGGAAGGCCAAAGGGCAGCAGCCACTCTTTTTATAATTGTTCAAATAAGTACATAATTTGCATAACTTGAACAAAAGAAAAACAGAACAGTTATAGATGTATATAACTATCAGTCCTAGGTCTTCCTTCCTGGCTCTTTGGATGATTCTGATGCAGTACCAGATGTGTGCGTTAGAATAAAATAGGTTGTTGAAAGGCAGAAGAACATGACTTAAGGAACACATGTGTTTCTAAGGCCTAAAGCAATTCCAGGAACTCTAGAGAGACTCTTGGTCATCCATGTTGCAGAATCGCCCTCTGCAGAAGCTCTTTGGTGCAGAAACGTTTATTAAGCATGGCTATCAGTCCACAGGCTGACTCCTATCCAGACCCATAATTCTAGGGACAGCTTGGAACAGAAGGAGCCTATGAAAAGAGAATAAAGGGCTGAATTGCATAGGATGTGTTTAAGAAGCACACTGACGAGGTGTTCATAATGAGCAAGGGAAATGACAAGAAGTCTGACAGTAGCATTTTGTACAGGAAAGTGATGAGCCTATTGGGAGAAGACAGATAGAAAACTAGAGTCTGAAACAGAAGTCCACTATAATGAGATAAAAAATCACTAAGGGTCTTAACTTAGCTCTTGGATGAAGATTGAAGAAAGGAATGGAGCCCGCCTGTGGTTTTTTTAGATAAAGGGAAAGAAATAGGTAATGCTGAAAAGGAAACTTTTTCATGCTTAAACTGGTGGATAAGACACCAAAGATAGCTAAAGATAGGAAATTGAATAAGAGCTGAAAACTCAGATGGATAACAGTTGATCTGTAGTAATTTAGGGGATGAAAGAGTATAAAAGGGAAAATAAGAAAGAAGTTGAGAGTGGATGAGAGTCTGTAAGCGACTTTAACAGAAGCACTGGGTATGTTGATGTGACGCTTCTCAGAAAAGACAGCAGATCAAGGAGCCGTGTCCCTGAAATCAACCACAAGATGGAGAAGCATTTTTTAAAAACCATGTATAGGAGAGGACACTGGTGCCTTTTCAGACCAAATTAGAAAAAACAGAGGAAGAAAGCATTTACAGAAATGGTTCTCAAATTTTGCTGGATATCAAAACCTCCTGGACTGCTGATAAACACTAAGAAACCAGAATGTGTGGGGCAGAAGCCAAGTCTTAGAATTTCTGAAAGATTCTCAGGTGATTCCAATTGCAGGAAAGTGTGAGAACCACTGACAGAGCATGCTTTAAATTTTTGGAGGGAAATTGAAGTACAGGTGCTAGGTGGATTGGTCAAAAAAGGACAGAAGTCATCTCGTGATGTGGGAAGTGCGGTTTATTAATAATCCACATCAAACCTAACACTAACCCCTCACTGGGTTGTACTATTTTCTTCATCCTTTCCTTCCACTGAGGCTCCCTCACAGTTTACTTTTGTGGTTGTGATGCACTGGATTTTCTCTTACCATCTCAGTATATTAACACACTGAGCACACAGATTACAGAACTTTGTATGTCAATTGAAAAATGAAAAATGCTAGGTTGATGAAAAGTTGGCATAAATTAGTCACAACATATTCAAAAATCCAGCTTGAATGCTGAGCTACACACAGGATATGCATAAAAATCTGATGCAGTGATTATTCCGTGCACAGGGTATTGAATTTATGCTATCATCCTTTAAACATTAACAACTTACGAGGTTATTGGAAATGCTTCCATTCAAATTTCCGAGGTGACTTCAAATAATACGTTTTGCCCTTCTTTAGTTTTGCTTTTTAAAAACATGGTTTGTATTCATTGTTGTCACAGAAAACTTCTTTTCCATAAGAAATCAACTTTGATTTAAAAATTCTGACAAATGTTGGGGTCCATTTTATTTTTCTTCTTTGATCAGGCTTGTTTAATTCTGAATTATCTGCCTTTGCTTTGAGGCCAAACAGGATTAAAGTTTCAAGTATAGTATGCTAAATTTATAATGTGAATTTCAAGCAAAATTACTTATAAGAAACCAGTATCAACACCTAGGGACAAGGCTGAGCTATTAGCATAATTTATACCAGTGAAGAAACTACCCTAATTATTTGTGGCCAATTATCAATTACTGGTCAATGCTAGAATCACTCTCCATAATTATTTCCCTGTGGTATCTTCCCTAGATATAATGGAGAACTTCATCATATTTTCTTTTCCCTAGAAAAACAATACTTATTTGTTTCTATAGGATTTTCAATCTTCGAGAAAACCAAATCTAAACTTTCAATACTGAGAATTTCCCTAAAATTTTAAATCTTCAAGTCTTAAATAGCTAAGGCAAAGAACTGAATATATCCATTGTCTACAAAGTATTTAGAAAAAACATTTAAATTTTGCTGTTCCTATCCATATTATTTTTGACTAATTTCAATTCTGATTTTTTTTGAATTGAAAAGATTAATTTATACTTCATAAGTTAACATTTTTAACATTAATTCCTTTTCTTACATATATTGTTCCTTTCTATTAAAATCAATCCCAAAGCCTGCAAACACCAACCTTACATTTGAATTCCTAATGACTCCTCCTATTGTCTCATTTCTGTTTGAACCTGTCAATCAAGGGTGAAAAGTGCTAATCACTCCCAGAAACCCCAATCTTGCTCACAAAAGTACCAGTCACTGAAAAAATAATACCGATTGGTCATGGATGGGCAGGAAATCTCACTAGGGATCTAACCGCACAATGGAGTTTATTAAGTCCATTTTGCTCAAGTCCAGCTCTCCCTGCATGCAAGGGTTTGAGACTTTAATTTCAAAGTCAGCTAAAACCGGCTAAGGTAACTTATATTCATTAGCTAGGCTCTGACTGAAGCGCTGTAAAATCTCTTGGTTAGTGCTTTTGGCTTTCGATAATAGCAGTAGCATTTATTTTTACTCTTTATTTTCCTCCCTGTCTTTTTAAAGAGGGGGACGAGATTTAGTTGGATGCTAGTTGTTTTAAATTCTTAACTGGTCCATGTTCTTTTTTAGCTGCTTCTTATTTTCGTACCTAATTCCTGTAAATGACTAAACATCCACAAGAAAGATATTTCTCATTAATTCTCCCTATGCAGCGGTGCCCCTTCTCAAAGCCATGGCTGCATTTATTACTGAAAAGCAGTTATGATGTGTATATACAGCAAGGGCCATAAAGTATTGTAGCCTCAGGTCACAGAAGGGGATGAGGTTCAGCAGTCTTATTGTCCACATTATGAAGACACCAACTTTCTTCCAGTCGTTTTTTTTCTTTTTTTTTTTTTTAACTGTAGCTTATTTGCTTTCTTAGAGGTGGCAGCTGCAAAGGGCTGGTGTGAAGGAAGAAAGGAAGACGGCACTATCATTAAAGAATAAACAGTAATTACCTTGTAGAAATCTCCAGAGTGATTGATTACCTCTTCAGTTTATAAGAACAAGCCTGGGAATATACAATAATTGATTTCTATTACTTATGTGTATTTTCCTTTTAACTTTCCAAAGAAACAATGTGGTTTAATTGACTTTAATTTCAGATTATGCATTTTTATGACTTCTGGAGTTGGCTAGGAATTAAATGAACAGACTTGCTAGCCCCATGAGCCATATTATCAATTGAAAACAAAAAGACATAGTGTGTATGTGTGTATGTGTGTATGTGTGTATGTGTGTGTGTGTGCGCGTGAGAGAGAGAGATGTTATATGTCATTACATGTCTTGTACTTATCACTGGGTTGCTTTTGTCTTTTAATGTAGATAGTTGCTAGGTTTAGTTTGAGTTAGACAAACTCCAAGTTTAATCAAAATGTGAGACTGAGAAGTGGTTATAGCAAGGTCTGGCATAGGCACAATAGAGATGAAATCTCTTCAATGCAAACCTGATGGATATGTGCAGGGCAGTCACTGGAGCAGGGTCAAGCTGGGCATTATGAGACCTCAAATTGCACTGTCCCTGCTGTAATGCCATGGTCTAGTCAAAATCCTGTAAAACTGCACGAAACCAAATTTATTTAACCTGTACCTTCAGCCTACACTTTGATATCATGAAAATCAGACATGTTTTTTAATAACTGTATACCTTTTGCTGGCTGGGAAATTGAGGCATGAATTGCCACGTAATGCATGTGGGAGAAAAAGAATCAAATTAAAACCAGACCCTTGCACCTGACAACACTAACAGTGGGCTTAGGCCATGTAATACTTTGCCATTAGACAAAGCAGACATAATGGTCTTCTCTGAAGCATTCTATCTTCTGGCTTCTTGCAGATTACTTTACAATACTTCTCTGACACATTACACATGTACACATGTGGTACACTGTATCTTTCTCATTTATAGTACCTTTCATATTATATTGTAAATATTGGTTACTTGGTCTTTCCTCACTTTTTTGAAATAATTGCTCTGTTTTAAAATTTTCATTTTCCTTGCTTAGCCCAGTGTCTGGCACATTTCAGGTGACCAAAGATGTGTGTACCACAAGCTATAATGATGGATCTCTGCAGGACTAATGATCATCTTTCAGGCAGATGCTGAGATTTTCATTTTTCTTTGTTTGGACAAAAGTGATTAGTATACCATTTATTCTTTAGTACTATAAACAAAGCAATGGTGCAAAATAACAAAAGATAGCAGAGCTAAACAGTGAGACAACATTTCTCTAAGTTCAGTGACAGAAAAGCACTATAAATACCATTATAGGGACGTAAAACTAGGAGTTAGTGTACCAACATTTGCGGGATCTAGAAAAATTTTTCATTTTTAATATTACTTTGTACTATGATTTCAATAATGAAAAATCTACTAGATTAGCAAGAATGATATTCTTAACACTTGCAGCTTAAAAACAAAATCTTTCTGAATGGAGATCATTTTTCCCCTTCTAAACATGGAACGAAATTAAATATTTAATGTAGCAAACAGATCCAAAATACAAATTAGTTTCTTTTACTTATTTATATATTATCTTATAGTGAAAAAATCATGTGCCACATATTCAAAATAGTAATTAATTTCTGATATCTAATTTATACAATTCCCTAAAAATAATACACAAGCATTCTCAAAATCCAAATGTAAAAAGATCAGAACTTAGTATAATTGTCAATGAGTTGACACTGCTGAATAGCTTTCTATTGAAAGAATTATTGCTTTTATGTTGTGTAAAATATTTGTAACTATAGGAAATCAAATTGTGATATTTGAAGCTGTCATTTTAACAGTGAATGATTTCACAAACAATACAGTAGATCTAAACAATGTAGCTGAAATACGTGACCACCGACAACACAGTATCACTTGGACAATGCCACCAACAGCATGAGTGACACTTGATGGTGGAACAGTGGGCGACTGGTTCTTAGTGGTCCTGCACTTTGTCAAGTATTCCTTTTTCTTTTCTTCTTCTTTTTTTTTTTTTTCTCCCTGGTGGCTATTTGTCATTCTCTGAAGACTACAGCCTTCTCTTCCCCTGGACCTTTTTGAACTCTGCTGTCTTTGAATATCATGGATATCGCAAAAGAAACTATTTACTAGGCAGTAATTATATGCCACCCCTCATGTAAAGGTAAATGATAATGAGGTATGCGCAAAGAATAGGCAGTCCTGTCGAAAGGAAAAAGAGCGGCTTTTAAAACTTAGAGCTATACAAAATGCCTTATAGACTTGTTCTGGAGTAACTGTATCAATTAACCACGGTAAAAGCCCTAACTCAGATGGGCACTGCACACAGCATGTCTACCAGTGTTTTATTATCAAGTCCATTATGATGAGTTCTTGTCCTAGACAAAGGAAGAACAGAGAAAGAATTCAGGCTGACAAATTAGACTTGAAATCAGTTTCATTTACATAACGACTGGAAGTTCATTAATAACAGAGTTTTAATTATTCATGCTCTTGTTTCACTAGATACAGCAGTTTTCCCCCTGCTGTGTGGGACGTCTGGATTAGCTAAAATGAACCTAAGCAAACTGATAGGCTGCCCAGATACTCAGATGCTTTTCTATTTTCACGTACTAGAGACGAGTGGGGGTTGGGGGGATGGAGTGCGTGTACAAATTGGGGCTGGGTAATGAGGAGAGATAGGGAGAGGAAAAGGAAGGCACTAAATAGAGAGAAAGGAAGCTGGCCAGCATGATTTCTTTGGGGCTGTATTACATGTTTGCAGAAAAGAAAGAGAAGGAAAAAAATGCAACTGTTGTACATTTGTATTTGACGGGAGTTTCCACTTGAGACGATAACACTTTAAGTATCAATCATTTCAAGATTTCCTGCTGGGGCATACTACTAATATGATGATGTGTATGTATGCAATTCATTTCCTTTGGATATAGGAGCACTAGAGGGGTTTGTTTTTGTTTGCTTGTGTTTAAAAAAAAAAAAAGGAAGAGAGGAAGTAGGAAGGAAACTTTTTTCCTTCCGTATTATCAGGACAAACCTAAGAAACAAGTTTAAAGTAGGCTTTAATACAATTTTCTTTTAATGAGAGTGGTGGTGATATTTTCATTCTTACTGGCAATAAACAATGACACCAAGGACACTTTTCTGCAAAGAATCTAAACTGTCTTTATACACATCAATCTCCTGACCCAGCCTTGAACACGACCTTGTGAAGTAAGTAGTTGAGGGCCAATTGCTCAGGGGGTTATTGCGAGTCTGGCTCATTTGCTGTCTACATGTTTTACTAATTTAGGTAACTATCTCACAAAAAGAGAATCCACGACACATAAAACAAGACCAAATCGTTCCCAACATCTTTAAAGTCCACTGAGGAGTGAAAGAGGCCAGAGGAAAACCTCTTTTCATTCTGAAATCCGACGGCAGTTGCAGCCTTGGGTTTTCAAAGATGTCTCTGGAGCAGTTTTGTAACAAAAGTTCTCAATTTGGGGAACTGTCATCTAAAACAAATACCAGAAGTATTTTGAAGAAAATAATTTTAGCAAGGAGGATTTATATTTACCAAGAGCTGACTGAGTACCAAACATTCAGTCTAGAAGAGGGTCTACACTCTTCTGCTTGGTTTAAATGTCAAAAAATTGATGTCTATTTCACTGAGGAAGAATTTGAGTCTCAGAGAGACCACAGGTGCATCTAGCAAAGGAGGAAGGAATCCAACCCACATCCGCCTGACACCAACTCTCCCCTGCTACATACACATTTGAAGACCATGACCATTTGTATTTCCTACAAAGTTTACACAACTTGTTTTTTCTTTTCTTTTTTTTTTTTTTTTTTGAGACATGGTCTCACTCTATTGCCCAGGCCGGAATGCAGTGGTGCAATCACAGCTCACTGCAACCTCAACCTCCTAGACTCAGGCAATCTTCCTGCCTCAGCCTTCTGAGTACCTGAGACTACAGGTGTGCACCACCCCTCAGGGCTAATTTTTGTATTTTTTGTAGAAATTGGGTTTTGCCAAGTTGCCCAGGGTGGTCTCAAACTCCTGGGCTCAAGCAATCCACCCGCCTCGGCCTCCCAAAGTGCTGGGATTATAGGCATGAGCCACTGCCTAGCCAACTTATTTTTCTGTCCTAATTTTTTTACCCTTTTTCTGATAAATGATTTTCTACAAAATAAATATAATGACCCAATTTAAAGAATATGGATAGCTTTCTTAGGTCTCGAATGATCAAAAAGTCTTAAAAAGTCATATATCGAACAGTTAATAAAATACTTGGAAAATCTCAGGAGCAAGATGTTAATGAGAACAAGGGCCAAGTAACAATAACTGAGTAAATATCAGACTACACTACCTGGTAACTTTACATCACACACATTGTTTGTAGGCCATGTAGGAAAAAAATTAATCACCAGAATCTGCCATTTCTTATCAAGTCTGCTTGTCTCCCTCCCTCCCTCCCTGATGTGTCCAGAATTTGTTCCTTCTGGTGGGTTCTTGGTCTCGCTGACTTCAAGAATGAAGCCACAGACCCTCACGGTGAGTGTTACAGCTCTTAAATGTGGCACACACCCAAAGACTGAGTAGCAGCAAGATTTATTATAAACAGCAAAAGAACTAACCTTGCACAACATAGAAGGGCAGCAGAGCAGGTTGCTGCTGCATGCTGGGGTGGCCAGCTCTTATTCCCTTATTTGGCACGGCCCATGTCCTGCTGATTGGTTCATTCTACAGAGTGCTGATTGGTCCATTTTACAGAGTGGTGATTGGTCCATCTTACAGAGTGTGGTTGGTCCATTTTACAGAGTGCTGATTGGTCCATTTTTACAGAATGCTGATTGGTGTGTTTACAATCCTCTAGCTGGACACAGAGGACTGATTGTTGTATTTACAGTCCTCTAGCTAGACAGAAAAGTTCTCCAAGTCCCCACCCGACCCAGAAGCCCAGCTGGCTTCACCTGTCACTCTCTCCCTCTTTCCCTTCCTTCATCTCTCTCTTTCTCCACCACCCCCCCCCCCCCTTTCTTCTTTTCTTCCTTCTTTGTAAGACTATCAGCCATTCTTTTCTGTTTAGAAGAATTCTTGCCTACTGGCAGGTTTTAAATTTGTTTCATTTCATGCCTTTATTCCTGGACAGTTTTCCCTGCCTTCCCACACCCCACTCTGCTTTTTGGCCTGTTTTACAAAGCTATCTTTATATAGGAGATTTTGAATGATGAATTACTGCTTCAGAGTGATCAGAAAGTATCAACATATTTACAACATTGTATCCTCTTTTTATCTCTCTGAAGTATGTATAGATATTAAAGTACAAAGAGCTTGCATGACATGCCTAAGGGGGGAAAAGTGTTTTGAAAAGATAAAACAAGATCCTTTACTAGTGAACTACCTACCCCAAGCAACAAGCTCAGTTTGAGATTAAAATGCAATAAATGGGCAGTTAACACTATGTAAAAGTCAGAATCAGTGAAGGTAACTGGGCATTACTGACACTCTATGGTATCTGAGATAGCACTTTCTCAAAAATTGCCTAGTCAATAGGAAAATTAAGCTAAAAAGGACACTCTTCTAAATCCTTGACCAAGGATTACTACAAACATCTGATATGTTCTTGAAAAAGATAATGAAAATAAAACCTCTTAAAAGGCCAAAACCAAAGAAAAAAAAAGAAAAGAAAAGAAAAAAAGAAAGCTTTTACTGCTCAGTGGGTAGTATGTTTGTTCTGCTTTAAAAACATATTTAGTTCTATTTTCTGGGCTTCATTTCTGCTTTAAAAACTTAGAAATATCGCCAAAGGACAGAGAAAACAATGGAAGGTTGTATGCGGAAGAGGAAGAGATGGAAAAGACATCTGGATTACGTTTGATCTGGCAGCTCTTTCCCTTACCCTGTTCAGTGGATGCTGCCCTGGGCAAGCAGAGGGGTCTGCCTGTACTAATATTTGATTTCCAGGTGCAAGTATTCACTCATCTAAATCCTGACCATATGCCGTCATACATCTGCATAAGTACTGCTGTTTCCTTTAAACAAATATAAAATGTACACTTGACAGAGACATGCAAGGCAGATGATCCTGAAAGAGGGAAAACTCCAGCAATTTTGCAAGGAAGACAGTCCACTGCAATGTTTCTTATAGTCTGTGTCCTTCCATGCCTTTTGCCTAGTTAGGAACAGTATTCAGAGGCAATTTGGTAGGACCCAGGAGATCAACATTTCTAGTCTTGTTTCTGACCATTTTATTCTTTGTTAATAAAGTAAAACGGGTGGCTCTTCAAACTCCAAGGAGCACATCCAGTCAATGGGGAAACAGTAAATATACACAAATTCTGCAAGCCATGCTGCCCGAGATTCTGATACTTTATGTCTGAACTCAGGCCTAGGGAATCAGAAATTTTAAAGAAAGTTTTAAGAGATTATAATATAACCTGTCAAAGACAGGTTTTAGGGATAACCATCCCTTTAAGGTAAAATTATGCAATTTTTTTAACTTTGAAAAATGAATCAATTCATAAGTTTTTCTTAAGTTGGCTGAGGTAAAGCAGCTGTTGTACATTTTTTCTTTTTTTAAAAATAAAATGAAACAAATATCTACTTTAGTTACGTGGTATGATATATAATAGACACAAAATAATATTCTGGAGATATCAACCCAATCACTTCAAACACTATATATATAGTGTTATATAATTAACATAAATCATTAATATAAAAATTTACATGACAAAAATAAAAATAGGCAAATGGGAGGACATCAAACTAAAAAGCATCTGCATAGAAAAGAAAATAATCAACAGAGTGAAAAAGCAACCTAAGAAATACAAATGGGCAACAGGTATATGAAGATATTTAACATCACTAATCAGCAGGGAAATGCAAATCAAAACCACAATGAGATATCACCTTGCACCTCTTAGGCTGCTTATTACAAAAATAACAAAAGACAAAGTGTTGGTGAGGCTCTGGAGAAATTGAAACCCTTGCAAACTGCTGGTGGGAATGCAAAATGGTGCAGTTGCTATGGAAAACAGTATGGAGGGTCTTTAAAACACTCCAAATTAAAAATAGAGCTACCACATGATCCAGCAATCCTGCTACTTAGTGTGTGTATGTGTGTGTGTGTGTGTGTATATATATATGTGTGTTTGTATATATATATATACACATATATATGTATATATATATATACACACATATATATGTGTATATATATATACACACAAACACATACATATATACACACACACACACACACATACACACACTAAGTAGGATATATATATGTGTGTGTATATATGTGTGTGTATGTGTGTGTATATGTGTGTGTGTGTGTATATATATACACATGTATGTATGTAAAGGAAATAAAATCAGAATCTTAAAGAGATTATTAAGACTCTCATGTTTGTTGCCACATTATTCACAATAACCAAGGTGTGGAAACAATCTGAATGCCCATAGGCAGATGAATGGATAAAGAAAATGTGGTATGCACATACAATGAAATATTATTGCACCTTAAATAAATAAAGAAGGAAACTCTGCAATATGTGACATGGATGAACCTTGAGAACATTATGTTATGTGAAATACGCCAATTACAGAAGGACAAATACTTCATGATTCTACTTGATTCTACTTGAAGTATAGTAAAACTCACAGATGCAGAGTAGAATGGTGGTTGGCAGGGTTTGGAGGAAGGAGGAATTGGAGAGTTGTAATAGCAACAGGAGACAGACAGATTCCTAGGCAGACAGGGATGGGTCCCTGGTGAAACCTGACCTTCAAGCCAAGGACAGTTCAAAGCCTGAAGACTGAGCTGCCAGTTCTGGATAGAGTCCACAACCAGAGTGAGAACTTCCTTGTTGCCTTTAAACCAATTGAGTGGTGCTTTTTCCAAGACCACCCGTAGACCAATCAGCACACACTCCCATATTCTGAGCCCTTAAAAACCCTGGACTCAGCCGCACAGATGGCTATCTGCTTTTGGGCCCCCTCTCACACAGAGGGTTACCCACTCTCAGATCCCCTCTCCACTGAGAGCTTTCCTTCTGTCACTCAATAAAATTATTCTCTGCCCCACTCACTCTCCAGTGTCCGTATACCTTATTCCTTCTGGTGGCGGGACAAGAATCTGGAACTTGCTGAGCTGTGGGCAGTGGGAACGAATGAACTGTAACACGTCCCTGTTCACTGAGCTGCAGTCAGGAGGAATGAGAGAGAGCTGTAACATTTCCTGGGGGCTCAGACCTCAGGACTCCCCGAGCAAAAGCTGTAACAGTCCTTGGGACTCCTGGTTTCTGGCATCTCCTAGTTTTCAGGCGCCACCACATCCACCTCATCTAAACACTGGCGCCCAACATGGAAGCCACTTTGTGGCATGCCCTGTTCAGCCATGGGCTGAGGATGGAGCCATGGCAGGCACGGGATCTGGGCCGGTAGTGCAAGCTGAGTGTAGCCTGCTGGGCTGAAGCAGATGGTGTGAGTCCAGAAGACTGAGTGAGGCCCTGGGCAGAGGTCATGTGGCTGCAGAGATTTCCCACTGGGAAAGTGGCACCATAGGAATCCTGTAACACTAACCCTTCCTCTGGCCGCAGCAGAAAAGAACGTGCTGGGCGCCATTCCCTCTCACTCACCAAACTTCAAAAGCCACAACAGTTGCTCATCAACATATAGAGTTTCAGTGATGCAAGATGAATAAATTCTAAAGCTATGCCACACAACATTATGCCTATAGGTAATAACATGTTATTGTACACTTGAAAATCTGTTAAGAGGGTGGATCTCATGGTAAGTATTCTTACCACAATAAACAAAACATCACAAACAATATTTACCAACCATTGGCAAATTGCTATTTTTCAGGTCTATTTGCCAAACAGAACAGTCTATGTGGTATAACTACTGAGTTTGTCAATTTGGGCAACATTGCTTAATTTCCCTGATTCTCAATTTTAGCATCTGTAAAACAAAAATGATAATATTTTTCATATTGAGCCTTTGTGAGAATTCAATACAAGTGAAAGCATCATAGTAGCTGAAAACATGGCAGTTAATATCTGATTGGAAGTTAGGATGCCAATTTTGTCCACTGGTCATTCAATTCAAAATCTGAGGTTATGTAAATTCCATAGTGGCAAATTGAAGCACACATGTAATTTGCTCTCCAGAACGACATCAATAATGATTCTAAAGCTCCTGCTATGGCTCCCATTATGAAATGATGTGAGGCCTCCATTTGGAGAGTGTAAAAGGTATGGAGATGACCAGAAGAAGAAATCCTGAAAATATCATAACTTTCATATTTCACTTCTGGATCATTTTATATACAAATCCAAAATTTAAAAAAAAATTCATTTGGCTAGAAATCTTGTCAATTCCCACTTTTGTAGTTTTAACAACTATCAAAGAGGAATTTAACAAAAAGCAAAAAAAAAAAAAAGTTTTTTTGCTAGTGACATTTTACTATATTTCAATTCTTTGGTTATTAGTCAATAATCAAATACTGTTTAATAGTATTGCTTTAATAAGCAAAAACTTAATTCTCTGAGAATGGTAAAGAATAGATACTACTACTAAAAAAGAAAAGAAAAATTTTCAGAAACAATAAGCTGATTAGTATCGAGTGTCTAAATTTTCCCAGCATTCAAAAAATAAATTAATCAATAAATTAATTTTCCTAGTTCATTAAGAGTGGAGGTCCGCATTTTCTTTTTGTAGTATATTGAAGTTTTTAAAAATAGGAAACAGAAAATGTTCATGTACCATATTAACTTACTACTGAGCAAAGGTTTCTGTGGTCAAGAGACCTTTTTGTTATATTGTAGGGGAAAGAAAGGGAAAGGTTTAGGAAAAAAAGAAATTTGTCAGCACTTGGAAAACTATCTTCACTGAATTAGGCAGAATTTTTTTTCCTTTCATATTTTACATCTTTCTTGTAAAGGATGGAAAATGAATTTAGCACCATATTGGGGGATGCCTTCAGGTATTATGTAAATATCTTAAGGATAAATAAAATTTGAGTTAAACTTACAACTCTGTGCATTGGGCTTCAGTTCAGGTAACAACATGACAAGGGAGAGAAGAAGAGAGGAAGGGAGAAGAATCATGAAAATAAAGTAGAAGCTTAGGAAGGAATGAAGTTAGAAAAGAAAAAGAGAGGAAGAGAGCAAAGAGGAGGAAAACAGAAGACAAAAGGAGGAGAAGACAGGTGGGATAACAAGTTCTTATATAAACTGCAGCAAAATCAAGAACTATTTTGTGGGAGGGCAGCTCAAAAGGCAGTTACACAATGATGGTCAAACCACCTGTAATAAAACTGCCTGAAAATGTTTTCCTCTCATAGGCTGAAAACTGTAGCTTGTTTAGGAAAGGAGGTTGTGATGAAAGTATAAATGAAAATTTCACAAGCAGATGGGGATTTATGGGGTCAAATACATGACTAAGTTCTATGATACACATAATTATACAACATAAATAATGACTTGAATAAAAAAATAATTTGTGGGATCAGGAGTGATGGCTTATGCCTGTAACCCTAGCACTTTGGGAGGCCAAGGCAGGAGGACAGCTTGAGGCCAGGGCTTTGATACTAGCCTGGGCAACAAAGCGAGACCCTGTCTCTATAAAAAATAATAATAATAATAAAAATTAAAAAAATTAGCTGGATATGGTGGCACACACTTGTAGTCCCAGCTACTCAGAAGGCTGAGATGGAGCATCACTTGAGCCCAGGAGGCTGGGGCTACAATGAGCTATGATAGTGTCACTGCACTCCAGCCTGAGCAACAGAGACCCCATCTCTTAAAAAAAGAGAAAGGAAAAAAGAAAAACAAGTGTATAATACAAGCATTTGCCATTTCCTTAAATATCATATCCTAAGTAAACTGAGACCCACACTTGTGTTGTTATGTAACACTTTGAAGACAATCTCAGCAATAAATTGTAAGAGTGCATTGATACTTAAAATTAATTACTAAGACCCTTCCAAATGTATTAGGCTTTTATGAGGTTATTAAATCTTATTTTTAAAATCAGAAAGTTTGAAACTTACAACTATAATTTCTGGTGATTTAAGAATTCATCCAATATCTGGTGATCAAGGATTCACTCAAGATTCAAGAATCTAAATATCAAAAATTCACCACATCGTTTATAATATTTCACTATGACCTCATCCTTGAGTCATCCTTTCCTATTTCCAGTCTTTCTAAAATCATCACTCTAACTCCAATGCCTTTCACGTTTCAAATTCCTCTGAGTGCTTGATGCTGTATCTACAATAATGCTGAACAGCATATATGTGTAGTTCTTTGTTTCAAATCCTGCTAAGAAACAGAACATATACAAATTTTCTTGTATGACTTCCCCTTTTCCACCTTTCAAAAATGACTTCTTCAACTCCTACAGGGAGAAAATAAAAAACAAATAAGCAGAACACATGGCTTCTTCCTTTATGGTCTTCTAATATGTAACACACCTCTGTGCTGAAAAACACTAGGTGTTTTTCAATGGAGCACAGATAACAAGCTCAGTACCGGGATTTCTGTGCATTGGTACGTTTTATTCTTATGAGAAGGAAAATTTTCACGGTTGACGTTTTTTTAGGGAGGCAGTGATCTGCCAAGTGCCACACAGCACAATGTTGGAGGTGGAATAGAATTCAGGTCTGGCCAGTTCCAAAGCCTACATCCTTGTGCATCCCGCCTACTCCTTATCTTTCTAAGACGTCCTAGTTTCCTTTCCACGTTCTGCCCACAGGCTTCTGAGAATAAGGTACTCTAGGGAAGGTACCAGGTTATACCAATCTGTGCTTTGATACACTGACTGACAGAGTAAGTTCACAAAATAACCCGGGAAAGAATAAAACGAGTCAAAGTTTCAACTTTATGATCAAGTTCCTCTTGAGCATTACAGAAAGTACTTGCTTCTCTCTTGGTTAGGTTTCTAATTGCCTAAACCAGGTCTGTATGCTCTGAGAATGAGGAGCAAGAGGGAAGCAAGTTAGAGGATGAGAAACCTGGTCATCTAACGGATCTTTGGGCTTGCTGGCCTTACACCTACGGTCTTGAATTTGTCGTTTCGTCATTTCCACAAACAGGATGTTCACTCTGACTTTCTGCAAAGGAATCTCACCTATTGATCAAATCACAGAACGGCACAGGCTTTAAAATTATGGGAACTTATCTTTGACAGTTTCTGTTCTAAAACGTTTAAGCAAATCTGGCTTGGTGGAGCCAGAGGCCATAGAAAAGAAAAGGAAGGAGCATTCCAGTTATGGAGGCCCGGATGATGAAAGGATCGCTCTTGATGTCTAAATGTTATGTGACATTTTCAAGTTCGTAGTCGATTGACTGCAATGTTCTTGCATTGCTCCCACCAGGTGTTTTTCAACGAAGTGCTAAATTTTTCCTGGCTGATTCCAAGAGGAAACCTTCAGGTAGGTTTAATGCGGAAGATTAAGACTGCATTAAGGCTAAGTCTGAAATGTTCTGCTACCAATTAGCCCTCTAGTATTTCTGTAAGCCTTGAATTTTTGATGCGATCAATGACACCAGTGGAGCCATCTTCTGTGGAGTGGTTATTAAAGATATAAAAATCAATACAAAGATGATACTTGGAAATCTATATCACAAGATAATGAATTACCATGAGAGCAGACTGAGAAGAATGTCAGCAAACCAAACAGAAGGTTTGTGCATAACAAAGTATTTCATGCCAATAGAATTTAAGTTACATTTTGCATGAGACAGAAATCTTCACGCTACATTTGCATGACAAGGTTTTAATAAGATTAAGTCACAAGCCTAATCAGACAAATGCTTCTAGTGCATTAAAAAAGGAAGAAGAAAAAGAAAAAAAAAAAGAGTGAGGATTGAGATGTTCAAGACTGAGCCAATAATGCCCTGGTTTAACTTTAACTAATGACAAAATAGCATCAAAACTTTCTCTGTCAGTAATCCTCATTCAATTTCTTTTAAACGAAACATTATTTGCCGGCACCTTAAGTCCATAAGTACTGATTGTTATTGGAGCTGTGTATTGGAGCTTCACAGAATAGTCCAAATTTAATTTGAACTGAGGATTGATTTCGTTTCCTTCAAAGGAAGATTTTTTTTCCTTCCAAAATTGAGCTGGTGCATGACTTTGCAAGCTCATTTTGGTTGACACAATTGACACAATTGTAAGTGACATGAGAACATTTATGTGTTTTGTCCTTAAGGGACATCACAACATTGCTAATGATGCCACAAATGACTGGGAGCTGCTTTTTGGCTTTAGAGATATGGATTCCCTAAGACTTTATCATTTGCTGCCAGGAAAAGCAAAAATCAGCAAGCCTGCTAAAGTCACCAGTCCACTAAACCATTGTATATTTAATACAGACAGAGTTTTATGCTTGAGATTTCCCAGTTTACAACTATGTAAATAAAGTTTTATAGACAGAGATTAAGAAAGGGTGTGTTTTTGTGTATGTTGGGTGGTGCAAAAGTCATAAATGTTTCTCTTTTCTTCTCTCTCTAGGTACATATGTGAGTCTCCCCACCACTAGAACTCTTAAGTGGCTGCTGTTATGGAAGGTCAGGCTCATAATCACTGCATATTAAGTCCTTAACAGCAATGTCTGGCTCTTCATTAATCTGTAAACTTACTGATTTACCGAGAGATGTCTTTGTTTTTCTCGGCGTTTTTTCATCTACTTCTCACCCTGGTGCCAACGCAATTTCCAGAAAATGAAACAATGATTAGTTTATGCTATTGCATATTAAGTTTGGTTTTCTCTGTATTTACATTGCATGTTTCAAAGGTTGACTTAATCAGCTGTGAGTTGTTATGCAGTTAGTCAGAGTGGAATTCCCACAGATTTTTTTCCCCCGATGTATCACATAACAATAAGAGAGCTAGACACACCTTGTGTAGTTTTAACAAGTCTTCGCAGTTTTACTTAATTTGATTCCCTTCCCTTTTACCCCTGAGGCTCCCAAAGCAAATGAACCATTCAGGAGCATAAAACAAGGGGAATTAGTTTAGACTTCAATAAAACACAGACCTCTTGCTGGCAATATCTGCCTTGATGTAGAATGTCTGCATTTTAAAATATTGCTGTGTCTTGATTGTCCTGACAACTCATGATTGTCCTCTTGAGTTCCCATTGCCTGGGGAACTTCAACACTCTCTCCCTGTTCAGGTCTCATGCTCCTTCTCAATGGTGCTCATACTTTAGCTTCCATATCTTCATCTGCAAAATCTACTCGACTAATGCATGAATATACTCAGCGGTTTTCCAATAGTTCTAGAATTAGGATTCAACTTGGATAGTCTCTGATATCTCTTTTAGGTGGTGTGAAAAATATATAAGGTGCAGGAAATGCTATTCTCACAGGTGGGAGATTCAAAAGTGGCATTTAAAGAAACATATTTTTGTAGAATGAAAGATTTTTGCCTCTTACTGAAGCTATGAAAGTTTTTAGCCCTTACAAGTCAGTAGTCCTGCTTGCTTGGGGATGGGTTTTCATATGTTGAATGATATTATTTATTCATTTACAAATAGCTAATGATGACAAGCCATGGACTGGATGCTGAGGATACACTTTGTATCAGGGGCATTGAGATAAAGGTGTTCAGTAAAATCGTGTAAGGCTGTTTCTCCCATGAGAGTCACATTTTAATTGCTTTTGTGGGGAAAAACTGGTGTCTTTAAAAGTTTGGTTAGTAAACAAATCCAGACCAGATAAATGTCTAAACCTGGGCGGAATAATCAAACATTATTTTTAATAGGTGGAAGAAATGAGATGCATAGTAATTATTTAAGAGTAAAGTCTTTCCTAATGAGCTAAATGATAAAAACTTGCATCTTGTAATTGGACAGATAAGTCACAAGGAGAAAGTTAGGTTTTCACACAATGTATGTTCACAGGATAAAAAACGACAGTCTTGTTAAAATAAGCTGGGGTGGAGGTGGGGAGGCAAGGGCTAGATCCCTTGTAAGGGAAAGTTGAACAAGAAAACAATCTTCCATACACTAATGTGAACCCATGGAGAGAAGAGAGAATGCACAGAAGTTGTAAACTACATTATATGGATACAAAATAGTTTTTTAGATTTATAATTTAATTTAGAAATCTGAAAGACAGGTATATTATTTTATAATGCCGTGTCTTTATAATGTAATATTCACATATTTTTCTAACTTCTATGAGATAAAATAGAGTGGTTTTAATTAACAAAAAATTAACGCATGATGGAAGCAAAGAGAAGAATTATTCAAGAGTTGTGCATAAGACTGCATAGGATTTATATTTGTAAACAAGCCCAGAAATATGAATGCTTCTAGGCTTCTATGAGTCAATGCTTGACCGGGACTCTTAATGGCAAAATCTCCTACTGGTTACTTGGCTCTTATAAATCTAAGGAACTGAGTGAAACCAAATATTAGATGGTCCAATTTTAGAGAAAAGAAAGCAGGATAAAAATGTATTAAGGCAGAGAGAGTTTAAGTTAAAACACAACCACATGTGGTGAAAATAGAAAAGGGCTAGAAAGAAATACAAAAAATATGTTAGCAATGCTCTTCTCTGGCATAAACAATGGCTTTCATTTTCTTCTTCATATGTTTTGATATTTACAAATTTTCTACAATAGCATTTCTACTATAACCAGACAAAAAGAGATCAATGAAAAATGCAATCTAACTGTTGACATTACTGCTATATACAAAATGAATACATTTCACCATTGGTAATGACTTTGACTCTAAAGGAAAGATGATTTCCATAGAAGGACGGTAGTGTTTTATATCTAATTAATTGGGAAGGCTTTGAGCAAAATCAGAACTTCAGATCCTAGAAGCTGAGTACAATAAAGATTTGAGAAACAAGAAAAAAGGTATGATCAATGGAAGATCTTCCAGACAGTGAGGGCTATCTGTTAGCGAGTGTGTAAGAACATGAAGTATGTGAAAACAAGGTGAGACTTATATGAAAATGAATAATAAATGAGAAGAGATTAGGAAGTAAACTGGCCTTAAATTTGAAAGTAAAGAGCCATGAACAAGATTCTGTATTTTGAATGTCAAAATTAAGAAGCTTCATTGAGAAATAAGTTTATGGAATGAACAAAATCAACCTAACTTACAGTCAGATTGATTTTTACTTTGGGGGGACTCTAAGTCATTAGCATGGGGTCTGTTTTATTAACACTATAGCTTTCCCTTTACTTTCCAGAAAAAGCACATATAATGCTTTTGCTTTTCATAATTCACTTGCTTGCTCAAATATTCATTGATTTTTCTGAATCTGTAGCCCATCTGCTTGCAAAACATTCACTGACTTCATGGGACTAAATAATAAGTATTGGTTGATGTTAATGTACATACATGCAATAAAACTGTCAACTCAGTCATCTTCCTGGTACCTGAGCATACAACAAAAGCATCACTAGACAGTGAGGCAGCACTGTGAGAAAGGTAGTGTACATAATGGAAAGAGCACAGCCTTCCGTCTCAGAGAGATGTGGGTTCAAATCCTGGCTCTGCCACTTGCTTCTTGTTAATTTCATCAAAGTAAATTTCTCTGTCTATTTCTTTATCTTTAGACTGGGGCCAATACTTTCTTCTAATATGAACTTTGTGAGAATTAAATGAGATATAATAAATTAAAGCATATAACAGGATGGCAGGTACACAATAAACTCTCAGTACCTAATGGTATTATGATTATTGTCATTGGCATACTCGTGGGTTTTCAACACAATGAAACTCAATGTTTCAAGACCAATGTCAAATTTTGGTTTTCCTTCTGAGTCAAATTTTGGATTATTAATAAGAGAATGATCTCATTTCTTCCTCAGATGGCAAATGGTTTATTCTTAGAGCCAGGTATGGACTCATCTATACTCTCCACCCTCTCTCTGTTAAAGTCACTGGTACCAGCTTTCTCAACTGGTTCACTTTGAGCCTGGTTAGAAACCAAAAGAAAGCAACTTGATGGATTAACAGGGAGAGCTAGGGAAACTGACTCATCGGGGGTGGAATGCTCGTGCTTGATAAGCCTCAGAGACTCTGGTTTTCTATTCAGAGAAATGGGGTTACTCATTGAGCTTTGCACACAAGACCAACATTTGGGTCCTAAAAGCCATAACTGAGCCAAGCACAGTGTCTCATGCCTGTAATCCCAACACCTTGGGAGGCTGAAATGGGAGGATGGCTTGAGCCCAGGAGTTTGAGACCAGCCTGGGCAACATGGTGAAACCTTGTCTCTACACAAAATACAAAAATGGTGGTACATGCCTGTAGTCCCAGCTACTCGGGAGGCTAAGGTGGAAGGATCATATGACCCTGGAAGGTCAAGGCTGCAGTGACCTGTGATTGCACCACCGCACTCCAGCCTGGGTGACAGAGTGAGACCCTGTCTCAATAATAAATAAATAAAGTAAAACAAATAAAGGCCATAATTCAACTGTTGTAATTGTGGTTCTTTCTGAAGTGAATGAATTTTTTCCACTCATCCTGGAATTCTCACTGTTGCTACATAAGAAGAAAGCTTCAGACTCTGGCTACGCTGGGGATTTTGGTGGGATGCCTGTTGGCACTTTCACTGAATGTGCAAGAGTGAAAGACTTCTTAGGATTCACCTGCCTTCATAATGAATTACCTGACCCCTTCAATTATCCCTGTGTCTTACTTTTAGTGATCAAACAGCCTATTACACAGACCCTGGATAATATAATTCCATAGTATCACTGGTTATTTAGCCCCCCAAAGCACTATGTATCCAAAGTATTCATTATTCAAACCACATCTTTGATGCCACTTATTCCATCAGAATTCCTATAAAATTCATAATTTATTATACTGAAATGAACATATATGTATACTTTTTCTGGTGCTAATATATATTTTTGTATATGTTAATTTTACTTCTATAAATAAACTGTAAAGTATAGGGGTCACACTTTATCTTCTTTTTATATTTCTTTGTTGTGGAAAAGTTTTGGGTGTAATATAGACCATCCCCCTAGTAAAATTAGTTAAATGATAAGAAAAAAAGTCTCCAAATATCTAGTGGGTAAGAATAAAAGTTAAACTTAGCTTAGCCTTTTTTTGTGATTTAAAAATTTTTGTGGAATATGAGGAGGGTCCAATTTAAAATAACCCTTTCATTTTTTTTTGTTTGTTTGTTTTTGTTTTTTTAATAGAGACAGAGTTTTGCCATGTTGCCCAGGCATGTCTCTAACTCCTGGGGTCAAGTGATCCTCCTGCTTTGATAGCCCAAAGTGCTAGGTTATAGGGGTAGGCCACCACACCTGGCCATGATTCTTGAAATGATGAGATCAGGGGGTGTAGAGGCTGTATTATTTCATTCTCACATTGCTATAAAGAAATATCTGAGACAGGGTAATTTATAAAGAAAAGAGGTTTGGCCGGGTGTGGTGGCTCACGCCTGTAATAACAGCACTTTGGGAGGCCGAGGTAGGTGGATCACCTGAGGTCAGGAGGTCAAGATCAGCCTGACCAAAATGGTGAAACCCCGTCTCTACTAAAAATACAAAAATTAGTTGGGTGTGGTGGCGTATACCTGTAATCCCAGTTACTCTGGAGGCTGAGACAGGAGAAATCGCTTGAACCTGGGAGGCAGAGATTGCAGTGTGCCGAGATAAAGACACTGTATGCCAGCCTGGGCCACAGAGCGAGACTCTGTCTCAAAAAAAAAAAAAAAAAGAAAGAAAGAAAGAAAGAAAGAAAAAGAAAAAGAAAAGAGGTTTAATTGGCTCATGGTTCCACAGGCTGTACAGGAAGCATGGCAGGATCTTCTTGGGAGGCCTCAGGAAACTTACAATCATGGCAGAAGGTGAAGGGTAAGCAAGCCAACTTACATGGCCGGAGCAGGAGGAAGAGACAGGGGAGGTGCTACAGACTTTTAAACAACCAGATCTCCTGAGAACTGTATCAGGAGAACAGCACCAAAGAGATGGTGCTAAACCGTTCATGGAGGATCTACCCCCATGATCAGATCACCTCCCACCAGGCCCACTCCAACATTGGGGATTACAATTGAACATGAGATTTGGGTGGGGACACAGATACAAACCATATGAGAGGCATAGGCTGTACAGCAACTTTGTAAGGAAAGATAAATAGCAGAATGTGAATTTGTGCATGTTAAAATCTGCTAACCATTTTTGTTGCTTGGAAGTTTTTTTCTAAAAATCAGCCTTTTCTTTGAGGTCCCTTCATCCATTTCTTCAAGTTGTATATAAAAAATTTTAGAGAGATGCTAATTACTCAAGATGACTCAGAAACTTCACATGCAGATTTGGGACTAGAGCCCCAAAATGCAATCCCTGCCATGTATTTTTAACAATGACACTTTCCTGAAATGCTGGTTATAGGTAGTAGACATTACCCATTTTTGCTTCTTACACTATCAGAGCAAATAAAGTTTATTTATATCACAAAGATGCCAGAAAAATCATGCTGAAATATTTTCACATAAAACAATCCTGAATTTCTGAAGTATTGCCCTAAAGCACTCTCTTAATATCTAATATTATCCCTTCCACAGTAACTGTTACTTGCCTTGCTCTCAATATATTATACACTTTTAAGATCTACTATGTTTACTGAATTATATCTTTAAGACAGGAAAAAGAAAAAAATTCACGTAAGTATCATCATAGGGAATGGTATCTATTATAATGACTTTTTTCCTTCAATAAATAACCTATTATTAATATATGCTCTTCACAATATCACTTCTACTTTGCCAACGTTTGCCCCTTTAAATGATTTTAACAGTAAAATTTACTGTTGACTAATATAAAAATTATAATAGTATGGTTAATTCTAAAAAGATCAAACTTCTGTTTAGGTCCTATATCTCATTTTAATTAATAGTTTTTTAAGTAGCTCAGCAGATAGCCCATTTAAACTTTAACATGCCATTTTCCACATTTTAGTTATTAAAAGAAAAATATGGCTACAATAAATTATAACATTTGTAATAAATACCTAAATTAAATATAACAAATGATATCTCCACTTATGTCAAAATATCAATTTCGCATATTTTCATCTTTAATATTACCTTTGGAAATAGAAGAGTGATATATTACTATGTAAGTGTAAATAGGATAGTGACTGATTACATTTTGAAGATGAGAAAACTAGGTCAGAGAGTAGTTAATGACCAATTTTGAATTGAACCCAGGTGTTCCAGGACTGTATAAGCCATCCCTGGGTGTTATTTTCTTTTCTCTAATTTGTTACCTTACTCCTGAAAGAAAACTAGGGGATGGTAGAACTGAGAAATACGTTTTTGCTAGTGGAGGAGAGGGAAATTCCATGACTTAACACCATGGTTATGCTTCTTAGAAGAGAAGGATGAACGTGAGTGGCAACATGGACTATTGGCAAATCTTCTGGGTGGATGAAGTCATTGGCCCTATATAGGCTCATTAAGTGCTAATGGTGATCATAATCATCCGTTTGTGATTTGGAAGAACTGTGCCTCCATTCCCCTGAAAGGCTTTTTGTTTTGTAGGTTCCTTTTTATTCTGCTTCCTGAAACTCCATGCCAATTGATGTTTGCATGTTTCTGAAATGGTGACAAGCCTTGTAATTGATTCTCCAACTACGCTGTGCTGTGCGCCGGGCTGGCAGGCACCCCACTTTCAGGTCACTTTACACGTCACACCACCTAGAGCGAGCCAGGAACTCATTCAAAGGGCAATGGGATGCCAATTATTTTCTTTCCTGGCATTTACATGAAAGTATAGGAGAGAGGCTCCTAAAACGGAATTGAGAGTTTGGTTCCCTTAATAATTGCTATAGCCTCCAAGTTTGTGGACTATGGAAGAATTGAGAACCTGAAGCAAGTAAGGTGAGGAGGTTGAAAAATAGAGATTTAGTCAAACAATCCGTAAAGTGAGGAGATTAAAAAATAGAGCTTTGTGAAATCAGTAAATTTAGTGCTTACTAGGTGCCAGGCAATATTTTAAGCATTTTACACCTACTAATTTGTTTATGCTATGCCACAACTCTTGAAAGTAGGTATGATAATTTCTCCCATTTTGCAAATAAGAATGTGGAGCCCACAGCCACATAGCTGGTAAATGACAGAATCACACTTTGAATTTAGGTTGGCTCTGAAAGCTAGGCTTTTAATCATTTTGCTATAGGTGGAATTAAAGATTCTATGTAAGTCCGCTTTAATATAGAATTCATAGCTTCTAGGAATGTATAATTACTTAGTAATAACCAGGAAAGCAAATGATGACCATGATTCAGAGAAATAGAAATATGAGGCCATCCTCTCTAAATCCCTTCAGCCCACACTTCCTCATCTAACACTGCCACAGGATATTTTGTACCTCATCCTACTTCTACAAAGGAATGCATCCTAATAATTTCTGCCTTCATTTGTGAAAATAGCAACTTTAACTGATCTCTATTTGCCTGTGTGATTTGTGATGTCCAAGAATACTCCAAGGCAGAAAAATGCCTAAGATCACAAGCATAATTTTGTAAGAAATCTAGATAGGTAGACAGCCAGTCTTAAGCAACATACAACGAATAACCTGACTCATGGAGAGAGGTAACCCATACATGTAGTTTCTTCTTCCCTCATCTCCACCCAGGATCATGATTTTATCTTCTACATTTAATAAAAGATCATCCAATATCAGAACTTAGAAAACCACCAATAGATAAAGCAAATACATTTAGGCAGTGCTTGAATTCATATCATAATTGAAGCTATTATATCTTATTTTGAAATTAATCATTTACCTTATGAATCTACGTAGGCTCCATACTCTTCAGAACCATTTGTGAAGTTTAGAGTAAGTGGTCTGTAACCTAGAAGGGAGACAAACAAATCCACAGTTCAAATTCAGCATGAAAAGATTATCAATGAAATTGAAAATGCATTAGCATGTGCATTAATTTTTTTATTAGATTCAAATGACGAAGGCATTTACCAATTTGGAGATACAGAGAGAATAGAATTTAGATGAGATGGATATTAGTGCTTGTGTCCCTGTGTTTTAAGTATCAGCTCAGACAAAAAAGCAAAAAGATCTAAAATGATTCCTGGAACTGAACAACGTGACTGAACCCAGAGGGGAGGAGCAGGCTGCCACCCACCTGGGGAGATGGGTTAATAAAAACATCAATTGCACTCTTATCTTGTTAGTCATTAGACAGCCCATTGATGCCACCTGCTTACTTTAAATGTAAACGTGCAGGCCAACCATTGGAAAGCTGCCACCATTCTTCGGAACCCTGTTTCTTTCTGGTTTAGTGATAGGAGGGAAAAGGCCAAACTCTGACCGTTAGGAACTGAGCATCTGTTCCTCCAGCAAACACAGATGTGAGGGCAAATCAGAAAGCGAGTCTTTACAGGCAGAATAAATGAATATACCAAAACATGAGTAGTTTATAGAGTTAATATCAACACAAACTGAAGAAACATTTTACATGTAAAAACATAAAATAGCTCAGGGGATTTACTCTCCTGTTAGGTAATTATATCCCTTAGATCTGAAGTGGCCATATATTAAATATACTTTTTGTTTGCTTTACTGGTCTTTGTGAACCACTGACTCTTTTTCAGTAGTCAATTGCTCTTTCCTAAAGTATAAGGAAAGGTTTACCTGTCTCGCATTAGTGTCAGTTGCCAGTGATTAAAAGGTTCAAATGTAAATGTTACATATTTCCTAAGGCAAAGTAAATGCCTGCCATTGGTAAAAAGGGATTATTATACATTGACAATAGAATCTTTCCTGCAGCAGCTATTGCCTACTTCTCTCAGCTTCTGCAAACTCTGGCTACAAGTGGGTCTCCGGACCTTTTCTTGTCCTCCGACACTACTTACCTGGGCATCGGATAGATGTCTGATAAGAATACTTCAGATCATCCCGCCTTTGTAGCAGATAAATACTCATTTTTTCTTCTAACAAAATGAGTATATTAATTTATCTCATTTATTTTTGTGGTATAAATATTCATTATTTATTGATTATTACTAGTCAAGCAATATTTGCCTAACAAGGAGTATCTTTCTATCTGCTTTGAGCATTCCTATTCTAGTAAAAAATATTTTGCAAGCAATAAAATACTAACTTAAGGTAGGAGTGGTGAGATGCAGCAGTTACAATTTCTCAAAGCAGTGAGATGGTGAAGCCAACTTGTGGCATGTTGACTAATTACTACGCTCCTGCTCATTTTACTTTCCAAAATTCAAAATATTGTATATAGGTTCTGAATGCTTAAAATGTATTCCTAACTAAGTAGTGTGTAGGTGGCTGGATTTCTATCAAGTGGGTCTCAAACCAGCAATAGAAAATCAGGCACTGTCTCTGACTTAAAATAGGAATAAGGTTAATCAAGATATGACTACCTACGAGAAATATCACTCAGTGAACTTTTTTTTTTTTGAGATGGAGTTTCACTCTTGTCACCCAGGCTGGATTGTAATGGTGTGATCTTGGCTCACCTCTGCCTCCTGGGTTGCAACCTCTGCCTCCTGGGTTCAAGTGATTCTCCTGCCTCAGCCTCCTAATTAGCTGGGATTACAGGTGCCTGCCATCATGACTTGCTAATTTTTTGTATTTTTAGTAGAGACGGGGTTTCATCATGTTGACCAGGCTGATCTCGAACTCTTGACTTCAGGTGATCCACCCACCTTGGCCTCCCAAAGTGCTGGGATTACAGACGTGAGCCACCATGCCTGACCACCATCCAGTAAACTTTTAAACAGCAGAATTCCCAGATGGGCTAATCATTTATACATTTTAGAGTATAGATTAGTTATTAGTTGTTTCTTGAATTTAAAGATTTTGTAAAGAATATGCATTTCTTACACTTGGTTACATGTTTAAATTACTATTGTGAGAGCAACAGAGTAGGTTTTTGGAGACCAATAATTTTTAGTTTGTCAGCATACTGTAAGTTTGACATGAATTGAAACAGGGTGAAAAACTACCTTGTGAATGCAAGGGATAGCCTTTGCTATCTACCAGATTTGTGAGTGAGGCTGTGAAACCTGGCCTTAAAATGGTAGATGGGAAATGGACCTATTTTCTTCTACAATGGGACCTTCCTGTGCTACTCTCCTGAGGGCTCATGGATAGGTCCTTGTTCTTGGCAAATCAGCATCAAAATGACAGTCCTTGGATGCAGTCCAAAGCAAATCTGACTAATACTAAATTTTGCTCCCGAGTACCATGTTTTATTGTGAGGGTCCAACATAACTGTAAAGGTTCTATGACAGGTAACAAAGGAAAATTTCCTAGATAGACTTATTTAGGCTTCACACCGCTCTTGGTTAACTAAGTACATTTACAGATAGGGATAAAATCTTGGGCTGTGGTTGAAAATGCTCAAAAAGTAAAGTAGCCCTTCAGTTGTTTTCTTGCCAATTTCTTTATTTCATGATTAGGTAATAGACGTAATTTTAACATTTCAAATAAATGGTGAACATTTTAGTGTGTAATTTGGTGAAAGAGGGATATTTTCATTTGTAATAGAAAAGCTCATCTTTGTAGGAAGAATTAACATTGGCTATCTAACTGTGCCTGTTTTAAGGAAACAAAGGTAATTGAGTAATGGTTGATTTTTGAAGTTGTGGTAATAGCTTTCCAACTGATAGCCAGACTTTTTTTAAAAAGGACTTTATATTTGAAAATGAAGCATTCAAGGAATTTTCAATATTTTCTAGAGAGCTTAGATACATAATGTAAGTTTCAATGAATCCCATATTGAATAATTCCGGCACTTTGGGAAGTTGAGGAGGGAGGATTGCTTGAGCCCAGGAGTCAGAGACTAGCCTGGGGAACATAGTGAGACTCCGCCTCTATAAAAAATGTAAAAATTAACCAGGCATGGTAGTGTGCATCTGTAGTCTCAGCTACTGGAGGCTGAGGTGAGAAGATCACTTGAGCCCAGGAGGTCCTGCAGTGAGCTATGATCGCACCACCACACGCCAGCCTGGGCAGCACAGTGAGACCTTGTCTCAAAAAAAAATTGAATATTCTAGGTTGGGAGCGGTGGCTCACACCTATAATCCCAGCACTTTGGGAAGCCAAGGCGGGCGGATCATGAGGTCAGGAGTTTGAGACCAGCCTGGCCAACATAGTGAAACCCCGTCTCTACTAAAAATACAAGAAAATTAGCTGGGCATGGTGGCACATGCCTGTAATCCCAGCTACTCAGGAGGCTGAGGGCTGAGGCAGGAGAATCACTTGAACCTGGGAGGCAGAGGTTGCAGTGAGCCAAGATTGCGACATTGCACTCCAGCCTGGGTGACAATGTGAGACTCCGTCTCAAAAACAAACAAAAAAACCCAAAAACAAACAAACAAACAAAAACTGAATATTCAGTTTGGGCTAGAGGTTTCATAGAAGTACGTTTGTACTCTTAATTGAGGCCTTGTATTCTGGGATGGGGATATTAGACATTAGGTAATTGATTAGGAACACTGATGATGTTTGAACAGGGAGTAAATTAACCAGAAATCCAATTTAGGTAGATGAAGCGTATGCACTATAGATCAAAACAAGGGCTGAAAATGGATTTATTCAATAATTAACCTAACAAATAATTTTATCAATATTTAAAATTTAACAGTACTATTTTCAGTAGCAATATGCCATATTAATAATATGCCATGTTCATACTATTCTAATATTTAATAATAGTACTAAATTTACTAGTAACTAGTACTAAGTAGTACTATTAGGTGCTAAGGCTACAGAGGTGAACTAGTGGGTAAAAGTCTCTGATGTCATGGAGGGAAGACACAAATAAAACATCACACAAAACAGGGATTGAGAGAGGGAGAGAGAGAAACATGTGTTATGAATGTCTAACTCTAGAAGAATGCTTCTTGTTATGTTTAAGCTTAGTCTAAAGCTGTGAGGAAGATAGTAGGCTGTTGTTACAGTCCAGACAAGAAAGAGATTAATGAGAACCTAGGCTAGGCAGTAACAGTGGGAACTAGAAGGAAGAAAAAGATGCAAGAGGTATTTCAGAGACAATCAATAGGAATTGGCAATTGCTGAGACGTGCAGTAAGGGAAAAGGAAGAGACATAGATAAATTAGAAACTTGGAGCCTCACAGAAGAAATTGGGTTGCTATTAACAGAAATACGGATGTCAAAAGAAAGAACTAGTTTGATGGGGTAATGAATTTAGGTGTGGTGCATTGTGTTTGATGTGTCAAGAAGTCTCTTGGAGATGGCAGTAAGTAGCTGGAACTGTAGGATTATAAATTAGTGGAGAAACTAGAACTAGAAATTTTGGCATCCTTCCAATGGATGGGGTAGTTAAAATCTGCGGGATTGTCTAAATTTACCAAAGGTAAGGAAGCCTGAGAGTCTCCATATGGGTGGGAATTCTGAGAAATGGCATAATTAGGAGAAAGCTCAACCAGAGTTAAGGTGAGTAGGAATAATGTCCAGACTTTAAGTACTGATTCCTACGCAATCATCCTTCACAGAGCACTTCACAGCGGCTAATTTACTTAATTTTCACAACGTGAAGTAGTGATAGCTACAGGAAGCAGCCAAATGCTTAGGCAGCTATGGGTGGGTACCCGGTGAAACCCCACCTTCAAGCTGAAGAGAGTTTAAAGCCTGAAAGCCAAGCTACAAGTTAAATCATCAGACTGTGTTAAGAACTTGTCTTCCTGTTTGGTGTGCTTTCCTCTGATTGATCCTCACTCTTCACCTATTTTACATATACCTACCCTTTCCTAATTGGTTTTCTACATTGTCCTACGCACCTTTGAGTGGTGTCTTTGCTTTAGCCTTTTTTGCATACTGGCAAACCCAATCAGCATGCACTCCCCACCCTGTGCCTTTAAAGACCACAGACTCAGTTGGTAGAGGAGGAGACAGCCTGACTTTGGGGAACAGACAGCCTTCTAGAGCCATTTTCATTTCTCAACAAAATTCTCTGCCTTCCCCATCCTTCAACTGTTTATGTGACCTCATTCTTCTTGGACACTGGACAATAGCTCGGGACCCACTGAGTGCGGGTAGCAAGAAAGGCTGTCACACCAGCCCTTTGCCGTCAGTGGCGGAGGGCAGCCACCTCACACAATGGGGCAAGGGACCAACTGAGCTGCTAACACACCACCGTCTGTGAATGGCACAACTAAAGGAGCACTGTAAAACCTCCTCTGGGGCTTCGGAGTTGTGGGCACCCTCACATGGGTGCTGCTGCATTCCCCTCAAGGCGACACACCTGGCCTCGCCATGGGCCCC